>NC_088335.1:33115000-33440000 GCF_036884655.1 Musa acuminata AAA Group | reverse complement strand
GAAATACGTGATACTGCACGGGAAACATGGGGGCGACGTAACGACGATTTGCACACAATAAATGGAGAAGGTTTTGCATAAAACATGCAGTAGCTTTTTGGTACAACTTGAGCAGCAAACTAAGGGAGAGCCAATAGAATTTAAAGATCCAAATCTACTTCCTTTGCTTGCTGAATTTTTAGATATATTTGACAAACCGCACAACCTACCTCTTACCCATCGGCATGATCATTATATAATGATTCTTTTAGGCAAACCTCTAGCAAATACTCGGCCATATCAGTATCTACATCTCTAGAAGGATGAAATATAAAGGATTGTTAAAGAGATGCTTGAAATAGGAGTTATTCGGCCAAGTTGCAACCTCTACTCTTCACTGGTGCTACTTGTACGCAAGAAGGACAGAACATGGCGAATATGCATTGATTACTGAGCTCTCAATGGCATAACCATCAAGGATAAATACCCTATTCTAGTAGTAGATGAATTGCTAGATGAAAGGAAGCATAAATCTTCACAAAGTTGGACCTTTGATCCGGGTATCATCAAATACGAGTATACGAAGAAGTCATACCGAAAACCGCCTTTCGAACACACAACGGCCACTACGAAATTTTGCTTTCTTCAACAAAAGGTGTAATATCTTGGGCATATCATATCAGAGGAAGGTGTGACGGTGGACCCTTTCAAAATTGGAGTAATACAAAACTGGCCTACCCCGAGGAACATAAAATTGCTACATTGCTTTCTGGGTTTAACAGGCTACTACCATAAGTTCGTGAAAAACTATGGAAAGATCAGTACACCACTCACTTCTCTACTAAAAAATGATACCTTCCAATGGTCAGACAAAGCCTCCGCTGCCTTCGACAAACTTAAGGCAGCCATGATGATGATGCTAGTGCTAGCGCTACCAGATTTCAACCGACCCTTCATCATTGAGGTTGATGCATCTGGAGACAGAATGGGAGACGTTCTCATGCAAGATGGTCAACCACTCACATACATTAGCAAGGCATTATCTCCCCCCTATCAAAACATGTTAACATATGATAAGGAGATGCTCGCTATTGTGCACGTAGCAACGAGGTGGAGATGGTACTTGATCAGGCGATGCTTTCAAATCAAGACCGATCATAAAAGCCTAAAATATCTCTTGGAGCAGAAGATATCTTCCCCCGAGCAGCAAAAATGAGTAACAAAGGTTCTTGGATATGATTATGAAATAACTTACAAAAAGGGAAAGGAGAATGTTGTTGCAGATGCGCTTTTACGATTACCTAAGCAAGCTGAAATTTTGGTCATTTCACTTTCGACTAGTGACTTCCTTGAGGATATTAAGATAGAATGGCAAGAAGATTCGGAGACTAGTAAGATCATAAAAAAATTAGAGGAAGCACCAAGCTCTGTGGCTCATTACAATTAGTTCTCAAAAGAATTACACTATAAGGGATGCATTGTGCTTGTGACAAATTCTACTTGCATCTTCACAAGCAGATTTTGGACAAAGTTATTCCATATGCAAGGTATTAAACTGAAAAGGAGTACAGCATATCATCCATAAATCGATGGCCAAACGAAAGTTGTAAATAGGTGCTTGGATATAGCCCAAAGCCACCCATCAAATAAGACTACCCAAGGAGAACTCTAGACCCAGCCAAGAGCCATTATTGATCGACAAATCGTGACTCGACAATGATGACCCACTACTAAAGTGCTAATACAATGGGCAAACCTATCAACAGAATATGTCACTTGGGAGAACTATGACGACTTGAAGATCAAATTTCCAGAGTTCATGAATCGTCAACCTTGAGGACAAGACTGATTTGAAGAGGGCGAGTCTGTTAGGACTCTAGCTATGAGAGTCCTAATTGAGAGGGACATTCATGTAAAACCTACCTAAGCCGACCCTATTAAAGAGGTAAAGAGGTCGGCTAGGGTTAGGAGGTTGTTTCTTAGAGAAGAATTAGGAGTTGTAAGGGAATAGGGGTCTTGAGTAGGAGTCCTATTATGAGTTAGGGTTTAGAAGCCCTATAAATAGCCATGTATTCCTCCTTTTTTCATAAGCAATAGATGAATCTTTTCTGCAGCCTTTGAGTAGCAACTTGGAGGGAGGAACCCCTATAGAGTTCCAAGGAGGCCGATCCCCTAAAGAGATCAACCCCAAGTTTAGAATCTGCAAGGGTTCTAACATATTGATATTGGGCGGTACCACCATCTAGTCTAGTGGTACCACTACTTGACATAGTCTAGGAGATTGTGTCTGGGCAGTATCATAACCTAATTTGGTGGTACCATCGCTAGACCCAACTATAGGACACTGAATGAGCCAAACAGTAGGCCCAATTGGCCCATAATCAAGTTGGTATGAGTACACCTAAAACCAACTCAATTAGACCTAACTAACTCGATCTAAACACACACGATTACAAGCATGAATCCTAAGTTGTCCGGCATGTTATTGGTTCATTCAATGCTTCATCCGATCCTTTCGGCGCATCGTCCTCTCTTATAACGTACTACCCAATCGGCATGTTAACCTTTACAATATTTGATCTCCTTGGCACAATGTCCGATCCTTTTAGCTCGATGCCTGAACTCATGGCACGAAGCCTTATGTCGATACGTCGACCGATCCTCCAGTTCAATGTCTAATCTTTTGACATGTGCCACTTCAGCCCAACATCTGATTCCTCCTGCTTTAATTGATTTACTTTTCTAATTGAAGTTAGTCCTACATCACTCAAAATACAGATTAGATCATAAACTTATCAATTGATTTCATCATCAAAATCTAAGATTTAACAACCAATTGCCTCCATCATATGGATGGGTATATAGCACACTAGTCTGTTCGGTTATCTCGATGTCCTTCTTGAGTAACCTGTGACCAAAATTATTTAGGGTCTATGATTAAAGGTAAATCGGTCTCATTATTATGATCTCATCATGATCTGATTCTCATTGCATAGATCCATGGACATCACATTATATATATATATATATATATATATATATATATATATATATATATATATATATATATATATATATATTTTATTTTTTTTTTTTTTTTTTTTTTTTTTTTTTTTTGCTTGTTGTTGTATATATATATATATATATTGCTTGTTGTATATATATATATATATACAACAAGCAATATAAAGTGATAAAATATCAAATAATATAATAAGCAAAAAGAATATGTATCATGCCACACGTGTCATCACTCATGTGATTAGCTTGCAAGGTACCTATAACTTACAAGTACCACCCAGACTAGGTAGTGATACTGCCCATTGCCAGTACTATAGGCGGTAGTATCGCCTAGCATAGGCGATGGTATCGCCAATACCTCGAAAACCCGAGGATTTAAATTTTGGCTCCAAATTTTTTAAGTCATTTGGGGTCTATGAATACCTCACTAATCCCTACTTAGGTAAGCAAGAAAAAGAGTAGAAAGAGAGAAAGAATCTTTAAGAAAAAGAGTTATAATCTCTCTTTAGTTAGTGAGTCTCTTCCTCCTAGAGTTAGAAGTTTTCTAAGGGAGGAGTGAGGTCTAAAAGAGATATGCAAAGGTTGTTTCCTGAGCCTATAAGAAAGAGAAAGAGTTATAAGAGGATAGTTGATCTTTGCCCGTTGAAAGAAGATTAGTAGTGAACGTCGATGCCATTACGATCCTAACACTCCTATGGCTAGACTTGAAGCCATAAGGATATTTCTTATCTATGCATATTTTAAAAAATTTAAACTATTTCAAATGGATATCAAAAGTATTTTTCTTAATAGTTTTATTTCTTAATAAGTTTATGTTGAATAACTACTTAAATTTAAAAATGATCATTTTTTAAATCATATTTATAAATTATCTAAGGCTCTTTATAGATTGAAACAAGTAACTAGGGCTTGGTATAAGTGACTTAGTTCTTTTCTTATTTAAAATAAATTTTGAAAAGATAATATCAATACTAATTTATAATGTTGATATTATTTTTTGTTTTACTAATAAATCTTTACCAAAAGCATGAGCTAAGAATTTGAAAAAAGTTTAATGAGTAAATTAATTTTTTTTCTAAGATTATAAATTAAGTAACTAAATGATAGAATTTTTATTAGTCAAATCAAATATACTCTTGATCTATTAAAATTATTTTATATGGACAATGCTAATGTTATCAATACAACAATAACAATTTTTACTAAATTAGATATGACAACGAAGGAGAAGACTTTAATCAAAAGACTTTTAGAGGCATGATAGATAGTTTATTATACCTTATTATAACTAGAATTGATATAATATTTAGTGTTAGACCTTATGTAAGATTTTAGTCTAATCCTAAACAATTTCATTATAAAATAATAAAAAAATTAGATACTTAAAAAGAACTCAAAATCTAGGATTATGGTATCTTAAATCTAAAAATTTTGATTTGATTACTTATACTAATGCTGATTTTACAGGATGTAAAATAGATAGAAAAAATATTTTTAAAATTTGTTAGTTCTTACATCATGCACTTATGTTTTGGTTATCCAAGAGGCAAAACTCTATTGCATTATCTACAGTTGAAGTTGAGTATGTTACGACAGGTGCATGTTATGCACTCGTCGTAAGTAATTTGAATAAAAAATACTTTAGATGATTATAGACTTTGCTTAAAAAATCCCTATAAAGTGTAATAATATCAGTGCAATTTGCTTGTCAAAGAATCATATTCAATATTTTTAAACTAAGCATATTGATATTAGATATCATTTCATTAGAGATCGTATAAACAATCATGATATATCATTAAATTACATTGATATAAAACATCAGCTAGCATACATTTTATTAAATCACTGAGTGAGAAGCAATTCAATTTTATTAGAAAAGAATTAGGCACATAGAATCTTTCATATACATGATTCTTTCTTTTGCTATTTATTCTCCTATGACTCTTTCTTTTTACTAATGACTATTAAAGAGATTTATTCAAATGAATCATGATCTTTCGGTGTTCACAATTTGAGATTTCTTTTATATGAATCAAGGCCTTTTACTATTTGTTTTCCTATTATTATTTCTTTTTGCTAATGATTAAGGAGGAGATTTATCCAAATGAATCATGATCTTTCGGTGTTCATAACTTGAGCTTTATTTTCTATTATTCTTTTGTATTTATGACTTGGCCCAATGTCAGAGTGTTAGGAGGTGGTACCGTCATTACCCCGGAAACCCGAGATGAGACATTTTTTTGCTCTAATTTTAAAGTCATTGGGGCCTATAAATACTCCACCCTTTTCTGCATAAAAGGGTAACAAAGTGATATCTAAGTGTGGAAAATTTTTTGAAGTGTTGGGGTGTAAAAGTGTTATCAAAATGCAAGAGTCCTCCTCCTCTCTTTTTTTAGTTTTGTAATCATCCAAGAAGAGGTGTGAGGCTTGTAAGGGTTATCTCCTAAACCCATAAAAAGGAGAAAACACTATAAAGAGGTGTTTGGTCTTTGCCTATTGAAAGAAGATTGTTAATGGACGCTGGTGACCTCGACAGAGGAGGAATTGGAAGTGGATGAAGGTCACAACGACCGAAACATCATAAATTCTAGTGTGTTCTTTCATTACTGCTTATTTTCTTTACTGCAATTTACTTTACTTAATTATAAACTATCTAATCCCCTCTTCTCAACTCACTTGCAAATCTATTCAAGTCAAACATATTCTCAAAATGGTTTTTCAAAGAACTAATAATTTCATCGTATGAAGTTTTTCGAAATCATTTAAAATGATTATTTTTCTCTACTGTACTAATTCACCCCTGCTCTTAGTATCATTCTTAATCCTAGTAGGTAGTATCGCCTATACCCCAAAATTTTTTAGATTTAAATTTTTGACTTTATTCTTGAAGCCTTTTGGGGCATATAAATAACACAATTAGGCTTGGTTGATGGAGCATCTATTCTTGAGCTAAAAAATATTGTAAATACTTATTTTGAGCATAGTTTGAGTCTCCTTCTCCTCTTAAGATTGGTTATAATTATAAGTTATAGGAGATGAGAGATCTTGTATAAAAAGAAAGTGTGAAGTTTATCTCATTAGCTAAAAAATGAAAAAGTTGTAACAACGATAGTTGATCTTCATCTATTAGTGAAAAGTTTGATAGTAAAATCCATGGCCTCAAGGGAAGAGAAATAATATAGGCCAAAAAGATCAAATTATTATAAATTGATTTGTCTCTCTTTATTATCCTTTACTTATGAAATAGTTTTATTCTCGTTAATTGTATCTTTTAACTTGATCAATCTAATTTTTAAAATATATTAATTTTGTTAGGATCAAGAGCGGTACTAAGAGGGGGGGTGGGGGGGGTGAGTTAGTATAGCGGAAAAATTACGTCGATTCGAAAGCATTTGTACGATAAAAATCAGTTTCGACTCAAATTGTTTGTTTCACTTTGAATAAGTAGAGAAGAAAAGGTTGAGCAGTTCACAATGTAGTAAAGTTGAATGCAGTAAAGAGAATTTGCAGTAAGGAAAGAACACATTGAAATTTATAGTTGTTCGATCGTTGTGACCTACATCCACTTTTGATTCCTCCTCCATCGAAGTCACCGTTGTCCACTAATGGTCCTCCTTTAATAGGCGAAGACCAACCACCTATTTACAGTGCTTTCTCCTTTTCATGGGTTTAGGAGATAACCCTTACATACCTTACTCCTCTTTCTTGGATGATTACAAAGCTAAGAGAGGGAGGAGGAGGACTCTTCTCAGTTTTATAATACTTTTAACACCCCAATACTTAAGATTTTTCACACTTTTGATTGTACTTTGTTATCCTTTCATGTAGAAAATGGTGAGGTATTTATAAGCCCCAATATCTTCAAAATTGGAGCCAAAAAATGTCTTATCCCAGATTTTTGGGGTACTAACGGTACCACCATCAGTACTGGGTGGTACCACCACCTGACACTCTAACACTAGGCGGTACCACTGCCCAATCTAGGCGTTACTACCGCTGATAGCATTAACTACTGACGGTACCACTATCCAGTTTGAGTGGTACCATCGCCCAGACCACCTGTGAGACTAGGTCACTAGGCAGTGCCACCGTCGGTTATGACTTCAGGTGCTGAATGGGCTATTTCAATCGACCTAATTTAGCCCTATTAAGGGTCCAGTTGACCCCTAGCTGAGTTAGTGGGATTACCTCCCAATCTTAACTCAACTTAAGTTCTAACTACAATAATAAAGGAATTTAACAAAGCATTCTTGTTCTGATATGTCATTTGTTATTCCGGCGAGCTTCCGGCGATCTTCCAGCGAACTTCCGATTATTTCTCGGTAATGTTCCGGCGGACTCCCAGCAAGTTCCTGGACTTTACGACAATCTTCTTGACAAGTTCTAATGAGCTTCTTTGGCAAGCTTCTAGACTTCTCGATCAGTTTCGGCAGAACTTCCGACGAACTCTCGAACTCCCAACGAATTCTCGATCTTGACTCCGGCACAACATTTGCTTTATGTCTTACCGCTATCGTAGTTAATCCTATACACTTTTCTCAACATATAGATTATATCAAATAATTTATAATTGATTTCATCATCAAAATCCGAGATTCAATAATCTCCCCCTTTTTGATGATGACAATCAATTGATGGTGGAGTTAACCTTAACTACCTCTATCTATATGCTATACTTACGAAATGACATTCTTGAATTCAAGGCCTTTGAATTCAAACATCAAACCAATAAGTTGTATTCATTTAAACTTATCAACATGCACATCATGATACTTATCATGATTTATCGATTTCAAAATACGATACCATGTATTTGTCAATAAAAATGATGTCAAGGCATGACATCCATTTTCAAGTTCAACATAGAAAGATGATAAATAATCATCATTTTTACATATGATAGAAATTTCAAATATGAAACTTTCCAAGATTCAAATTTCAAAAAAGGATGATTCATCAATCCGAGGCATGATTCCAATACGAAATAAAGCATGGTAATTTCAATATTTCATCATAATGATAGACATTTATCATTTTGATATGAAATCAAGCATGATACTAGGAATAAAACATTTATAAGTAATCATGCCACATTACGATACATTTCAAGCAAACATTTGATATTTTTCAAGTATTTGTATTTGACGATACCAATTATATTTCAAGCATTCGCAAAACATACAAGCATTTATGATAAAATACAAGCATTTACTATAAGATACATTGCATACATTTACAATGCCAATGCCAATTGATCATCAATTTACCATATTTTTGTATCATTTCTCCCCCTTTGTTATCAAAAAAGGAGAACAATTCAACAATGCAAGTGTGGTAAAAATTCAAGTAAGTTCAAAAAAGGAGAACAATTCAACAATGCAAGTGTGGTAAAAATTCAAGTAAGTTTCACATTAATTCATCCAATCGATATTGCATCGTTACATGGTAACATTCAAAAGTTCTAAACATCAAAAGTTATCAATAGTAAAATGATCATTATCAACAGTAAAATGATCACAACAACATCAAAAATTCTCAACATCAAAAGTTATTAGCATTAAGGAGATAGATTCTCCCCCTTGTCATCAAAACTTTGCATGAAGAAGAGGAAGGAAGGTAAGGAGGGAATCAATTAAGAACCAAATTTGTGAAATGATTTGAATCAAAATATCATGTGAAATCAAATCATCATTTTTGCAAGTAATAATCACATACTAAAATTCATCTTTCAAGGATCAAGATATTCATTGGAATTCATAAAATTCATCTTTCATGAGAAGAATAAGGAAGAATTCATGGGAGAGGAGCATCACATGAAAAAAAAATTCATGAATAAAACTTCATAATTTAAATTCGTTAAAAATTCACAAGAGTGAAATCAATAAGAGATGCATTTGTTAATGAATTCCATGAGTGAAGAGACTAAGTGTATCAAAAATCATTAAGTGATGGAGCAAGGATATGAAGTAAACTTGATATCAAGGAAGATGAAAACAAAATAAATTCATGAAAGCTCCATTCATGAAATACATTGGGAGAAAGATAGTCCGAAAAAGAAATACAACAAACTAATGCATTCGGACAATTTAACATTCGTAACTCTACAATGATCATCATATGAGAAATAATTCATCAAGTTATAAATACCAAGAGTCGAATCTTTTCTACTGTAAATATCACGAGAAGGAAAAGTGTTCTTGAATGAAAAGAAAATTAAGAAATTCGAAGAATGTATCCATTCAAAAGATTTATCAAATCTAATTCTTAGAGCGATGCATGCATTAAGCCGTCATCAAGAAATGCATGACATCAAAGGGTGTGTCATAAGAAGCATAGTGTATCAGGAGTACAACTCTTCATGGTACTTTTTAGTTCTCTACCCCTTTTATTAGCAAAAGGAAATACATAAATTATTCAGGGGGTGGTAAATCAAAATGCCTAAACAAAGTATTCAGTTGTCGATGAATTTGCTACGTCTTGGTTAAGATTTGATCTTAATGTAGTTCAATTTGCTTTTGACATAGTTTAATTTGATCCTGTTGAGTCAATATTGAATCGGTAAATGAGGAGAGTGCTTGCTCTACTGGCGGTGCTGCCTCATAGGGACTAGTAGGAGGAGATTGATTTCCCCTAAATATTGATATTTCAGGTTCTTGATCAGATAGGGGTAGGTTAGTTCTTCTAGGTAATCTAGTCCATATCCCATTTCTAATAATACATCTTAATCTTCTTAGTAGGTTTCTATTTATGATGTTGAACCTATCTAGTTTCATTATTTCTTCATTAGGTGGAATAACTATGTCATAGGCATGGATTAATCTAGTGATCAGGCCACCATATGGAAGCATCATGTCCCTTTTTGATAGTTTGATCATGTTTTGTTGTATTAGGTAAACAAAATAATTGTATGTCCCTTCATAATCCAGTACATTGTATCTAACTTCATTTGGCTAACTTTATCATTATGATATTGTTTTGGGAGTATAATACTTATCAAGATTGTTAGGATCAAGAGCACGAAGAGGGGGGGCGGGGGTGGGGGTGGTGGGTGAATTAGTGTAGTAGATAAAAACGTCAACTTCGTTAAATCTCTCGTACGATAAAAATCGTTTCCGACGTAAAATCGATTTCGGAAACTTAGCTTGAAAGCATACATAAATGTATTGAAGGCAGTAAGCTATTGAAGGGGTTTGCAGTAAGGTAATAGCAGGAAACAAAATGCAAACCAGAGTAGACAGGAGTTTATAGTGGTTTAGTCAATCGTGACCTACATCCACTCCTCCGATTCCTCTTCCGTCAAGGCCACCGGCATCCACTAACGATCTTCCTTCACTAGGCAAAGATCAATCTCCTTCTTATACTCCTCTTCTCCTTTTACCGGGTTTAGGAGACAACCCTAACAAGCACTCACTCTCTTCTCTAAAACAGAATTTTAACACTTAAGCTAGAGGAGGGATTTCTCAACTGATTTCTACAACATTTCTTTCCTTTTTTGCTCTCTGTGCTTGTGTATATTAACCAGGGATGAGAGGGGTTTTTATAGGCTCCAACAAAAAATATCTTTCTCAGATTTTCGGGGTCCTAGCGGTACCACCTCCTAAGTGGGGCGGTACAACCGCCTGGCAGCTCGGAGATTGAGCCTCTAGGCGATGCCACCGCCTGACAGGGGCAGTTGCACCGCCCAGTCTCGCTCGGAGACTGAGCCCTGGTGGTGTCACCGCCTGACTGGGGCGGTTACACTGCTTGGTAGAGCTAGGAGAGCTCAGGCGGTTCCACCGCTTGTTAGGGGCGGTTGCACCGCCCAGTCTCGCTCGGAGATTGATCCCAAGCGGTGCCACCGCCTGCCTGGGGTGGTTGCACCGCCTAGCTTTCTTGGGAGACCCTCTCCTGGGCGGTGCCACCGCCGACCCTAGCGGTGCCACCACCTAGCAGGAATTCTGGTCCGAATGAGTTGATCCATTCGGCCCAATTTGGGTCTGTCAAGGGCCCAATTGCCCTTAGATTAAGTTAATGGGATCACCTCTCATTCCTAACTTAATCTACATGCTAACTATGATATTTCTTAAGACATTTACTACAACTTGCTTCGGTGCGTTAATCGCTTCTTTCGGCGAGCTTCCGGCGAACTTCCGTCGATCATTCGATGAACCCTCGGTGATGCTCCTACGGACTTCCGGCAAACTCCTGGACTTGCGATGATCCACTTGGCGAGTTCCAACAAGCTTCTTTGGAAAGCTCCTGGACTTCTCGGATTTGTTCCCGTAGAACCTCCGACGACCATCCGGACTTCCGTCGAACTCCCAACATGATCATAGTCTTGACTCCAGCGCAACTCCTGCTACATGTCTTACTTCCATCATAGTTAATCTGTTAGAACCCTTGCAGATTCTAAACTTGGGGTTGATCTCTTTAGGGGATCAGCCTCCTTGGAACTCTATAGGGGTTCCTCCCTCCAAGTTGCTGCTCAAAGGCTGCAGAAAAGATTCATCTATTCCTTATCAAAAGAGAAGGAATACATGACTATTTATAGGGCTTCTAAACCCTAACTCCTAATAGGACTCCTACTTAAGACTCTTACTTCTAACTAACTCCTAATAGGACTCCTACTCAAGACTCCTATTCCCTTACAACTCCTAATTCTTCTCTAAGAAAAAACCTCCTACATGAATGCCCCTCTCAATTAAGACTCTCCTAGCTAGAGTCCTAATAGAATGTCCCTCTCAATTAGGACTCTCTTAGCTAGAGTCCTAACAGTTTTACATGAATGTTCCTCTCAATTAGGACTCTCCAAGCTAGAGTCCTAACAGACCCGCACTCTTCAAATCAGCCTTGTCCTCGAGGCTGATAATTCATGAATTCTGAAAATTTGATCTTCATGTCGTCATAGTTCTCCCAAGTGGCATCTTCTATTGGTAGATTCGCCCACTGTATTAGCACTTCATTAGTGGGTCGTCGTCGTCGAGTCACGATCCGTCGATCAATAATGGCACTTGGCTGGGTCTGGAGTTCTCTTTGGGTAGTCATATTTGGTTGATGGCTTTGGGCTGTCTCCAAGCACCTATTTAAAACTTTTATCTGGCTGTTGGTTTGTGGGTGATATGTCGTACTCCTTTTCAATTTAGTACCCCATTTTTGCTGCTCAGGGGATGGTATCTTTCGCTCCAAAAAGTACTTGAGGCTTTTATGGTCAGTTTTAATTTGAAATCGTCGGCCAATCAAGTAGGGTCTCCACCTCGTTGCTGCACGCACAATGGCAAGCATCTCCTTATCATATGTTGACTTATTTTGATTGGAGGGAGATAATGCCTTGCTAGTGTATGTGAGTGGTCGACCATCTTGCATGAGAATGGCTCCAATTCTGACTCCAGATGTGTCGGCCTCAATAATGAAGGGTCGGTTAAAATCTGGTAGTGTTAGCACCAGCGTCGTCGTCATGGCTGCCTTAAGTATGTCGAAGGCAGCGGAGGCTCTGTCCGACCATTGGAAGACATCTTTTTTTAATAAGGAAGTAAGTGGTGCACTGATCTCGCCATAGTTTTTCACGAACTTGCAGTAGTAGCCTATTAAACCCAGAAAGCCATGTAGCAATTTTACGTTCCTCGGGGTAGGCCAGTTTTGCATTGCTTCAATTTTGAAGGGGTCCACCGTCACACCTTCCTCTGATATGATATGCCCAAGATATCCCAACTTTTGTTGAAGAAAGTAAAAATTTCTAGTGGCCGTTGTGTGTTCGAAATGCGGTTTTCGGTATGACTTCTTCGTACACTCGTATTTGATAATACCCGGATCAAAGGTCCATCTTTGTGAAGATTTGTGCTCCCTTTCATATAGCAATTCATCTAATACTGGAATAGGGTATTTATCCTTGATAGTTATGCCATTGAGAGCTCGGTAATCAACGCATATTCGCCATGTTCCGTCCTTCTTGTGTACAAGTAGCACCGGTGAAGAGTAGAGGTTGCAACTCGGCCGAATAACTCCTGTTTCGAGCATCTCTTTTATAATCATTTCTATTTCATCCTTCTGGAGATGCAGATATTGATATGGCCAAGTATTTACTGAAGATTTTTCTGGAAGAATCGTTATACAATGATCATGCCAACGGGTAAGAGGTAGGTTGCACGGTTCGTCAAATATATTTGAAAATTCAGCAAGCAAAGGAAGTAGATTTGGATCTTCAAATTCTATTGGCTCTCCCTTAGTTTGCTGCTCAAGTTGTACCAAAAAGCCACTGTATGCTTTATGCAAAACATTCTCCATTTGTTGTGTGCAAATCGTTATTATATCGCCCCCACGTTTCCCGTGCAATGTCACCTGTTTCTCCTTACTGTAAAATTTCATAATTAGTTTCATAAAATTCCAGAAAATATCACCTAATGTCATCAACCATTTAATTCTGAGCATGGCCTCATGATTGTTAAGAGGGAGAAGGAAGAAATCTGCAATTATCTCTTGGTCCTTCAGCAATAGTTTCTCCTGCGGGCGCCTACGATCACAATTCAAAATCCGTCCGTTGATGACCTTAACATCAAACCTGCAGCGATTCTCGATAGACCTTAACATCAAACCTGCAGCGATTCTCGATAGGTAATGCTATCCGAACAACAAGCTTACTATATAGGAAGTTAGTAGTACTGCCCGTGTCGATGAGAACAGTGATCGGTTGTTGTTTGAGAAGGCCTCCAACTTTCATCGTTTGCGGGTTTGAATAGCTGGCTAGTGCGTGTACTGTAACGTCAGTCGGTTGTGGCTCTTCTTCCGCATCTTCTTCTTCATGTTCAAGGCTCTCTTTTGGATGTTCAATGACCTCTTCTTCTATTGATTCAATCATAAGAAGTCCTCCTTTACTACAGCGATGCTCACGGCTCCACGGCTCGTCACAATGCCAACATAACCCCTTCGCATATCGCTCCCGAAGCTCTTCTCTTGTTAACCTCTTTAGTGTAGGGACTTGGTTGACAGTAGGGGGGGCTAAGGGCTTCAATATTACTGGTTGAGGAGAGACCCTAGTCCTCCGAGCTTCATGGTTCAATTGCTCCTCTTGATGTCGTGCGAAAGAGATAGCTGCCATAAGCGTATACGGTTGTCGCGCTTTAACTTCTCCTCGGATCTCTGGCTTCAAGCCCTCAATGAAGGTCCACAATAGCTGTTTTTGAGACCAATCATGAGTTTGATTAGATAACCTTTCAAACCTGGTTTGGTACTCCTGAATGGTGGAGGTTTGTTGGATCTTTGCTAGTTGTTCGTCAATATTCTCGTAATCGGTTGGTCTGAAGCGAATCAGCAGTCCTTCTTTGAATTGTCGCCATGAAAGGACTCCATAAGTATGTTCAAACCAGTCAAACCACTGTATAGCATCCCCTTCAAGATGTATAGCTGCAATTTTCACCATAGATACATCCGCGGTTTTGTGGTACCGAAAATATCGCTCCGCGCGCGAGATCCAACCAATCGGGTCTCCTTCTTCCCATCTAGGGAAGTCCACTCTCATGCATGGATAGTTGGGGTTAGTCATATATCCTACCCTCCCTTGGAAGTCATCTCTTCGGGCTTGGTGTGATTGGGCAAAGCTCTCTTCTTGATATGATTTCTTCGGGCTTAGTGGTCGGCCCAATCTGAGTTCGGTAAAGAGCGTCCGAATCTTATCCTCCATTCGTGCCTCCAAGGCTTCGAATTTAGTATTGATTGCCTCCTTAGATGCCATAGGATATGGCCTCAAATCAATGATGTTAAGATCTCTCTTTTGCTGTTGGGTTAAAGGCATGTATAGGTTGAGAGAAGTGATGATCGAAAGTGTTGGTGGATTGGTGGATGTAGGCTGCGGTTTAGGCTTGTTTTGTGGCTATTTTGGGTGCAGTTTGAGGGTGTGGTTTGGTAGAGTTTTAGGGCTGTGGATGAAAGTTTTGGATCTGTTGTAGATGGTAGCAAAGGTTTGATAGAAATCCGTGGAAGTTGCAGCAAGTATGTGTTGTCTTGTAAGAGTAGAATTGTCGTCGAAGAAACAACGGTTTCTCGACATAATTTCCACCAAAAACTTGAGAGAATTGAGAAGGGAATTGATAGCAAAATCACAATTTATATGACAGCAAGGATATCTAATTAAATCAAGAAAATTTTGGCAGTATAACAGCAAGGAAATTTGTGCAAGTTGCAATTGCAGAATTATCGTCGAAAAATTTCAGCGGGTTACGATGAAAATTTGCAGCAACATAAAATCGTTTTTAGAGATAAATTTCTTAATGGATCAATCTTAGATGGAAGTCAAGATGATCTATGAAGTGTATAAGAAATTTCATTCAAAAAAGATTGCAAATAGATAGGTTGATGCAACGATATGCAGCTGAAATTTTCCGCAGCATAGATTTTCTAGTGCAGCAGATTGGACATAAAAGATTAGTAGTTTATATTGAGAATTTTTCAATGAAACCAAAGGGAAATCTACTGTTAGGAAGTGTCAAAGATATCATAAAAATTTTGTAGAAATTTGGATAGCAAAAGCACAGTAGCAAGATCAAACAGATGGTGCTATGCGGCTTGAATTCTGCAATTCAAGTGCAGCAGATTGGACATAAAAGATCAATAGTTTATATTGAGAATTTTTTGATGAAACCAAAGGGAAATCTACTGTTAGGAAGTGTCAAAGATGTCATAAAAATTTTGTAGAAATTTGGATAGAAAAAGCATAGTAGCAAGATCAAACAGATGGTGCTATGCGGTTGGAATTCTGCAATGTATCTTTCGTCGTAGAGATGAAAACTTTGTGACGAAAAGTTTATGCAGCAATATAGGAATGATTTTTTTTTTTTTTGAATTTTCGAATAAGGATAACTAAATTGCAGCAGAAGTAAGGTAGGAAACCAGAACCTGTTGCAATTCACGGGGAGATCAAAGGATGATCCGCGGTGGTGGAGATGATGGCGGAATTCGGTGATGATCTTTTAAGCAATTGTGGGAATTGCTTTGGATGGTTGTAGAGGGTTGATGGATGGCTGTGGAAGGGCAGCAAGACGCCAAGAACGCTGCTCTGATACCAGGTGATAGAACCCTTGCAGATTCTAAACTTGGGGTTGATCTCTTTAGGGGATCAGCCTCCTTGGAACTCTATAGGGGTTCCTCCCTCCAAGTTGCTGCTCAAAGGCTGCAGAAAAGATTCATCTATTCCTTATCAAAAGAGAAGGAATACATGGCTATTTATAGGGCTTCTAAACCCTAACTCCTAATAGGACTCCTACTTAAGACTCTTACTTCTAACTAACTCCTAATAGGACTCCTACTCAAGACTCCTATTCCCTTACAACTCCTAATTCTTCTCTAAGAAAAAACCTCCTACATGAATGCCCCTCTCAATTAGGACTCTCCTAGCTAGAGTCCTAATAGAATGTCCCTCTCAATTAGGACTCTCTTAGCTAGAGTCCTAATAGTTTTACATGAATGTCCCTCTCAATTAGGACACTCCAAGCTAGAGTCCTAACATAATCTTGCACATGTAAAACAAAACTTCAATTGAGACAATTAATCCTAAGCAATTAACCAAGTTGTCCGGCATGTCATTGGTCCCTCGACACTTCGTCTGATTCTTCCGCGCATCGTCCTCTCCTGCGGCCTATTGCCCAATCGGCCAGTTGACTCCACAACTCCGATATCCTTGGCACAATACCCACTCTTCTTGGCCCGATGCCCGAGTCCACAACCCGAAGCCTTCTGTCGATACGTCGACCGATCCACCGGCCCGACGTCCAATCTTTTAACATGTTCCTCCGGCACAACATGATTTTTCTTGCTTTACTTGTCTCATCTTGTTCAAAGCATCCTACGTCACTCAAAACGGAGATTAAAATATAAACATATATCAAGTGGTTTCATCATCAAAATACGAGATTCAACAATCTCCCCCTTTTTGGTGATGACAACCACTTGATGACGGAGTTAACCTTAACTCCTAGAGTTTAAACAAAACTCCCCCTATCAATATGCCATATTGATAGAAACTTTTGGATTCAAAAATCCAAGCAACATGTCATCATATACTTATGCATAATATGTCATGTCATCAACATACTTCTCCCCCTTTGTCATCAACAAAAAGGAGAAGTACAACTATTCTTGTGTTTGTGATATAAGTTTAACTCATTGCATGAAAAACATAATATCAGGTTGTATCATCATGTAGTTTTGAAGCTAGAAAATTTAACAAGTGTTACATCATGCTTAGAACATTCAAGCTATCAAGTTGTAGATATGCAAGTTTTACGGCATACAAGATAGCACATTCAAAGATATGCAAGTTGGCATATTTGCTTTTCTTGAGATAGGCACGATAGCACATTTTTGCATTTTCTTGAGATTTCAAGCTAGGAATTCTCGGTGATGTTCAAGATAGCAATTTCTTCTCTTTTGAGAAGTGGAATTTTTGCTTTCTTCTTGAATTGTGCAATTTGCTTCTTTTGAGATAGCAACTTTTTGCTTCTCTTTCGATCACAAGCTAGCAATTCTAGCAAATTTTATATCATGCAAGATAGCAAATTTTTGTGATGTTCAAGATGTCAAGTTCTTTTCCTTGCAATATGTAAGCTAGCAAATATTTGCTTCCTTTGCAAAGTGCATGTTTCTAAATTTTGCAAGATGAGCTAGCGATATTTCTTCCCCTTTGTCAATGTCAAAAGGAAGAGAAGACCCTTTGCGTCAATTTCTAAATCATGACAAAGGTAAGTATCAATCTTATCATTATATTTTCAAATTAAAACATACACATTTTCAAAACCATACATTTCATTTTTCATGCATGATATAAATAAATCAATCATCATTATGAGCATATCATACATGATACTCAAACATTAAAATTTTTACGCATTTATCAACATGTTGATCATGATATCAAACATTCATCATTTAAAGCATTCATGATACACATCATATGCAATACATCATGTACATCATTATCATAAGTATTGCATGCATCATTACAAATTTATGAATATTTCATGCATTCATATCATCACATAAAGAATATCAAGAAGAATTAGTTGGGTGATGAGAAAACATTTCATGAATACAAGGAATTGCATAAAGATCATATCATGAAAGATTTAAACATGTGAATACCAAAAGACATGATTTCTTTTTGAAAAACCTCCTCATATATAATCGAAAGAAAATCTTAGGAGATCGATTAAACAAAAAATCTTGATTCATAATAAAATTTCATGTATCGAATATCGAGAAATCAAGATGATGATTCATAAAAAAACATATCACAAGTTATATTCAAGAGAAAAATCATCATTCATTTTGTCAAATCAATATTTCTTGGGAATGCATGATATCAAAATATGGTTTCAAATCTTCAACATATAACATGCAGAAATTCAAAAATCGAAGGGAGAAGGGAAGAATTCAAAGGTACAAAGATTTTAACCATCTCATAAACAAATGAAGGATCAAATCATGAATCGAAAATTCTATGAATCATTTCGATAAATCTCCTTTTAAATAATCAAGATGATCATCAAGGAAAATCTCATGTTATTCCAGGAAATCAAGATCATGACTTTGATAAAACTCATCTCAAATTCAAATCACCAAAATTATTTTTATGGTTCACAAAATTCATAACATAAGTAGATTCATGATTTCATTGATAATATATTTTCTCTTTTTTAAGTATTTCATTTTAAGTGATTGATTTCATGCTAGCATGCCTTTTCATTTATGTTAAATAGAAACATGCATCAACGTTTAGGATTGAAAAATAAATTTCGTCATAAAACCATCAAGATCAATAGATTCTCAAAAATGAATTGTTGGGATCAAGAAAATCCGAAAATAAAATTTAACACTTTCATGCATTCGGACATGGTTTTGCTATAGATTTTCAAATTCAATCATGAAGATAAAACATACTCATGATCATGGAAATTTTTATATCCAGAACACATAATTTTCAACATGTTATTAAGGTATGTAATAGTGTAAAATCATCATGGCAATTAAGTGATTTGATCATTCAATTAAGAAAGTCCGAAAAATAATCTTAACAAGTTCATGCATTCGGGCACATTTTTACCATATGTTTTTCAAATACACTCATGAAAATAACACATGCTTATCATCATGTATAACTTAAAATCTCATGCATAAATTGTTAATCATGGTATTAAAATGTTTAATATTACATCATTATGCATTTCTTTAAACATGATTTTATTTAATCAAAATCGAGAAATAACAATGGGAATCAACATGATACACATCATTACTTCTTAACCACATATAGCATGATTTCATATTTTTAATCAAAATCATTTTATTTGTTTATCATAAAATATGTATTTTTCATGATTATTTTCAAAACTACTAGCATGATCATAATTTTTACATTTTTATTTTTTTTTAAACATGTAATTTTCAAGAAAATTAATTCTATACTAAAAAAGAAAATGCATTATGAAAAGCATCATGTAATTTCGAAATAAATTAAGAGGGTTTTGATTACCTCATCGTTGAATGTCATTAAGGCGTAGTTTGCCACCTCGCCTTTCTTGATTTTCTCCTCATCTTCAGAGGAGCTCAATTCATCCCACTTTGTGTTCTTCTTCTTGCGTTCAAAGCAAGTAGTTCCATTCTTTTTGTTCTTCAATTCTCATTTCATTAATTTTTTAAATTTCTTAGTGAGTAGTTCTTGTTCACCATCACTTGAGCTTATGCTCGAGTGGTCTTCAAATGTTCTATGTCCCAAATCCTTCTTGTTCTTTGGAAGGTGATTTTGTTCATCATGTTCATTATGTGCATTATGCACCATTTCATATGTCATCAACGAACTAATTAGTTCTTCAAGTGGAAAAGTATTTAAATCTTTTATTTCTTATATTGCGGTTATTTTAGGATCCCACCTTTTTGGAAGGGATCTTAAGATCTTGCTTATGAGATTAAAATTTGAAAAAGATTTACCAAGAACTCTTAGATTATTGACGACATCCGTGAAATGGGTGTACATGTCGCCTATAGTCTCGCTTGGTTGCATTCGAAAAAGCTCAAAATCATGCAATAAAATGTTAACTTTTGAGTCTTTGACTCTACTAGTTCCCTGGTACGTGATTTCAAGTGTTCGTCAAATATCAAAAGCCATTTCGCACGTAGAAATCCGATTGAACTCATTTTTGTCCAAAGCGTAAAATAAGGCATTCATAGCCTTTGTGTTTAAAGAAAAATACTTCTTCTCCAAATTCGACCATTCGTGCATCGATTTAGAAGGAAGTTGAAAACCATTTTCATTAATATTCCATAAATCCAAATTCATAGAAATCAAGAAAACTCTCATTCGAGTTTTTCAATAAGTGTAGTCCAATCCGTTAAACAACGGTGGACGAACAACCGATAAGCCCTCTTGAAAGTCGTAAAGAGCCATTTCTCTCAGGTGTAAATCCGAAATGAGAAATATCGGGCTTTGATACCAATTGTTAGGATCAAGAGCAATAAGAGGGAGGGGGGTGAATTAGTGCAGTGGTTAAAAACGTTAACTTCGTCAAATCTCTCGTACGATAAAAACCATTTCGGACGTAAAATTGATTTCAGAAACTTAGCTTGAAAGCATACGTAAATGTATTGAAGGCAGTAAGCTATTGAAGGGGTTTTCAGTAAGGTAATAGTAGGAAACAAAATGCAAACCAGATTAGACGGGAGTTTATAGTGGTTCGATCAATCGTGACCTACATCTACTCCTCCGATTCCTCTTCCGTCAAGGCCACCGGCATCCACTAACGATCTTTCTTTACTAGGCGAAGATCAACCTCCTTCTTACATTCCTCTTCTCCTTTTACCGGGTTTAGGAGACAACCCTTACAAGCACTCACTCTCCTTTCTAAAACAGAATTTTAACACTTAAGCTAGAGGAGGGATTTCTCAACTGATTTCTATAGTGTTTCTTTCCTTTTTTGCTCTCTGTTCTTTGAGATAAGTAATTTTAGCTGAAGCTTACTATGGTGTTTTGGGTGGATATTTCAGTAGAGACATGACTAGCTCTTGTTCAATCAAACTTCTATTGGCCTAAGATATTTAGAGATATGGAGAGACATGTAAAGCAATGTCAAGTGTGTCATTTCGCAAAAACAAAAAGTCAAAATTCTGGATTGTATACTCCATTGCGTATACCAAATGTTCCATGGGAGGATGTGAGTCTTGATTTCGTTTTGGGACTGCCAAGAACTCAAAGGAACAAGGATTCTATCATGGTTACTATTGATAGATTTTTTAAAATGTCTCACTTTATTCCCTACAATAAATTAAATAATACATCTCATATTGTTGATTTGTATTTTAAGGAGATTGTTAAATTGCATTGTATTTCAAGAACTATGGTGTCTAATCAAAATTCAAAATTTCTTAATTATTTTTAGAGAACTCTTTGCAGGAAGCTGGGTACTTATTTGAATTTCAGCAGCTCGCATCACCCACAAGCCGATGGGCAAACTAAGGTAACAAACAAAAGCTTAGGAAATTTGCTTAGAAGCTATATTAGCAAGAATATTAAGTAGTGGGATCTCATTCTTCCATAAATTGAGTTTTCTTATAATCATTCTATGCATCATAGTATTGGTAAGAGTCCTTTTGAGGTTGTTTATGGTACTAATCTTGTTAGTCCTTTGGACTTTGTCCCTCATTCGACAACTAAACAATTTAGTGTTGAATCTCAAATTTTGATGATGAAATAAATTGGTAAATTATTTGATCTAATCCATGTGTTGAGATAAGTATGTAGGATTAACTATGATAACAGTAAGTCGTAAAGTAGATGATGGGTTGGAGTCGAAGGCTCGGACGATATACCGGGAGCTCGCTGAGAGTTCATCGTGAGATCATCGGAAGCACGCTGGAAGACTCGTCGAAAGCTCATCGGGAGATCGCCGAAAGCTCGTCGGAAGACTAGCCGAAAGTTGGTCAGGAGTTTGCTGGAAGCTTGTCGGAAGACTCACTAAGAAGTTTGCCGGAGGATCGTCGAGTGAAAGAATTGACGTACCGAATCACGCATGCCTTAATCATAGTTAGAATGATAATTAGAGTTTGATTTGGGAGGTAATCGCATCAACTATGTTAGGGGCCAATTAGGCTCGGAGTTAGGATGGTTTGGGCTAAAGACAAGGCCCAACCCGGTTGCTGGACTCTGACCATCGCTTGGAAGACCCAGTCTCCCAGGTGATCTGGGCGGTGGTACCGCCAGCAATTATTGCTGATAGCAGTGGTACCACCCCTGTCAGGCGGTGGTACCACTAGAGCTCGGTCTCCGAGCTATATCAGGTGGCAGTATCGCCTAATGTCAAACTTCAAGCGGTAGTACCGATTAGTAATAGCGGTGGTACCGCCAATACCCTGAAAAACTGGGATAAGATACTTTTTAGCTCCATTTTTGAAGTCATTGGGGGCTATAAATATCCCACCCTTTTCTGTATGAAAGGGCATCGAAAGTGTGAATATAATCTTGAATCTTTGGGGTGTAAAAGTGCTAGAGTTTTTCTCCTCTCTCTCTTTGCTTTGTAACCATTCAAGAAAGAGGAGTAAGGCTTGTAAGGGTTCTCTCCTAAACCCGATAAAAGGAGAAAGAGTTATAAAAGGTGGTTGGTCTTCACCTATTGAAGGAAAGCCTTTAGTTGATGCTGGTGATCTCGACGGAGAAGGAATCCGAAAGTGGATGTAGGTCACATTGACCGAACCACTCTAAATTTTGATTTACATTTTATTTTGAGCAATTTACTTTAAACTACAAATCATTTCATAGCATACTACTTCTCCTTCTCATCTCACTTTCACTACGCTTACGTTCTCTTATGTCTCAAATTACTATCTTTCCAAATCGATTTCCATCGAACGTACGAATTATTTTATGAAATCGAAGAATTTTTCACTGCACTAATTCACCCCCCCCTCTTAGTGCCGCTATTGATCATAATAGCTGGTATCAGAGTGAGGTTCACTCTTGTTTGGTTTAAAACCTAAGCGAGATAACATTCGCCAGCAACCAAGATGGTCATTCAATTACATATCCACCTATGTTCAATGGGACGGATTAATGGATTTTGAGCTATGGAACATTATCGAAAATAATTTTTAAAAGTCTTCTCTTCCAATAAATGATTAGAATGAGTTGGAGAAGAAGACTTTCACTTTAAATACCAAGGCTTTGAATGCCTTGTTTTGTGCATTAGATAAAAACGAGTTTAATCGAGTGTCAATTTGTGAAACGACTTTTGATATTTGGCACACACTCGAAGTGACTCATGAAGGCACTAGTAGAGTGAAGGAATAAAAAATTAATCTTTTAGTGCATACTTATTTATTGTTTTGGATGAAACTGAGTGAGACTATTGGAGACATGTACACCCGATTTACAGATGTCGTCAATGGTCTAAAAGAACTTGGTAAATGTTTTTCGGATTTTGAACTTGTTAATAAAATTTTAAGATCCCTTACAAAGAGTTGGGATCCTAAAGTAATGGTCATTCAAGAGGCCAAAGATCCAAATAATTTTCCTCTCGAAGAACTAATTGGGTCACTAATGACCTATGAGATGACTTGTAAAGTTCATGAAGAGCTTGAGGACACCCTTCCAAAGAACAGGAAGGATATAGCACTAAGAACCCAAGAAGACTACTTAGAAGAAAACTCAAGTGATGAGGACCTTAATGAAGATTTGGAACTCTTAATAAGAAAATTCAAAAAATTCATAAAAATGAATAAATTTAAAAATGACACTAAAAATAAATTTGAATCTAAGAAAGATCAAGTAATATGTTACGAATGCAAGAAGCCGGGACATTACAAGAGCGAATGTCCCCTAGCCAAGAAGAGACAACCAAAGAAGAAGGCTCTCAAAGCAATATGGGACGACTCAAGTGTATCCGAAGAAGAGGAGCCAATCAACACCGAGCAAGTTGCTCACTATGCGCTAATGGCTATCGGAGATGAGGTTAGTAATTCAATTAACGTAAATTTATCTTTTGATGAATTATTAAGTGCTTTTCATGATTTATTTGATGAATGTAAATTAATTAGTAAATAATATAAATTGTTAAAAAAAGAGTATTCTTCTCTTATTAGTGATTTGGATAGAGTAAAAGTTGAGCATAATAGTAGTTTAACTCCTTGTACGAAATGTGATGAACTAGAAATACTTAAAAAGGAAAACTTGTTACTCAAAGAAACCTTTGAAAAGTTTGAGGTTAGTAGCAAGTCTTTGAATATGATCCTTGCCAATAAGGATCACGTTCATAGGAAAAGTGGAATCAGATTTATGAGTAACTCTCACCAAAATCCAACCACCATTGTTAAAGGCCCGACCTTGTATGTTTCACCTCACACTAAATGCAACTTTTGTTGCAAACTTGGACATATTGCCTACAAATGTCCACTAAAAGATGCAGTCCACATAGATTGATTTATGTTCCTAAAAGAACCTCAAATATCTCAATGCAACATGATAAGATATATAGATCAATTTTTGAGGCATCCAAGGTCAAATAGGTACTAAAAATCATCATTTTTTATATAAAAATATACCATTACAAGCTAGGAGTAAGAGATGGTACCTTGATAGTGGATGCTCAAGGCATATGACCAGAGATCCATCTCAATTCTCTAAGCTCACTAGCCTAGACGAAGGATATGTCACCTTCGAAGATAACAACAAGGGTAAAATCATTGGCAAAGGAACCATAGGTAACAAATCTAACTTTTTTATTGAAGATGTGTTGTTGGTTGATGGCTTAAAGCATAACCTCTTGAGCATTAGTCAATTATGTGATAAAGGATATATTGTTAAATTTGAATCTAATGCTTGCATTATTGAAAAACACATCTATGATTGCACTAAAATAAAATAACGTATACACTATTGACGTCAATGATCTTTGCAATGAAATGTGTTTTTTGGTTTTGAATGACAATGCTTGGCTTTGGCATAGGAGATTAGGTCATGCTAACATGAAACTAATCTTTCAAATCTCATCTAAAGAACTTGTGAGAGGAATTCCTCATATTAAGTTCGTTAAAGACAATATGTGATGCATGTCAACTAGGAAAACAAATAAAAGGTAGTTTCAAACTAAAGAATCAAATAAGCACCCCTAGACTATTGCAATTGATTCATATGGACTTGTTTGGACCAATTGCTACATCAAGCCTAGGAGGTAGCAAATATGTCTTTGTTATTGTTGATGATTATAGTAGATATACTTGGACTTACTTCTTAGCACACAAAAATGATTGCTTTAGGTATTTCTCTAAGTTTTATAAACTTATTCAAAATGAAAAAGGTTTTATGATTTTGTCAATTCAAAGTGATCACAGTGGTGAATTATAAAACCATGATTTTCAAAAATTTTATAAGTCTAATGGATACGACCACAACTTCTTTATTCCAAGAAATCCTCAACAAAATGGAGTAGTAAAAAGAAAGAATAGAAACTTATAAGAATACCCTACCTAAATATTTTTGAGCTGAAGCCATAAATACGACATGCTATGTTATGAATGTTAGGAAAGCAATTGGCACTAAGAAGGGGGGTGAATTAGTACAGTAGTAAAAATTACATCTTCAAAAACTTCGTTGCGATAAAATCGGTTTCATAAAGATGTTAACTTGAAATTATGCGGAAACGTAGTGAAGGAGGAATTTAGTTTGCAGTAAGGTAAATACAAGAATAAAATGCAAACAAGATTTTAGAGTGGTTTGGTCGTCGTGACCTACATCCACTTCGTCGATTCCTCTTCCGTTGAGGCCACCGGCATCTACTATTGATCTTCTTTCAACGGGCGAAGATCAATTACCCTTTTACACCCCTCTTTTCCTTTTCACGGGTTTGGGAGACAACCCTTACAAGAACTCACTCCTCTCTTATAGAATTCTAAACTTAGAGTGGAGGAGGGAATTTCTAAAGAGATTGCAGTAGCGATTTTTCACTTTTGAATCCTCTGTGCTTGTGTCTTTTAACTAGGGATGAGAGGGATATTTATAGGCTTCAAGTTAATTCAAACTTGGAGCCTAAAACTTTCCTATCCCGGGTTCCCCGGGCACGGGCGGTACCACCGCTTACGCTGGGTGGTACAACCGCCCAGACTAGTGGTACCACCGCCTGACACAGTCTCGAAGATTGTGCCATGACGGTGAGACTACTTGGGGCACCTTTTGGGCCTCTTATTGGGCCCAATACAGTCCTTACATAGGCCTAGTTGGCTCCTAATTGGGTTGGCCTAAATCCAAACCCAATTATGTGCTAACTACAAAATCAAAGACATAATCTGAGCTAAACAAGTCTGTAAGTCTATTCTTCCGGCGAGCTTCCAACGATCTTCCGACGAACTTCCGATGATCTCTCGGCAATGTTTCGGCGGACTTCTAGCAAGCTCTTGGACTTCATGATGATCTTCTTAACAAGTTCCGATGAGCTTCTCTGGCAAGCTCTAAGACTTCTCGGCTGGTTTCGCTAGAACTTCCGACGAACGTTCAGACTTCCGACAAACTCTCGAACCCCCAATGAAATTACGTCCTTGACTCCGGGACTTCATTTTGCTTCATGCCTTACTATCATAGTTAATCATGCACATGTAAAAACATACTTCGATCTAGATAATTAATACTAAGCATTAATCATGTTGTCCAGCATGTCATTGGTCCCTCGACGCTTTGTCCGATTCTTCGGCGCATCGTCCTCTCTTGCGGCCTATTGCCCAATCGGCCAATTGACTCTGCAACTCTGATATCTTAGGCATAATATCCACTCTTCTTGGCCTGATGCCCGAATCTATGGCCCGAAGCCTTTTGTTGATACGTCGACCGATTCTCCGACTCGACATCCAATCTTTTGACATGTTTTCCTCCGGCTCAACATGATTTTTCCTACTTTAATTGTCTCATCCTAATCGAAGCATCCTATGTCACTCAAAATGTAGATTAAAATATAAACACTTATCAATTAGTTTCATCAACAAAATATGAGATTCAATAATGAATAGGGTTTTAGTAAGACCATTATTTTCCAAAACTCTTTATGAGTTGTGGAACAACAAAAAAGCCCAACGTTTCATACTTTAAAGTTTTTGGGTGTAAATATTTTATTTTGAATGAAAAATATACCTTAGGAAAGTTTGATGCAAAATCCAATGAGGAAATTTTTCTTGGTTATTCTTCTATTTCAAAGGCTTTCCGAATCTTCAATAAAAGAACTTTAGTTATAGAAGAATCTATTCATGTTATTTTTAATGAAATTTTCGAAGTTAAGAAAAATGATTTTGATGATGATCTTAAATTTGATACTTTGAATTTAAATGAATCCCTTTCTCCATCTAGCAATTTGGATACATCTTCTTCCGAACCTTCTTTACCGAAAGAATGGAAGTATGTAGATGCTCATCCTAAGGAGCTAATTATAGGAGACACATCGAAAGGGGTTCAAACTCATTCTTCTCTTAAGAATTTTTATGCCAACGCTGCTTTTGTCTCCCAAATTGAACCTAAATACATTAACGAAGCCATGAAAGATGATTCATGGGTTATCACAATACAAGAAGAATTAAATCAATTTGAGAGAAATGAAGTGTGGAAGCATGTTCCAAGGTCAAATGACTATTTAGTTATTAATACTAAATGGGTCTTTAGAAATAAGCAAGATGAATTAGGTATCGTAGTTAGAAACAAGGCTAGATTAGTGGCTAAGGGTTTCAACCAAAAAGAAGGTATAGATTATGAAGAAACTTTAGCTCTTGTGACACAATTAGAAGCCATCAGGATGCTCCTTGCCTATGCTAGTAGTAATAATTTTAAGTTATTTCAAATGGATGTTAAAAATATTTTTCTTAATTGCTTTATCTCCGAAAAAGTTTATGTTGAACAACCTCCCGAATATAAGAATGATAATTTTCTAATCATATGTTTAAATTAACTAAAGCTCTCTATGGATTGAAACAAGCTCTAAGCGCTTGGTATGAGAGACTTAGCTCATTTTTAATTCATAATAATTTCTCTAAAGGCAAGGTCGATACTATATTGTTTATTAAAAATTTTGAAAATGATTTTCTTATTGTTCAAATTTATATTGATGACATTATTTTTTATTCTACAAATGGATCCTTAGGTGAATCATTTGTCAAAAGCACGAGTCCATAATTTGAAATGAGCCTAATAAGGGAACTAATATTCTTTTTAGGCTTACAAATTAACGACGGCGGCGGCACTTCCTGGAAGACCTAGTCTCCCAAGTGGTATGGGCAATGGTACCACCAGCCATTATTGTTGACAGCGGTGGTATCGCCCCTGTCAGGCGATGGTACCGCTAGAGCTCGGTCTCCGAACTCAGTCAGGTGGTAGTACTGCGCAGACTGAGCAATAGTACCACCCAGACTGAGCGATAGTACTGCCCAATGTCAGACTGTAGGTGGTAGTACTACCCAGTAATGATGGTGGTACCGCCAGTACCTCGGAAAACTGGGATAATACACTTTTTGGCTCCATTTTTGAAGCTATTGGGGCTATAAATACCCCACCCTTTTCTGTATGAAAGGGCACCGAAAGTGTGATTATAATCTTGAATCTTTGGGGTGTAAAAGTGCTAGAGTTTTTCTCCTCCGTTCTTTGCTTTGTAACTATTCAAGAAAGAGAAGTAAGGCATGTAAGGGTTCTCTCCTAAACCTGATAAAAGGAGAAAGAGCTGTAAAAGATGCTTGGTCTTCACCTATTGAAGGAAGGCCTTTAGTGGACGCCGGTGACCTCGACGGAGGAGGAATCCGAAAGTGGATGTAGGTTACATTGACCGAACCACTCTAAATTCGGGTTTGCATTTTGTTTTGAGCAATTTACTTTAAATTGTAAATTATTTCATAGCAAACTGCTTCTCCTCCTCATCTTGCATTCACTACGCTTACGCTCTGTTACGTTTCAAGTTTCTATCTTTCCAAATCGATTTCCATCGAATGTACAAATTATTTTATGAAATCGAAGAATTTTTCGCTGCACTAATTCACCCACCCCCCCCCCCCCCCCCCCCCCCGCCCCCCTCTCTCTTAGAGCCGCTCTTGATCCTGACAGTTGGTATCAGAGTGAGATTCACTCTTGTTTGGTTTAAAACCCAAGAGAGATGGCATTTACCGGTAACCAAAAGGGTCATTCAATTACACGTCCATCCATATTCAATGGGATGGATTACATATATTGGAAGACTAGAATGAAGATCTTCCTAATTTCAATAGATTTTGAGCTATGGAACGTTTTCGAAAATGGTTTTCAAAAGTCTGCTCTTCCAATGAATGATTGGAATGGGTTGGAGAAGAAGACTTTCACTTTAAATGCTAAGGCTATGAATGCCTTGTTTTGTGCATTAGATAAAAACGAGTTTAATTGAGTCGATTTATGAAACGACTTTTGATATTTGGCACACACTCGAAGTGACTCATGAAGGCACTAGTAGAGTGAATGAGTCAAAAATTAATCTTTTAGTTCACACTTATTTGTTGTTTCGGATGAAACTGAGTGAGACCATTGGAGACATGTACACCTGATTTACAGATGTCATCAATAGTCTAAAAGGACTTGGTAAAAGTTTCTTGGATTTTGAACTTGTTAATAATATTTTAAGACCCCTTTTAAAGAGTTGGGATCCTAAAGTAACGGCTATTCAAGAGGCCAAAGATCTAAATAATTTTCCTCTCGAAGAACTAATTGGGTCACTAATGACCTATGAGATGACTTGTAAAGCTCATGAAGAGCTTGAGGACACCCTTCCAAAGAATAGTAAGATATGACGTTAAGAACTCAAGAAGACCACTTGAAAGAAAACTCAAGTGATGAGGACCTTAATGAAGATTTGGCATTCTTAACAAGAAAATTCATAAAAAGGAATAAATTTAAAAATAATACAAAAAATAAATTTGAACATAAGAAAGATCAAATAATATGCTACGAATGCAAGAAGCCGAGACATTACAAAAGCGAATGTCCCCTACCCAAGAAGAGGCAACCGAAGAAGAAGACTCTCAAAGAAACATGGGACGACTCAAGTGCATCCGAAGAAGAGGAGCTAACCAACATCGAGCAAGTTGCTCACTATGCACTAATGGCTATCGGAGATGAGGTAAGTAATTCAATTGACGCAAATTTATCTTTTGATGAATTATTAAGTGATTTTCATTATTTGTTTAATGAATGTAAATTAATTAGTAAATAATATAAATTGTTAAAAAAAGAGCATGCTTCTCTTATTAATGATTTGGATAGATTAAAGGTTGAGCATAATAATATTTTAACAACTTGTACAAAATGTGATGAACTAGAAATACTTAAAAAGGAAAACTTACTACTCAAAGAAACCTTAGAAAAATTTGAGGTTGGTAGCAAGTCTTTGAACATGATCCTTGTCAATAAGGGTTACGTTTATAGGAGATGTGGAATCGGATTTGTGAGTAGCTCTCATCAAAATTCAACCACCTTTGTTAAAGGCCCAACCTTGCATGTTCCTCACACCAAATGCAACTTTTGTTGCAAACTTGGACATTTTGCCTACAAATATCCACTTAAAAGATGCAGTCCACATAGATTGATTTGGGTTCATAAAAGAACCTCAAATGACTCAATGCAATATGAGAAGATATATAGATCAATTTTTGAGGCACCCAAGGTCAAATGGGTAGCTAAAAATCATCTTTTTTTATAGAAAAATGTACCATCACAAGCTAGCAGTAAGAGATGGTACCTTGATAGTAGATGCTCAAGGCATATAACCGGAGATCCATCTCAATTCTCTAAGCTCACTAGCCTAGACGAAGGATATGTCACCTTTGGAAACAACAACAAGGGTAAAATCATTGGCAAAGAAACCATAGGTAACAAATCCAACCTTTTATTGAGGATGTGTTGTTGGTTGATGGCTTAAAGCATAACCTATTGAGTATTAGTCAATTATGTGATAAAGGATATATTGTTAAATTTGAATCTAATGCTTACATTATTGAAACACATATCTATGATTGCACTAAAACAAAATAATGTATACACTATTAACATCAATGATCTTTGTAATGAAATGTGTTTTTCGATTTTGAATGACGATGCTTGGCTTTGGCATAGGAGATTAGGTCATGCTAGCATAAAACTAATCTCTCAAATCTCATCTAAAAAACTTGTGAGAGGAATTCCTCACATTAAGTTCGTTAAAGACAATGTGTGTGATGCATGTCAACTAAGAAAATAAATAAAATGTAGTTTCAAACCGAAGAATCAAATAAGCACCTCTAGACCATTGCAATTGATCCATATGGACTTGTTTGGATCAATTGCTACATCAAGCCTAGGAGGTAGCAAATATGTCTTTGTTATTATTGACGATTATAATAGATATACTTGAACTTACTTCTTAGCACACAAAAATGATTGCTTTAGGTATTTCTCTAAGTTTTGTAAGCTTGTTCAAAATGAAAAAGGTTTTATGATTTCATCAATTTGAAGTGATCATGGTGGTGAATTTCAAAACCATGATTTCCAAGAATTTTGTGAGTCTAAAGGATACGACCACAACTTCTCTACTCTATGAAATCCTTAACAAAATAGACTAATAGAATGAAAGAATAGAAACTTACAAGAAATGTCAAGAACCATGTTAAACAAACATAGCCTACCCAAATATTTTTGGGCCCAAGCCATAAATACGATATGCTATATTATGAATAGGGTTTTAGTAAGACTAATACTTTTCAAAACTTTGTGGAACAATAAAAAGCCCAACGCTTTATACTTTAAAGTTTTCGGGTGTAAATATTTTATTTTGAATGAAAAAGATACCTTAGGAAAGTTTGATGCAAAATCTGATAAGGAAAATTTTCTTGGTTATTCTTCTATTTCAAAGGCTTTCTGAATCTTCAATAAAAGAACTTTAGTTATAGAAGAATCTATTCATGTTATTTTTAATAAAATTTCTAAAGTTAAGAAAAATGATTTTGATGATGATCTTAAATTTGATACTTTGAATTTAAATAAATCCCTTTCTCCATCTAGCAATTTGGATGCATATTCTTCCGAACCTTCTTTACCGAAGGAATGGAAGTATGTAAATTCTCATCGTAAGGAGCTAATTATAGGAGACACATCGAAAATGGTTCAAACTCATTCTTCTCTTAAGAATTTTTGTGTCAACGCTGCTTTTGTCTCCCAAATTGAACCTAAATGTATTGACAAAGCCATGAAAGATGATTCATGGGTCATCACAATGCAAGAAGAATTGAATCAATTTGAAAGAAATGAAGTATGGAAGCTTGTTCCAAGGCCAAATGACCTTTTAGTTATTAATACTAAATGGGTCTTTAGAAACAAGCAAGATGAATTTGGTATCGCGGTTAGAAACAAGGCTAGATTAGTGGCCATAGGTTTCAACCAAAAAGAATGTATCGATTATACAAAAACTTTGCTCCTATGGTACGATTAGAAGCCATCAAGATGCTCCTTGCCTATGCTAGTAGTAATAATTTTAAGTTATTTCAAATGGATGTTAAAAGTACTTTTTATAATATCTTTATCTCTGAAGAAGTTTATATTGAACAGCCTCCCGAATTTGAGAATGATAATTTTTCTAATCATATGTTTAAATTAACTAAAGCTCTTTATAGATTGAAACAAGCCCCAAGGGCTTGGCATGAGAGACTTAGCTCATTTCTAATTCATAATAATTTTTCTAAAGGCAAGGTCGATACTACATTGTTTATTAAAAATTTTGAAAATAATTTTTCTTATTATTCAAATTTATGTTGATGATATTATTTTTGGTTCTACAAATGGATTCTTATGTGAATCATTTACCAAAAGCACGAGTCTAGAATTTGAAATGAGCCTAATGGGGGAACTAATGGGGGAACTAACATTCTTTTTAGGCTTACAAACTAAATAACCTAGCAATTGTATTTTTCTTAATCAAACAAAATATGTTTTAGACTTGCTAAAAAGATTTAACATGGATAGTTCAAAGGCTATCAACACTCCTATTAGTACCTTTACTAAGTTAGACATTGATGAAAGTGGAGAAAGCTTTGATCAAAAAGCATATAGGGTATGATAGGTAGTTTGCTTTACCTCACCGCAACTAGACCGGACATCATGTTTAGCGTAGGACTTTGTGCTAGATTTCAATTCAACCCTAAGCAATCTCATTTAAAAGCTATTAAAAGGATATTTAGATACCTAAAAGAACTCTTAAACTAGGATTATGGTATCCTAAATCTAAGAATTTTGAATTGTTTAGTTATGCCGATATGGATTTTGCTAGATGTAGTTTATGTTGAATCTCGTATTTTGATGATGAAACCAATTGATAATTATGTTTATGTTTTAATCTGTGCTTTGAGTGATGTAGGATGCTTCGATTAGGATGATTTAATTAAAGCAGGAAAAATCATGTTGGGCCGGAGGAACATGTCAGAAGATTGGACGTTAGGCCGGTGGATCGGTCGACGTATCGACAGAAGGCTTCGAGCCGTGGACTCGGGCATCGGGCCAAGAAGAGTGGGTATTGTGCCATGGATATTGGAGTTGCAGAGTCAACTGGCCGATTGGGCAATAGGCCGCAGGAGAGGACGATGCGCCGAAGAATCGGACGAAGCGTCGAGGGACCAATGACATGCCGGACAACTTGGTTAATTGCTTAGGATTAATTGTCTCGATCGAAGTTTTGTTTTACATATGCAGGATTAACTACAATCGAAGTAAGACATGCAGCAAGAGTTGCACCGGAGTCAAGACTATGATCACGTTGGGAGTTCGAGAGTTCGACGGAAGTCTGGACGGTTGTCGGAGGTTCTACGGGAACAAATCCGAGAAGTCCAGGTGCTTGCCAAAAAAGTCAGTCGGAGCATCGCCGAAGGTTCGTCGGAAGTTCGCCGGAAGAAGCAATTGACGCACCGGAGCAAGTTGTAGTAAATGTCTTAAGAAATATCGTAGTTACGGATTTCTGGGGTCCTGGCGGTACCACCTCTTAATTGGGGCGGTACAACCGCTTGGCAGCTCGGAGATTGAGCCTCTGGGCGGTGCCATCGCTTGACAGGGGCGATTGCACCGTCTAGTCTCGCTCGGAGACTGAGCACTGGCAATGCCACCGCTTGACTGGGGCGGTTGCACCGCCTGGCAGAGCTCGGAGACCAAGCTCAAGCGGTTCCACCGCTTGTCAAGGGCGGTTGCACTGCCTAGTCTCGCTCGGAGACTAAGCCCAAGCGGTGCCATTGCCTGCCTAGGGCGATTGCATCACCTAGCTTTCCTAGGAGACCCTCTCCTGGGCGGTGCCACCGCCGACCCTGGCGATACCACCGCTTGGCAGGAATTCATGTCCGAATGGGTTGATCCATTCAGCCCAATTTGGGTCTGTCAAGGGCCCAATTGCCCCCATATTAAGTTAATGGGATCACATCCCATTCCTAACTTAATCTACATGCTAACTATGACATTTCTTAAGACATTTACTACAACTTGCTCCAGTGCATCAATCGCTTCTTCCGGCGAGCTTTCGGCGAACTTCCGTCGATCATCCGATGAACCCTCGGTGATGCTCCTACGGACTTCCGGCAAACTCCTGGACTTACGACGATCCATTGGCAAGTTCCGACGAGCTTCTTTAGTAAGCTCCTGGACTTCTCGGACTCTCGAACTCTCGAACTCCGGCACAACTCCTGCTGCATTTCTTACTTCCATCGTAGTTAATCCTGCACATGTAAAACAAAACTTCGATCGAGATAATTAATCCTAAGCAATTAACCAAGTTGTCCGGCATGTCATTGGTCCCTTGACGCTTCATCTGATTCTTCGGCGCATCGTCCTCTCCTACGGCCTATTGCCCAATCGTCTAGTTGACTCCACAACTCCGATATCCTTAGCACAATACCCGCGCTTCTTGGCCCGATGCCCGAGTCCACGACTCGAAGCCTTCTGTTGATACGTCGATCGATCCACCGGCCCGACATCCAATCTTCTGACATGTTCCTCCGGCATAACATGTTTTTTCCTACTTTAATTATCTCATCCTGATCGAAGCATCCTACGTCACTCAAAACGTAGATTAAAACATAAACATATATCAAGTGGTTTCATCATCAAAATATGAGATTCAATAAAGATATGATGAAGTAATTTGGTGTTGAAGGGTAGTAAATGTTCATAGCTTTTTGGAAGAATAAATAAATTTAGATTACCAAAAATAATACCTAAGGCATTAGAATAAGTGGTCCCAACTGATTCTCCGTCTCATTGTCTTCTAAAGTAACAACCTCTCCTTTTTTTAGCAATTCCTATAAGGTTACAAATTATACTATCCATAATGGGTATATGATGTCCTAAGAGATAAGTGGAGATCCTATCGTATTCATCCACATGCAAGTTATTATAAAATAATCTAACAAGTCTAGGATAGATAGGTTCACTTATTTGAATGATTGGGAGGATATCTAGATTAGCAAATCATTGAACTGGTTCCAAATTGCCCAATTCCTCTAAATTTACGTATTTCCTCTTATGAACATTTCTAAACTCTATGGCTAGAAATTTAAGGGCATGTTGAGGAGAATCAAAGAGTGTGGAGTCATAGGTTTGATCTACTCTCCTCTTTCCTTTGTCCCTCGAGGATCTTCTAGAAGCCATGAGACTAAACATATAAATAATGAGAGAACTACATATAAGAGGCAAAATCTATCAATGAATTGAGAGAAAAGGTTTGAGAATTACACTTGTAGTGATCTTCTTGAAAGGTTGAGTTTGATCCTTAGATTTGAAGAAGAGAAAGTTTTCCTTGTGTTTCTAGAGGAGAAGCAAGGAGAATGAGGGGTGCAGAGAGGTTTAGAGGTGTGGGGAAGAGATGTAGGAGGGCTTATGGTCGATTCTACCATTGGCCCTAAAAGCCTTTTTATAGGGCATAGTTGTAGGTGGTACCATCGCCAGATGGGTGGTACCACCGCCTATAACTAGTGCCTACTAGCGGTGCTACCACTAGTCTGATGATGCCACTACCGGTGCACTGTTTTCCTCAACTTATCATTTTTTTTTTATTTACCATTATTGCTTCTCAATAGGCAAGAATTCTTGCCTACTCTTTTAGGCAAGATCATAGTCATTTTGTGGTGCGAATGCTTATTCGCATAAATATCGTATCAAATCAAAATGAAGTTCAATTTTTGTAAATGGGAGGAAGAACTTTTATTGAAATTATCAATTCATAAAAGACCAATCATACCAATGTTCCATGAATCAGATTTCCCTTTTTGTAATAAGAAGAAATAATAGCAAATGAAGACTCAATTTTCAAATGTCGAGAAATCCAGAAATCCGAAAACTGTGAGAAAGGAACTCATGTATAAGAATTCTCAAGTTTCAAATATTAAGAGATCAAGATCAAGTGCTTATCACATAAGATTTCAAATAATCATTGCATCATCAAGTCATCAAACATGATCTTATGGAATATAAGTATCATTTTGTAACTAATAGTTTTAATTCTAATGATATTTTCTTTATTATTTTGGCTAGAGAGCTTTATGAGTTATTTTGGATCTCTGGTCATAAGCTTTGAGTATCCACTATCAAACTATCATTCTTGCTACTAGCTTATTATGTTAGATTATTCTACAAAAAGGGTGATTTTTAGGTATCCATTTGACCTTGGGTATCTCAAAAATTGATCTATACAACTTATCATGTTGCATTGAGTCATTTGAGGTTCCTTTAGGAACCTAAATCAATTTATGTGGACTATATATCTTAAATGGACATTTGTACGCAACATGTCCAGGTTTGCAACAAAAGTTGCATTTGGTGTGAGGTGATACATGCAAAGTAGGGCCTTTAACAAAGGTGGTTGGATTTTGGTTGGAGCTACTCATAAATCCGATTCCGCCTCTTCTATGGACGTGACTCTTATTGGCAAGGATCATGTTCAAGGACTTGCTACCAACCTCAAACTTTTCTAAGGTTTTTTTGAGTAGCAAGTTTTCCTTCTTAAGTACCTCTAAGTGTTCACACTTGGTACATGGAGGTAAAGAAGGATTATCATGCTTAAGTTTTTCAAATTCAACATTTAAAATGGCATGCTCCTTTTTCAAAGAGCTATACTTTTTACTCAAAGTTCTATATTCATCAAACAATTCATGAAAAGCACTTAAAAGCTCGTCGAAAGATAAATATACATCTAATGAACTGCTTACCTCATCTCCGATATGTTAGTATCAAGAGTGGCACTAAGAGGGGGGGGGGGTGAATTAGTATAGTGAAAGAATTACGTCGATTCAAGAAATTTTGTATGATAAAAATTAGTTTTGACTCAAATCATTGTTTCACTTTAAATAAGTAGAGAAGAAGAGGTAGGGCAGATTGCAATGTAGTAAAGTTGAATGCAGTAAAGAAAATTTACAATAAGGAAAGAACACATCAGAATTTATAGTGGTTCGGTCGTTGTGACCTACGTCCACTTCCGATTCCTCCTCTATCAAGGTCACCGGTATCCACTAATGGTCCTCCTTCAATAGGCGAAGACCAACCACCTTTTAAAGCTCTTTCTCCTTTTACCGGGTTTAGGAGATAACCTTTACAAGCCTCACTCCTCTTTCTTGGATGGTTACAAAGCTAAGAGAGAGAGGGGAAGACTCTTCTCACTTTTACAATACTTTAACACCCCAGGAATTCAAGATTGTGTTAACACTTTTTGTTGTCTTTCATGCAGAAAAGGGTGAGGTATTTATAGGCACCAATGGCTTCAAAATTGGAGCCAAAAAGTGTCTCATCCCGATTTTTTGGGGTACTGGCGGTACAACCGTCATTACTGGGTGGTACTACTGTCCGACACTCTGACACTAGGTGGTACCAGTGCCTAGTCTGGGCAATACGACTGCCTAACAAAGCTTGGAAATCGAGCTCTAGTGGTACCACCGCTTGAAAGGGGCGGTACCACCATTGGGAGCATTAACTACCGACGGCACTATCGCCCAGAACACCTAGGAGACCGAGTCCCAAGCGGTGCCACCGTCGACCAATAATGCTGCCAACGATGGTACCGCCAGCAGTGGTTTCAGGTGCTAAAATGGATTGTTCAATCTGGCCCAATTCAGCCCTATTAAGGGCTCAATTGACCCCTAATTGAATTAGTGGGATTACCTCTCAATTCTAACTCAATTTAAGTTCTAACTATAATGATTAAGACATTTAATAAATCATTCTTATTCTGGTACGTCAATTGTTCTTCCGGCGAGCTTCTAGCGATCTTCCGACGAACTTCCAACGATCTCTCGGTAATGTACCGACGGACTCCCGGCAAGCTCTTGGACTTTACGATGATCTTCTTGGCAAGTTCCGACGAGCTTCTTTGGCAAGCTCTTGGACTTCTCGATCAGTTCCGGTAGAACTTCCGATGAACGTTCGGACTTCCGACGAACTCTCGATCTCCCAGCGAAGTCTTAATCTTGATTCTGGCACAACATTTGCTTTATGTCTTACCGCTATCGTAGTTAATCCTACACACTTTTCTCAACATATATATTAGATCAAAGAATTTACTAATTGATTTCATCATCAAAATCTGAGATTTAATAATCTCTCCCTTTTTTATGATGACAATCAATTGATAACGAAGTTAACCTTAACTCCCTCTATCTATATGCCATACTTGAGAAAAGACATTCTTGAATTCAAAGCCTTTAAATTCAAGCATCAAATCAATAAGTGATTAAGTATATCAAAAATCATTAAGTGATGGAGCAAGGATATGAAGTAAACTTAATGCCAAGTAAATTGACATTTCAAATTTTATGAAAGCCTTATATACGAGATGAAACAATTTCATCAAAGCCTTTTTTTAAAAAAAAATCGAGAAAGTTCGAAAAAGATATACATTAAATTCATACATTCAGACAATTTAACATTCCTAACTCTCTTCTAATAAAATTAAATTATTCTACATTTAAAGGTTTTGTAAAGATATCGGCCAATTGATGTTTCGTATCAATAAACTCTAAAGATATGTCATGGTTATTAACATGATCTCTTATGAAATGATGCATAATGTTAATATATTTAGTTCTAGAGTATTGAATGAGATTTTTTGTTAAATATATTGTACTTGTGTTATCACATTTTATGGAATGTTTTTAAGGTGAATCTTATAATCTTCTAAAATGTTTTTCATCCACACAATTTGTGCACAATATGCACTAGCCGCTATATATTCGGCTTTGGTTGTAGATAGTGCAATCGAGTTTTGTTTCTTGGAAGACCAAGAGACAAGTTCATGACCTAAGAATTGATATGTTCTAGATATGCTTTTTCTATCTATTCTACATCCAGCAAAATCCGCATCAGTATAAGTAATTAGTTCAAAGTTTTCAGATATAGGATACCATAATCTTGGATTAGTAGTTCCTTTAAAGATATTTAAGAATTTTTTTAACTACTTTAAGATGAGATACCTTAGGATTAGATTAAAACTTAGCAGAAAATCTTACGCTAAACATGATATCTGGTCTAGTTGCAATAAGGTATAGTAAACTACTTATCATACCCCTATAAACTTTTTTATCAAAGCTTTCTCCACTTTCGTCAATGTCTAACTTAGTGGAGATACTCATAGGAGTATTGATCGCCTTTGAGCTAGAGGTACTTATAGGAGTATTGTCTAACTTAGTAGAGGTACTCAGTAAACCACCACCGGCCATGGTTTCAAGTGCTGAATGGGCTATTCAATTCGGCCCAATTCAACCTTGTTAAAGGCCCAGTTGACCCCTAACTGAGTTAGTGGGATTACCTCCCAATCCTAACTCAATTTAAGTTCTAACTATAATGATTAAGACATTTAATAAATCATTCTTGTTCTGGTATGTCAATTTTTCTTCCGGCGAACTTCTGACGATTTCTCGGCAATGTTCCGACGGACTCCCGGCAAGCTCCTGGACTTTACGACGATCTTCTTGGCGAGTTCCGATGAGCTTCTTTGGCAAGCTCTTGGACTTCTTGGTCAGTTTTGGTAGAACTTTCGATGAACTATTACGGGTTTAGTTGGAATTGCCTAAGTCGTGAGGCACCCTTGCGACCAAGTCCCGAACTTAGCTTGAGTTGCCTAAGTCGCAACGCACCCTTGCGCCAACTTCTCGAACTTAGCTGGGATTGCCTAAGTCATGAGGCGCCCTTGCGACATATGCGTTCGTAAAGGTTCAACCTAGTTGCAACCTCGTACAGGTCCCAATGGACTTATAAAACATAAAGTTGATTAGATTGAAAATGAGCTACGGACAAGTCCCGACATCTCACAAAGAGGGAAGCTTTATAAGCAATTCAGTAAGAACCTTGTGTGCATAGGAGAAAAGAGAGAAAGGAGGAAAGCAAGGACTTTCGAATGTAGAACGAATAGTTGCAAGTCCATAAACAATTGCTTACCGGGTGCTGGGTGCAAAGGCAAGTTCCTATTAAGTCAACGTGTGAACTTGTAAAGATTTTTCCCTATGCCACCTAGGGGGTTCTAAGGTGCTGAGATGGCTGACATTTCATGCGCTACAGCGGGCTATAGAAAACAACCTACGGTACGCGAAAATGGAGCCATTTTGAAGCTTTTTGGCCCGACGCGGTGAGTGGTCACACTATGCACTGTAACCTATTCAAACATGTATTTTTACAAGCAAAAATACACAAAATCAAGGCAAAACAGGCTATCATGTCTCTGTTCAAGCATGCAAAGATGAATGGGTCGTTGAACGAAGTTATTGCGAGTGTGCAATGACCGTTCGTGACATTCTCCCCCACTTAAACTATCGTCGCCCTCGTCGACGCTTGTTGATAGTTGTTGATTATTGCTTCTTTATATCATAAGGCATTTTTGGGCTCCCAATTGGTTTTAGTTCGGGGAAGCTTTCGCCACTTCACTAAGTACTCGGTCTGCTCAATTCCATTGGGTAGCTTTATCTTGCGATCTACTAGAATGGTTTCAACTCACTTCTCGTAGGAGGCTCTGGTAGGGGGTAGCTGAGTTGGAACACTTCAGGAAGCATTTTGTGGATCTGAGTGGTAGGCTTTCAAGTTGCTAGCATGAAAAACATTATGAATTTTGAGCCACGTTGGCAGTTGCAACCTGTAGGAGACGTTGCCCACCCTATTGATAATTGGGAAGGGCCCTTCATACATGCACACCAATCCTTTACTTTGTTCCTAAAGAATTGGAGTGATGCTGGTTAGAGCATCACCAATACCAAATTGCCGACTTTAAACTCTTACGGTCGCCTTCCCAAGTCGGCCCACATCTTTATCTTTTTGGCTACCTTCTTCAAGTAAGCCCGTACAATATCTACATTTTAGTGCCATTCTTTTACAAAGTGATATACTAACGGACTACTCCTGGTGTATCCAATAGCTAAGGTGTGAGAAGTTGATGGTTGTTGTCTTGTAATGATCTCGAAAGGGCTCTTGTCGGACATAGAGCTCCGCTACAAGTTGTAGGGGAATTAGGCTATGTCCAATAGCTTCACTCAATCTTGTTGGTTGGCACTCACGTAGTGCCAAAGATATTACTCCAAGAGCGAGTTTATCCTTTCGGTTTGGTCATCCATCTTAGGGTAGAGGTTTGTGGAGAAGTATAGCTTGGACCCCAACAATTTGAATAGCTTAGCCCAAAATCATCCTAGGAACCGAGCGTCTCGATCACTAATGATATTGTGCGAGACTCCCCAATACTTCACCACATTCTTCATCATCAGTTTAGATGCCTCCCCTACTGAATAGTGTAGGGACGCAGTAATAAAAGTTGTAAACTTTGAAAATCAATCGACCACTACTAGTATCGATTCTAATCCCCCTACTATCGGCAAGCTTGATATGAAGTCCAAAGAAATGCTCTCCCACGACCTTTCTAGGATAGGCAAATACTCCAAAAGCCCCACCGGCTTCCGCTGCTCCACCTTGTCTTATTGATAAATGAGGCACGTTCGAACATATTCCTCCACATCAGTCCCCATTTTCGGCCAGTAGAAGGCCCTCTCCATGAGAGCCAAGGTTCTATGAATGCCTGGATGTCTAGCCCAAAGGGAATTGTGACACTCTCTTAAGAGCTCATGCCTTAAATTGTCCACTCGAGGGACATAAACCCTATTCCCTTTTGTGTTCATGAGTCCCTCCTGGACCCAAAATTGTTGTGCCTTGCCTTCTTTAATGAGCTGCATCAGGGTTACTACCTGGGAATCACTTTACAGTCCATCCCTGATCTTGGAAAGGAAGTTGGAGTGCAACTAACTTGCTTGGCCTCTACTCTCCAATTGTAGGCATTCACATGCTCCACCTTCTAACTCAATGCATCGGCCATGACATATGCCTTTCCAGGCTTATACTCCATTGTCATATCAAACTTAGCCAGGAAGTCTTGCCATCGTGCTTACTTTGGGGAGAGTTTCTTCTGAGTTTAGAAATAGCTCAAAGCGATATTGTCTGTCCTCAGCACAAATCGTTATCCAAGAAGATAGTGCTGCCAAACTCATAGATAGTGGACCATCGTTGTCATCTCCTTCTCGTACACTAGATACCACCGCTCGATCTCATTGAGCTTGCGGCTCTCATAGGCCACCAGATGACCCTCCTGCATGAGTACTACCCCAATAGCAAAGTCTGAAGCATCTGTATCGACTTCGAAGAGCTCCCCATAGTCCAAAAATTTGAGCACCGATTCTTCCAACACAGCAGCCTTCAGATCCTAGAATGCAACTTCAAATTTATCAGACCACCTCCAAGGCTGCTCTTTCTTTAGCAACTCCATTAGTGCAGTTGCATGCTTCGAATACCCCATTATGAAGTGTTAATAGTAGTTAACGAAACTAAGGAAGGATCTCAACTCTAGCAACTTCTATGGAGTTCGCCATTCCACAACAACTTGCACCTTTGATTTGTCCATCTGAATGGAGCCATCGTCGATTCAATGCCCTAAGAATAAAATCTCCGCTTGAGCAAAGTAGCACTTCTCCCTCTTCATGAACAAAGTGTTCTCCCTGATAATCTTGAAAATTGTCCGAAGGTGCTCGACTTGCTCCTCGAGTGTTTGATTGTAGATAACGATATCGTCCATGTAGATGACCACAAACTTATCCAAATACTCTTTGAATAATTGGTTTATAAGAGTGCAGAATGTGGCCGGAGTGTTGGTTAAGCCGAAAGGCATCACTAAGAACTCAAATGCTCTATACCTGGTCGTGCAAGTAGTCTTAGCTTCGTCACCTTCAGCAATGTACACCTGCTAGTACCCTGACCAGAGGTCGAGTTTGGAGAAATACTTGGCCTTGCCCAATTGGTCGAACAAGTCCGCGATGAGCGAGATTGGATACTTGTTCTTTACCGTCACTTTGTTGAGGGCTCGATAATCGACGCATAATTAGAGGCTTCTATTTTGTTTCTTTTGGAAGAGAATAGGAGCTTCAAATGGTGCTTTAGAACTGCGGATGATATCCCCACTTAGCAGTTCATCTAATTGCTTTCTGAGTTCTGCCAACTCAGGAGGGGGCATACGGTATGGCGGTCTCATTGGAGGCTTCACTCCTGTCTCCAGCTCGATATGATGATCCATGCCTCTGCATGATGGTAGTGTCTTCGGAAACTCGGGTAGCATAACGTCTGTGAAATCCTTTAGCACGTTAGCTACCACAGCAGGTTCATGAATGACCTTATCATCGAGTAGCTCTAGCTTCATAGCAGTCATGAATATTAATTCGCCTTTTCGTACCCCTTTCTAAAGTTATAACGTTGATATCTGTTGGAGTTCCCTGGTTCCTCTTATTGAATCTCGGATTTTGATGATGAAGTCAATTGTCATTTGTTATCTAATCTATATGTTGAGATAAGTGTGCAGGATTAACTATGATAAAAGTAAGATATGCAGTAGGAGTTGCGCCGAAATCAAGACAATGATCACGTTAGGAGTTTGAGAGTTCGACGGAAGTTCGGACAATCGTCGGAGGTTCTGCGGGAACAAATCCGAGAAGTCCATGAGCTTGCCAAAGAAGCTCGTCGAAACTCGCCAAGTGGATCGTCGCAAGTCCAGGAGTTTGCCGGAAGTCCGTAGGAGCATCACCGAGGGTTCATCGGATGATCGACGGAAGTTCGTCGGAAGATCGCCGGAAGAAACGATTGACGCACCGGAGCAAGTTGTAGTAAATGTCCTAGGAAATATCATAGTTAGCACAATGATTAAGTTGGAAATGGGAGGTGATCCTATTAACTTAATCTTGGGGTAATTGGGCCCCTGAAAAACCCAAATTGGGCCGAATGGATCAACCCATTCGGACCCTGATTTCTGTCAGGCGGTTGAACCGCCCCAGCTAGGAGGTGGCACCGCCTGAGCTCGGTCTTCGAGCTCTAGCAAGAGGTGCAACCGCCTTAGTCAAGCGGTGGCACCGCCTGAGCTTGGTCTTCGACCTCTGGCAGGAGGTGCAACCGCCCCTGACAGGAGGTGGCACCGCCTAGAGGCTCAGTCTTCGAGCTCTGCCAGGCGGTGCAACCGCCTCAGTCAGGAGGTGCAACCGCCAGATCTCGAAAATCCGGGAATTGACAGTTTTGAGCTCGAAATTCAAACTGGGTTAGGGCATATAAATACCCCACACTTTCAGCACTGAAAGAGCACCAAAAACACACCGAAATCCTGATCTTATTCTGTGATTTTTAGAGCTCAAAATTGTTGTAAAGGCCAAAAGTTCTTCTCCCTCTTTTCTTCCAAGTTCTGATCTTTAAAGAGAGGAGAGAAAATTCTGTAAGGGTTGTCTCCTAAGCCCGTCAAAAGGAGTGAAACTGTAAAAGGGTGGTTGGCCTTCGCCTATTGAAGGAAGGCCTCTAGTAGACGTCAGTGACCTCATCGGTGGAGGAAGCCAAAAGTGGATGTAGGTCAAGATTGACCGAACCACTCTAAATCTCAGTTTGCATTTACTTTGAGCATCTTATCCTTACTGCAAACCTCCTCAATAGCTTACTGCCTTCTACACATTTACGATCGTGTTTTAAAGTTTAGTATTTTCTGAATCAGCGTTTAGACGTAAATCAGTTTTATCGTACGAACATCATATTTCAGTTTGCGCTTACATTTTAACTTTAATCATAACTACAAACTGCCTTCATAGATTTCCTTTAACTACATCTCGCTTGATTACAAGTTAAAGAGATTTACGAATCAGCTTTTCTACCGAAATCGCTTTTATCGTACGAACACATTTTTAATCGTTGAAAGTTTTCTGCTGCCACTAATTCACCCCCCCCCCCCCCCCCCCCCCTCTTAGTGCTCTTGATCCTAACAATTGGTATCAGAGCGGGGTTAACTCTCAAATGGATTAAAACCCAAGAGAGATGGCATACGCCGGAAACCAAGAGGGCCACTCTATTACACGTCCACTCATGTTCAATGGGACGGACTACACCTATTGGAAGACCCGAATGAGGATCTTTCTTATTTCTATGGATTTTGAACTTTGGAATCTTGTCGAAAATGGATTTTCGAAGTCTTCTCTTCCAATGATCGATTGGAATGAATTGGAGAAGAAGGCTTTCGCTCTTAATGCAAAGGCTATGAATGCCTTATTTTGTGCGCTTGATAAAAACGAGTTCAACCGTGTTTCGGTTTGTGAAACCGCATTTGATATTTGGCACACACTCGAAGTGACTCACGAAGGCACAAGTAGAGTGAAAGAGTTAAAAATCAATCTTTTGATACATTTTTTCGAACTTTTCCGGATGAAACCGAGTGAGACTATTGGCGACATGTTTACCCGTTTCACGGATATCATCAACGGTCTAAAAGGACTCAGAAAAAGTTTTTCGGATTTTGAGCTCGTAAATAAGATTCTAAGATCCCTTCCTAAGAGTTGGGATCGTAAAGTCACTGCTATTCAAGAGGCGAAAGATCTAAACAACTTCCCTCTTAAAGAACTAATCGGGTCGTTAATGACCTACGAGATGACTTACAAAGCTCATGAAGAGCAAGAAGATATCCTTCCAAAGAACAGGAAGGATATGGCACTTAGAACTTCAGAAGACCACTTGAGAGAAAACTCAAGTGATGAGGACTGTGACGATGACTTGGCACTTCTAACAAGAAAATTTAAAAAATTCATTAAAAGAAACAAGTTTAAGAATGGAACAAAAAATAAATTTGAACCCAAGAAGGACCAAGTTATTTGCTATGAGTGCAAAAAGTCAGGACACTACAAGAGTAATTGTCCCCAAGTCAAAAATAGAATATTAAAGAAGAAGGTGCTCAAAGCAACGTGGGATGACTCGAGCGCGTCCGAAGAAGAGGAGTCCAACACCGAGCAAGTTGCTCATTACGCCTTAATAGCCATCGGGGAGGAGGTAACGAATTTAATAGATGCAGATTTATCATTTGATGAATTATTAAATGTCTTCCATGACTTATTTGATGAATGCAAGATTATTAGTAGAAAATACAAATTGCTAAAAAAGGAGCATGATAGTCTTACTTGTAATTTTGATAAGTTAAAAACTGAATATCATGATAGTTTAGGTTTATGCATAAAATGCCATGATCTAGAAACTCTTGAAAAGGAAAACTTGCTACTTAAAGACACCTTGAAGAAATTCGAGGTTTGTAGCAAGTCTTTGAACATGATCCTTGCAAACAAGGGTCATGTTCCCAAAAGAAGTGGAATCGGATTTGTGAGAAGTCCTCACCAAAATCCAACCACCTTCATAAAAGGCCTCATCTTACATGTTCGACACCAAAGCAAATGTAACTTTTGTTGCAAACTTGGACACAAAACGCATTATTGTCCATTCAAGAAAATTAGTCCGAACAAATTAATTTGGGTTCCTAAAGGAACTATGATAAATTCTATGCAACATGATAAACAATGTAGATCTATTTTTGAGGCACCCAAAAGCAAATGGGTACCTAAAGATCATCCTTTCTTGTAGAAACCTACACCATCGCAAGCTAGGAGCAAGAGATGGTACCTTGATAGTGGATGCTCAAGGCATATGACCGGAGATCCATCTCAATTCTCTAAGCTCACTAGCATAGACGAAGGCTATGTCACCTTCGGAGACAACAAGGGTACAATCATTGGCAAAGGAACCATAGGTAACAAATCCAACTTCTTTATTGAAGATGTTTTGTTAGTTGATGGTTTAAAACATAACCTCTTGAGTATTAGTCAATTATGTGATAAAGGATATATTGTCGGATTCGAATCTAATGCTTGCATCATTGAAAAACCACACAAAAACACGTCTATGATTGCATTAAAACAAAATAATGTATACACTATTGACATCAATGATTTGTGTAATGAAATGTGTTTTTCGGTTTTGAATGAGGATGCTTGGCTATGGCATAAAAGATTAGGTCATGCTAGCATGAAACTAATCACTCAAATATCATCTAAAGAACTTGTAAGAGGAATTTCTCATATCAAGTTCATCAAAGATAATGTATGTGATGCTTGCCAATTAGGTAAACAAATTAAGGGTAGTTTCAAATCTAAGAATCAAATAAGCACCTCTAGGCCCTTACAATTGATCCATATGGACTTGTTCGGATCAATCTCTGCATCAAGCCTAGGAGGTAGCAAATACGCCTTCGTCATTGTGGATGACTATAGCAGATACACATGGACTTACTTCTTAAAACAGAAAAATGAATGCTTTAGATATTTTACCAAGTTTTGTAAACTTGTTCAAAATGAGAAGGGTTCTATGATTTCGTCAATTAGAAGTGATCACGGTGGTGAATTTCAAAACCATGATTTCCAAGAATTTTGTGAACTCAATGGATACAACCATAATTTCTCTACTCCTAGAAATCCTCAACAAAATGGAGTAGTAGAAAGAAAAAATCAAAATTTATAAGAAATGGCAAGAACCATGTTGAATGAACATAGCCTACCCAAATATTTTTGGGCCGAAGCCGTAAACACTGCATGCTATATTTTGAATAGAGTTCTAGTAAGACCCTTACTCACCAAAACTCCCTATGAGTTATGGAACAACAAAAAACCCAATGTTTCATATTTTAAAGTCTTTGGGTGTAAGTGTTTTATCTTGAATGAAAAAGATAACTTAGGAAAATTTGATGCTAAATCCGATGAAGGAATCTTTCTTGGTTATTCTTGGATTTCTAAAGCTTTTCATATCTTCAATAAAAGAACTTTAATTATTGAAGAATCCATTCATGTTGTTTTCAATAAGATTTCTGAAATCAGGAAAAACGATTTTGATGATAATGTTAATTTTGATTCCTTGAATTTAAATGAAACCCCGTCTCCAACTAGCAACTTGGATGCATCCACTTCCGAAACATCCTTACCCAAGGATTGGAAGTATGTAGATGTTCATCCTAAAGAGCTAATCTTAGGAGACACATCAAAGGGGGTTCAAACATGTTCTTCTCTTAAAAATTTTGGTGCCAACGCCGCTTTTCTCTCCCAAATTGAACCCAAATGTGTTGACGAAGCCATGAAAGATGATTCATGGATTATCACAATACAAGATGAATTAAATCAATTTGAGAGAAATGAGGTGTAGAAGCTTATTCCTAGGCCAACTGACCATTTAGTTATTGGTACTAAATGGGTTTTTAGAAACAAGCAAGATGAATATGGTATCGTGGTTAGAAACAAGGCTAGATTAGTGGCCAAAAGTTTCAACCAAGAAGAATGTATCGATTACGAAGAAACCTTCGCTCTTGTGGCTCGATTAGAAGCCATAAGGATGCTCCTTGCCTACACTAGTAGTATTAATTTTAAGTTGTTTCAAATGGATGTTAAAAGCGCTTTTCTTAATGGCTTTATTTCCGAAGAAGTCTATGTTGAACAACCTCTTGGATTTGAAAATAATAGCCTCCCTAATCATATGTTTAGATTAACTAAAGCTCTCTATGGTTTAAAACAAGCTCTGAGGGCTTGGTATGAGAGACTTAGTTCTTTTCTTATTGAAAATAATTTCACAAAAGGCAAGGTTGATACTACATTGTTCATCAAGAATTTTAAAAATAATTTTCTCATTGTTCAGATTTATATTGATGATATTATCTTTGGTTCTACTAATGAATCTCTTTGTGAATCTTTTGCTAAAACTATGAGTCTTGAATTCGAAATGAGTTTAATGGGAGAATTAACATTCTTCTTAGACTTACAAATCAAACAACTAAGCAATGACATCTTTATTAGTCAAACTAAATATGCTATAAATTTGCTAAAAAGATTTAATATGAATAGTTCAAAAGCTATTAACACTCCTATGAGCACCTCCACTAAGTTAGAAATTGATGAAAATGGAGAAAGCTTCGATCAAAAAACTTATAGGGGCATGATAGGAAGTTTACTTTACCTCATTGCAACTAGACTAGATATCATGTTCAGTGTAGGACTTTGTGCTAGATTTCAATCAAACCCTAAGATATCTAATCTCAAAGCAGTTAAAAGAATACTTAGATATCTTAATGGTACCATAAATCTAGGATTATGGTACCCAAAATCAGAGAATCTTGAGTTAATTGCTTATGCTGATGCGGACTTTACTAGTTGTAGACTAGATAGAAAAAGCACGTCAGGAACATGTCAATTTTTAGGACATGCCCTTGTTTCCTAGTCATCTAAGAAACAAAACTCGGTTGCACTATCAACAACCGAAGCTGAATATATTGTAGCAAGTGCATGCTGTGCACAAGTTGTATGGATGAAAAACACCTTAGAAGATTATAAAGTTCATCTTACAAATATTCTCATTAAATGTGATAACACAAGTGCAATATGCTTAACAAAGAATCCTATACAACACTCAAGAACAAAACATATTGATATTAGACATCACTTTATACGAGATCATGTTACTAATCATGATGTAATCATAGAGTTCATTGATACTAAACATCAACTAGCTGATATTTTTACAAAACCTCTAAGTGAAGAACAATTTGATTTCATAAGAAGAGAATTAGGAATGTTGATGTGTCCGAATACATAAACTAGTTAAAATTATTTTTCGGACTTTATTGAATGATCAAATCACTTGATTGCCATTACATGCCTAAATAACATGTTGGAAATTATGTGTTGAATACAAAAATTTCCATAACAATAAGCATGTTTTGTCTTCATGATTGTATTTGAAAATCTATAGCATAGTCTTGTCCGACTGCATGAAAGTGTTAATTTCATTTTCGGATTCGCTTAACAATTGGATTTTCTCATACACTTATTATATGAAAAATATTTTTCTGAAATGGAGTTGATGAAATGATTCCTGCTTATAAATTCCATCTTGAAATATGGATGATAGTGTTTTTACTTACAAAGATTTGTTTCACATACATATCTTGATCCTTGTAAAAATGAAGCATGATTTAATCTCTCATCGATTTTAACTTCACTCAAAGGAAACTCACAAATAGCCTTCCTCCTTCATGCAAAAAGATTATAACAAATAAAAAGGAAGAAGTACTCATAGCGATCTACATATCATGCTTTCCTTTATATGCTTGTATAATTGATTTCCTATCACTCACTATTGGAAAATAACATGAACCTAGTAAAGGCATGAACAATTATCACACTTATGCTCAAAATTTGCTTATATTATTCTCCTGGTATCACAATTACCACACTTTTTGTTGATGACAAAGGGGGAGAAATATATGAGTATTAATGCTATGCTATGCCTTGTTTATATCGTGTCAAGATATCGAACAAAAACTTACATCGTAATTTTACATATTGATATCTTACCATGTGATGAAATGCAATAATTGCTAAAACATTTGAAATGTGTGCATCATGTAATGATATCAAAATCTTACTTCGCAGTTTTACATGTTGACATCTTACAATATGATGAATTGCTACTATTACCATCATTCAAACTTGTATTGTAAAATTTGAAAATGAATGTCAAGCCTTGACATCATCTTCAGAGAGAAACATCATTATGGGAAACATGATAGGAGTATTGATAAATTTAAATGATTTTAACTTATCAATATGTCTCTTGAATTCAAAGGTTTTGAATTTAAGAATGACTTATCTCAAGTATGGCATATAGACAGAGGGAGTTAAGGTTAACTCCATTATCAATTGATTGTCATCATCAAAAAGGGGGAGATTGTTGAATCTCGGATTTTGATGATGAAGTCAATTGTCATTTGTTATCTAATCTATATGTTGAGATAAGTGTGCAGGATTAACTACGATGAAAGTAAGATATGCAGCAGGAGTTGCGTCGGAATCAAGACAATGATCACGTTGGGAGTTCGAGAGTTCGACGGAAGTTCGGACAGTCGTCGGAGGTTCTGCGGGAACAAATCCGAGAAGTCCATAAGCTTACCAAAGAAGCTCGTCGGAACTCGCCAAGCAGATCGTCGCAAGTCCAGGAGTTTGCCGGAAGTCCGCAGGAGCATCACCGAGGGTTCATCGGATGATCGATGGAAGCTCGCCGGAAGAAGCGATTGACGCACCAGAGCAAGTTACAGTAAATGTCTTAGGAAATATCGTAGTTAGCACAATGATTAAGTTGGAAATGGGAGGTGATCCCATTAACTTAATCTTGGGGTAATTGGGCCCCTGAAAAACCCAAATTAGGCCGAATGGATCAACCCATTCGGACCCTGATTTCTGTCAGGCGGTTGAACCGTCCCAGCCAGGAGGTGGCACCGCCTGAGCTCAGTCTTTGAGCTCTGGCAGGAGGTGCAACCGCCTTAGTCAGGTGGTGGCACCGCCTGAGCTCGGTCTTCGACCTCTGGCAGGAGGTGCAACCGCCCCTGACAGGAGGTGGCACCACCTAGAGGCTCAGTCTTCGAGCTCTGCCAGGCGATGCAACCACCAAATCCCAAAATTTTAGAAATTGATAGTTTTGAGCTCGAAATTCAAATTGGGTTAGGGCCTATAAATACCCCACCCTTTTAGCACTGAAAGAGCACCAAAAACACACCAAAATCCTGATCTTATTCTGTGATTTTTAGAGCTCAAAATTGTTGTAAAGGTCAAAAGTTCTTCTCCCTCTTTTCTTCCAAGTTCTGATCTTTAAATAGAGGAGAGAAAATTCTGTAAGGGTTGTCTCCTAAGCCCGTCAAAAGGAGTGAAACTGTAAAAGGGTGGTTGGCCTTCGCCTATTGAAGGAAGGCCTCTAGTAGACGTCGGTGACCTCGTCGGTGGAGGAAGCCAAAAGTGGATGTAGGTCAAGATTTACTTTGAGCATCTTATCCTTACTGCAAACCTCCTCAATAGCTTACTGCCTTCTGCACATTTACGATCGTGTTTTAAAGTTTAGTATTTTCCGAATCGGCGTTTAGACGTAAATCAATTTTATCGTACAAACATCATATTTCAGTTTGCGCTTACATTTTAACTTTCATCATAACTGCAAACTGCCTTCATAGATTTCCTTTAACTACATCTTACTTGATTACAAGTTAAAGAGATTTACGAATCGGCTTTTCTACCAAAATCGCTTTTATCGTACGAACACCTTTTTAATCGTTGAAAGTTTTCCGCTGCACTAATTCACCCCCCCCCCCCCCCCCCCCCCTCTTAGTGCTCTTGATCCTAACACCTCTCCGGGAGACGGGAACCACACAAGGGTCGTTACCTCCCATCATACATAGAGAGTTTAGGAACAGCATTGGCACCAATTTCGCTACGTGCAAAAACTCCATCCCAAGAATTACTTGGAAGTGTCCTATATGTCTAACATTAGTACAAAAAATTGCTTCACGTAGTCTCGAATGGAAGTACTTTGGTGGAGTTGTCTTAGTTTCCTCCTTGCGATGAACTCTGTATTCTCAAGTAAAAACTAAGTTCTCAACTCCCGCTTTAAGTCCTGCCATGTGTCCACCCGACATCAACCTTGTTGGATCTCCTCCCAATGGGTTTGCCACTAAAATTTTGTATCCCCATTCAGATACATGGTTGCTATTGAAACTTTAGTATCTTTAGAATCAGGCCTTGTAGCTCGAAAGTACTGTTCTATGTCAAACAAGAAATTATCGAGTTCTTTTGCATCCCTAGCACCTCCATAGCAATGAGGCTCAGGTGCCCTCAGATTTTGTGGTGGTGCAACACGAGTGTTGCTCCCTCCCGCATTTAGTGCCCTTGTGAGTGCTGTCACTTTATAAGTGAGTTCTGCCATGACTTCATGCAAATGTTGCACAGAGTCTTTAGTATCATCCGTCAATCGATCGACTAGAGTCTTAACCTTATCGATTCGGGATTCAGCTTCTTCTTGCGAGCTCTCTACCCCAAAAAGTCTTCGCTAGCCTTAGTAGAGTTCCTCCAAGCTCGCTTCAAGAACATCCAAGCGGGTTTCCGCTGCTGTGAATCTCTCCATATGGTTCTTCTTCCCGTTTGGTGCTCTAGATTATGCCTCCTCTACTCACGGAATGTAGCCAATTTCTCGCTCATCATGTTCACTACCACGATCCTCCAAAGCAGCTCCAATGACATGAGAGCGAGTTTGCACTTGCAGCCCACCTGCGGTTGCTTAGGGCAAAGGTCCGGCTTGCCCCGCCTTGCTTGATTCGCTAAGATGCTTTGCCATGGAAAATTTGTGAAGTTCCTTCGTAGCTTGCTCGAATTGCTTGCCTGATCTGATACTACAATGTCACAGACATAGTTGGAATTGCCTAAGTCGTGAGGCACCCTTGCGGCCAAGCTACGAACTTAGCTTGAGTTGCCTAAGTCGTGACGCACCCTTTCGCCAACTTCTCGAACTTAATTAGGATTGCCTAAGTCTTAAGGCGTCCTTGTGACATATACATCCACAAAGGTTCAGCCTAGTTGCAACCTCATACAGGTCCCGAAGGACCTATAAAATAGAAAGTTGATTACATTAAAAACGAGCGACGAATAAGTCCTGACGTCTCGCAAAGAGGGAAGCTTTACAAGCAATTCAGTAAGCACCTTATGTGCATAGGAGAAAAGAGAGAAAGGAGGAAAACAAGGACTTTAGAAGGTAGAACAAACAGTTACAAATCCACAAGCAACTGCTCACTGGATGCCGGGCACGAAGGCAAGTTCTCGTCAAGTCAACGTGCGAACTTGTGAAGATTTTTCAATGCCCGATAATATACCGAAGCACATCCAGCCCTATGTTACCTAGGGGTTTTCAGGGTCCTTAGATGGCTGACATTTCACGCATTGCAGCGGGCTGCAGAAAATAGCCCGTGACACGCGAAAATAGAGCCATTTTGGGGCTTTTTGGCCTAGCACAGTGAGTGGTTGCACTGTGCGCTGCAACCTGTTTGAACATGTATTTTTACAAGCAAAAACATACAAAACTAAGGCAAAATAGGCTGCTATGTCTTTGTTTAAGCATGCAAAAGTGACGAACGGTTTGTTGAATGAAGTTGTTGTTAGGATCGGAGCGGCACTAAGAGGGGGGGTGAATTAGTGCAGCGGATTAAAACTTTGATTTTAACAAAATCTTTCGTATGTTAAGAACGAAACTTGAGAAATTTAACTTGAAGGCGTATTCTTAAAGTTGCGCAGCAAGAGTAATAAGGAACTAAAGCAGTAAGAAGATTTGCAGTAATGTAAATGACAATAATAAAAAGCAAACCAGAGATTACGCCGATTTTTAGAGTGGTTCGGTCAAATGACCTACTCCACTTGTGAGGCCCCTCTTCGATGAGGCTCCCACCTTCCACTAGCAAGTCTCTTGAAATGGAAGGGTAAACACCCCTCTTACAACCTTTTACAAGCAGCTCAACCTCTTACAAATTTTCAATAAGAAAGAAGGAGGAGAACTCTCTAGCAAATTGAAAACAAGACTTGCTAAGACTTTCTAAGACTTTTCTCTCAATCAAAATGCTTCTCAAAAGTTGTAACCTCAGCTGAGATTTGAGGGGTATTTATAGGCCTCAAGAGGATTCAAATTTTGGGCTCCAAAATTTGAATTCTCTTAGGGTTCCCGGTGCTGGCGGTTCCACCGCCCAGCCAGGCGGTGCCACCGCCCAGCGCTCGGGTGCTGGGCGGTGCAACCGCCCAGCCAAGGAGGTGTCACCGCCCAGCACTCGGGTGCTGGGCGGTTTCACCGCCTAGCCAGGCGGTGCCACCGCCTGGCTCTCCAATTCATTTGTTTGGCTTAATTTTAGCCCAAACCAAATCTGACTTTGGGCCCAGTTGGCCCCTAACCAGGATATAGGATTATTTCTTAATCCTAATCCTAATTACAGGTGAACTACATAACACAAAAAAAAACATCCTAAGCAAGTTTTTTTTAACCGCGAACGTCGAGTCTTGTTCCGGCGAGCTTTCCGACGAACTTCTTCCGACGGACTCCCTGCAAGCTCCCAATCTTTGTGATGACTTTAACGAGTAGCCGAGCCTTCTTGGTGATCTCCGCGAGCCTCCAACGATTTCGTCGGTGAACTTCCGACACGTTCCCGATTTCTTCTCGGATGGTTCCGGCAGCATCTCCGATGATTCTTCGGTCTCTTAAACGTCCATCGAGCTCGACTCCGGTATCCTTGCTTTATGTTTTCTGGTTATCGTAGTTAATCCTACACACTTAACTCAATAATATGGATTAGATTAATTAACCCACCAATTGATTACATCATCAAAATCCGAGATTCAACAATCTCCCCCTTTTTGATGATGACAATCAATTGATGACGGAGTTAAACATAACTCCCCCTATCTATATGCCATATTATGAGAAGATAAAAAACACTTGAATTCCATCCCATTGGATTCAAGCATAACCCGATAAGTTCTAATCGTAGAACTTATCGTTATCCTCATTAAACAATAATGTAAATGCGAAACTTTGATGAAAATCTTTTTCAAGTCGAAAGATAAGAGATAAATTTTACTATGACAAGAGATAAAGATTTTCAACTTGAATTGCATGATTATACATTTTAGACATGCATTCAATATGATCAATCAATCTTACGATATTTTCAAGGATTTTGCAAGGCATATAAGATAATCATCGATTGATCACTTTTCTCAAGGATTTTGCAATTCATATTTTGTCATGCTATTAAGAATGATATAAGTCATCACTTTTCTCCCCCTTTGTCATCAACAAAAAGGAAAATGAGACTTGAAGCACATATTTTGTCATACAACGATTTTATCATTGAAAATTAAGTATGCAAAAATATTTACACAGAGTTCATTTTAGAGGAAAATTCAGCATGCATTCATATTATCTAATCTCTTCTTTCTATGAATAACAGAAATTGTAGATGTATATAAGAGAGAGATTGGGAAAAAAAAAAATTTAAGTAGTAATTTCACGAAGTCAAGATCATAATTCGAATACAAACTCATTCAAATCGTCAAATTAATGAAAATCTCAACATTACTTTTTAAACATCACATAAGGCATTTAAAGAATTTTTGAAACATAGGAGAATGATTAATTTAAGCATACAATGTTTCAATCAAATTCAAGTCATGAATGCCAATACTTTCATATTTGTAAGTATCAATTCATGAATGCTAAAAGATATTATTTGTGATTCCAATTTTGCAAGATCAAGATTATGATTTAGATAAAACTTATTTAAATCAAATCGCTAACTTGAAATTCATAATCAAGTCATCAAAGTCGATTTCGAGATTTCATAACATGTCATATGGAATTTGAAGGAGAATGAGAGACGGAAAGAAGATGAAAAACTTTACGGAAAATCCAATCAAACAAGTTTATTGTTTAGGGACAATTTAACATACCTAATTCCCTTCTAATGAATTCAAATTGGTCTTCATTCAAGGCTTTTGTGAATATATCTGCTAATTGATGCTTTGTGTCAATGAATTCTAGAACAACATTATTGTTAAGGACATGATCGCGTATGAAATGATGCCTAACGTCGATGTGCTTAGTTCTAGAATGCTAAATTGGATTTTTAGTAAGACATATGGCACTAGTATTATCACATTTTATGGGAATATTTTTAAAGTGAATTCCATAGTCTTCTAATGTATTTTTCATCCAAATGACTTGTGCACAACATGCACTTGCAGCAATGTATTCGGCTTCCACCGTAGATAGTGCGACTGAATTTTGTTTCTTGGAAGTCCAAGAAACAAGTGCATGTCCTAAAAATTGGCATGTTCCGGATGTACTTTTTCTATCTATTCTGCATCCGCCAAAATCGGCATCCGCATAGGCTATTAAATCAAATTTTTCAGATTTTGGATACCATAATCCTAAATTTGGAGTTCCTTTAAGATATCTAAATATTCTTTTAACACTCTTAAGATGACATAATTTAGGATTAGATTGAAACCTAGCGCAAAGTCCTACACTAAACATAATATCCGGTCTAGTCGCAGTGAGGTAGAGTAGACTACCTATCATTCCCCTATATATTTTTTGATCGAAACTTTCACCATTTTCATCCATATCTAACTTAGTCGCAGTACTCATAGGGGTGTTTATTGCTTTTGAACTATCCATGTTAAATCGTTTTAACAATTCTAATGTATATTTGGATTGGTTAAGAAATATACCATCACTAAGTTGTTTGATTTGTAATCCCAAAAAGAAAGTTAATTCACCCATTAAACTCATTTCAAATTCAAGACTCATACATTTGGCAAATGATTCACATAGTGATTCATCCGAAGAGCCAAACACAATATCGTCAACATAAATTTGCACAATAAGAAAATTATTTTCAAAATGTTTAATAAACAATGTAGTATCAACCTTGCCTTTGGTAAAATTATTTAAAATAAGAAAGGAACTAAGCCTTTCATACCAAGCTCTAGGAGCTTGTTTTAAGCCATAGAGAGCTTTAGTCAATTTGAATACATGATTAGGAAGAAGAGAATTTTCAAATCCAGGAGGTTGTTCGACAAATACTTCTTCGGAAATAAAGTCATTCAAGAAAGCACTTTTAACATCCATTTGAAATAGTTTAAAATTATTACTACTAGCATAGGCAAGGAGCATCCTTATGGCTTCTAATCGAGCCACGGGAGCGAAGGTTTCTTCGTAATCGATACCTTCTTCTTGGTTGAAACCTTTGGCCACTAATCTAGCCTTGTTTCTAACCACGATACCATTTTCGTCTTGCTTGTTTCTAAAGACCCACTTAGTACCTATGACTAAGTGGTCACTTGGTCTAGGAACAAGCTTCCATACCTCATTCCTCTCAAATTGGTTCAATTCTTCTTGTTAGGATCGAGAGCACTAAGAGGGGGGGGTGAATTAGTGCAGCGGAAATTTTACAGCGATTAAAAACCAAAAGCTGCGTTCGTTCAATAATAAAAAAAAAACTATTATGATGCAAAAGCTAATTCTCAGTTTGTATCTAAGTGCAGTTTGCGTCTAAGCGCAGATTGCGTCTAAGCGCAGTTTGCGTCTAAACACAGTTTGCATCTAAGCGCAGTTTGCGTCTAAACACAGTTTGCGTCTAAGCGCAGTTTTACGTCTAAGCGCAGTTTACGTCTAAACTCAAATTTACGTCTAAACGCAGTTTTACGTCTAAACTCAGATTTACGTCTAAACGCTGTTTTACGTCTAGACGCAGATTTACGTCTAAACTTTGAAACTCATTTGTATACTCGCAGAAAGCAGTATGCAGTTGAAATCAAGACGTAAACGTGAACTGAGAACTGATGATTGTGAGAGGAAAGCCGATTTACGTCTAAATGCAGTTTTACGTCTAAATGTTGAAACTCGTTCGTAAAATTGTAGAGGACAGTTTGCAGTTATCAATAGGATCAAAATGTAAGTGTAAACTGCAAAGAAACTCTTTCGTAAAAGCACCGAAGACAGTTCTGCAGAATCAAACGTAAACGTAAACTGTAATGTACGAAAATACAAATTTACGTTTGAATGCAGATTCGGAAGAACAGCACTTAGAACTTGTTCGTGAAAGCGCAGAGAGCAGTAGTAATGGAGGAGGTTTGCAGTAATGATAAAGTGCTCAAAAATAAACGCAAACCAGAGATTTAGAGTGGTTCGGTCAGCCTTGACCTACTCCACTTTTGGCTTCCTCCACCGACGAGGTTGCCGACGTCAACTAGGGGCCTTCCTTCAATAGGCGAAGGCCAAACTTCCCTTTTACAGTTTCTCTCCTTTTGACAGGCTCAGGAGACAACCTTTACAGACCTTTCTCTCCTCACTTTACAACTGAAAACTTGAAGAACAGAAGGAGGAGACTTAAAGGCTTTACAACACTTTTGAGCTCTTAGAATCACAGAAAAGATCAAGATTTCGGTGTAGGTCTGTATCTTTTCAGTGCTGAATGGGTGGGGTATTTATAGGCCCCAACCCAATTCAAATTTCGAGCTCAAAACGATCAAATCCCGGAATTCCGGGATCAGGCGGTTGCACCTCTTGACTGGAGAGGTGGCACCGCCTGGCAGAGCTCGAAGTCTGAGCTCAGGCGGTTGCACCTCTCGACTGGAGAGGTGGCACCGCCTGGCAGAGCTCGAAGACTGAGCTCGGACGGTTCCACCTTCTCTGTCAGGGGTGGTTGCACCTTCCTGCCAGAGCTCGAAGACCGAGCTCAGGCGGTGCATCTCCTGACCAGAGAAGTTTCTCTTCTCTACCAGAGGTGGTTGCACCTCTCTGCCAGAGGTGGTTGCACCTCTCTGCCAGAGGTGGTTGCACCACTCTGCCAGAGCTCGAAGACCAAGCTCAGGTGGTGCATCTCCTGTCCAGAGAGGTTGCAGCTCTCTACTAGAGCTCGAAGACCGAGCTCGGTGGTTGCATCGCCTGCCAGAGCTCGGAACTTGAGCTCTGGCGGTGCTACCTCTCGACAGAGGAGGTTGCACCGCCCAGTCTCGCTTGGAGACTGAGCCCTGGGCGGTTGCACCTCTTGGCTGGGGCGGTTGCACCGCCCAGTCTCGCTGGGAGACTTAGCCTGGGCGGTGGCACCTCCCTGCCTGGGCGGTTGCACCTCCCACAGCTACTTGGGTTCGAATGGGTTGAACCATTCGACCCAACTTGAGTTCTTCAGGGGCCCAATTGCCCCAGGATTAAGCTAATGGGATCACCTCCCATTTCTAACTTAATCACCGTGCTAACTACGATTAAATCTAAGACAATTTCTGCAGCTTTGCTTCGGTACGTCAATCGCTTCTTCCGGCGAGTTTCCGGCGAACTTCCGTCGATCATCCGATGAACCCTCGGTGATGCTTCTGCGGACTTCCGGCGAACTCCTGGACTTTGCGACGATCCACTTGGCGAGTTCCGACGAGCTTCGCTTGGCAAGCTTCTGGACTTCTCGGATCTGTTCTCGCAGAACCTCCGACGACCGTCCGTACTTCCGTCAAACTCTCGAACTCCCAACGTGATCATGAACTTGACTCCGGCGCAACTCCTGCTGCTTGTCTATCTTTCATCATAGTTAATCCTGCACACTTAAAACAAAACTTCTATCGAGACAATTAATCCTAAGCAATTAACCAAGTTGTCCGGCATGTCATTGGTCCCTCGACGCTTCGTCTGATTCTTCGGCGCATCGTCCTCTCCTGCGGCCTATTGCCCAATCGGCCAGTTGACTCCGCAACTCCAATATCCTTGGCACAATACCTGCTCTACTTGGCCCGATGCCCGAGTCCACGGCCCGAAGCCTTCTGTCGATACGTCGACCGATCCACCGGCCCGACGTCCAATCTTTTGACATGTTCCTCCGGCACAACATGATTTTCCTGCTTTAATTGTCTCATCCTGATCAAAGCATCCTGCGTCACTCAAAACGCAGATTAAATCATAAACATATATCAAGTAGTTTCATCATCAAAATACGAGATTCAACAATCTCCCCCTTTTTGATGATGACAACCACTTGATGACGGAGTTAAACTTAACTTCCGGAGTTTAAACAAACTCCCCCTATCAATATGCCATATTGATAGAACCTTGAATTCAACCTGAATTCAAGTCATTGCAATATTCATCATGAATACTTGCAACACGTCAACATGAACATATGCATAAACTTATGCATCACATGTCATGTCATCAACATACTTCTCCCCCTTTGTCATCAACAAAAAGGAGAAGTACCACAATCAAGTGTTTGTGATATTGGTTCAATTCATTGCATGAAAAACATAGTATCAAGTTTTATCATAATGCAATCTTTGGAGCTAGAAGATTTAGCAAGTATTTCATCATGCTTAGAACATTCATGCTATCAAGTTTTAGATATGCAAGTTTTATAGCATATAAGATAGCAAGTTCTACATCATGTAAGCTAGCAAATTAGAGATGTTCAAGAAGGCAACTCTTGCTTCTTGAAAATTTTGCTCACTTTGCTAGATGCGCAAGTTAGCATTTTTGCCTCTTTTGAGATAGCAACTTTTTGCTTCTCTTTAGACCAACAAGCTAGCAATTTTTACGATATACAAGTTTCACAATATATAAGCTAGCAAAAATTTCGAAAGCAAATACAAGATAGCTTTCTTGTGTAAGCTCATGATTCTTGCTTCCTATTGCAATGTGCAAATTGCAAGTTTTGCTTCAACTAAGATATTCAAGATAGTGATGTTCAAGAAGACAATTTTTCTTCTTGAAATGAGCAAGTTAGCAATCTTTGCTACTTAAGATAGGCAAGCAAGCAGTCAAGTTTTTGCATCTTCTTGACTTGTACAAGCTAGCTATCTCCCCCTTTGTCATTGTAAAAAAGGAAGAGAGAATACAGTTTTGTACTTCTTTTTTCCTTTTACAACGATTTCAAAATCATGACAAAGGATGAATAATCAAGTTATGAATGTCAAGACAATTTTTCATCATGAATATTTTATCATTGCATGCATCATTATCATAAGTTGAAGTATTACATGCATGATATCATATCACCATTCATAATTACATTAATGTTTCAATATAGCAATTTCTTCTCAAAATGTGTAACTTGGCACTCATAGCATTTTAGATCATGATTTATATCATATGCAATACATCACATCATAATTAGAAAGCAAGTATTGCATGCATAATTGCACATCATAAATGTTTCATATCATGATGGTATCAATTTTGTCAAATTATATCCTACCATGCATGATCAAAACTTCTCCCCATTTTATCATTGAAAACAAGAAGAAAGTAGGGGGTAGAGCATAAAAGTATTAAATATTTTAATCATTTCAAGGCATCATAGATCAAGTTATGATTCGTGATTCATCATAAAGCAAGTTAGTTTTCAATCATCACATAAGGCATTTAAGGAATTTTTAAAACATAGGAGAATGATTAATTTAAGCATGTAATGTTTCAATCAAGTCATGAATACCAATACTTTCATATTGTGAGTATCAATTCATGAATACCAAAAGATATTATTTGTGATTTCAATTTTGCAAGATCATGATTATGATTTAGACATAACTTATTCAAATCAAATCGTCAACTTGAAACTCATAATCGAAGTCATTAAAATTAATTTCGAAATTCACAAAATATCATGAAATCAAAAGACAAGTTGCATTTCATTTGAAGAACTTCTTTTTGATAAATGTAGGGAGCATAATGAACGATCTTGATTTATAAAGAGCTTCATGTTATAATTATCAAGATCATGATTTTAATAATTATTCTATTTAGCAAAGAATCACAAAAGCACTTTATTTTTGCATAAGAAATCTCATTGTATGATGATTTATAAATTCTTTTTCTGCACATGAATCATAGGAGATATGTATGTGAAACAAATCTTTGCAAGCAAAGACACTATCATTCATATTTCAAGATGGAATTTATAAGCAGGAATCATTTCATCAAATCCATTTTAGAAAAATATTTTTCATAAGTGTATGAGAAAATCCGATTGTTAGGATACCAATTGTTAAGTGAATCCGAAAATGAAATTAGTACTTTCATGCATTCGGATAAGATTTTGCTATAGATTTTCACATATAATCATAGAAACATGGCAATCAAGTGATTTGATCATTCAATATAGTCCGAAAAATAATTTTAACTAGTTTAAGTATTCGGACACATTTTTGCCATAGTTTTTCAAATATACTCATGAGAATAACACATGCTTATCATCGGCTTAAAATCTCATGCATAAAATTGTTAATCAAAATATTTAATTTCATCATTATGCATTTCTTCAAATCAAACATGATCTTTAATCAAAATCGAGAAATAACAATGGAAATCAACGTAATACACATTATTACTTCTTAACCATGATTTCATATTTTCAATCACGATCATTTTATTTGTTTATCATAAAATATGCAATATTATCATTTTCGAAATTACTTAGTATGATCATAATAATTTTTCCCCTTTTTTTAAACATGTAATTTTTAAGAAAATTAATTCTAAACTAAAAGAGAAAAATACATCATGAAAGCATCAAGTAATTTCAAAATAAATTAGGGGGATTTCGATTACCTCATCATTGTAGGCTGTTAAGGCGTAGTTTGCCGCCTTGCTTTTGTTGACTTTCTCTTCTTCGGAGGAGCTCGATTCATCCCAATTTTTGTTCTTCTTCTTGCGTTTAAAGCAAGTAGTTTGATTCTTTTTGCTTTTTAATTTTTGTTTCATTTGTAGTTTAAGTTCACCATCACTTGAGCTTATGCTCGAGTGGTCTTCAAATGTTCTATGTCCCAAATCCTTCCTGTTCTTTGGAAGGTTGTTTTGTTCATCATTGTCCTCATCACTTGAGTCATCGCTCAAGTGGCATTCATTTGTCCAGAGTTCCAAATCCTTCCTGTTCTTTGGAAGGTGATTGTGTTCAACATGTTCATCATGTGCATTGTGCACCATTTCATATGTCATCAATGAACCAATTAGTTCTTCAAGTGGTAAGTTGTTTAGGTTTTTAGCTTCTTGAATAGCAGTTACTTTTGAATCCCAAGTTTTAGAAAGTGAGCGCAAAACTTTGTTAACGAGTTCAAAATCCGAAAAGCTTTTACCAAGTGATTTTAAACCATTGACGACATCCGTAAAACGGGTGTACATGTCAACAACGGTTTCGCTTGGTTTCATATGAAAAAGCTCGAAATCATGCAGTAAAATATTAACTTTCGAGTCTTTGACTCTACTAGTTCCCTCGTGCGTGATTTCAAGAGTGCGCCAAATATCGAAAGCCGTTTCGCACAAAGAAACCCGATTGAACTCATTTTTGTCCAAAGCGCAAAATAAGGCATTCATAGCCTTTGCGTTTAAAGAAAAATACTTCTTCTCCAAATCCGACCATTCGTTCATCGGTTTGGAGGGAAGTTGAAAACCGTTTTCAACAATATTCCATAAATACAAATTCAGAGAAATCAAGAAAACTCTCATTCGAGTTTTCCAATAAGTGTAGTCCAATCCGTTAAAGAACGGTAGACGAACAACCGATAAGCCCTCTTGAAGAGCCATTTCTCTCGGGTGTAAATCCGAAATGAGAAATACCCCGCTCTGATACCAATTGTTAGGATCGAGAGCACTAAGAGGGGGGGGTGAATTAGTGCAGCGGAAATTTTACAGCGATTAAAAACCAAAAGCTGCGTTCGTTCAATAATAAAAAAAAAACTATTATGATGCAAAAGCTAATTCTCAGTTTGTATCTAAGTGCAGTTTGCGTCTAAGCGCAGATTGCGTCTAAGCGCAGTTTGCGTCTAAACACAGTTTGCGTCTAAGCGCAGTTTGCGTCTAAACACAGTTTGCGTCTAAGCGCAGTTTTACGTCTAAGCGCAGTTTACGTCTAAACTCAGATTTACGTCTAAACGCAGTTTTACGTCTAAACTCAGATTTACGTCTAAACGCTGTTTTACGTCTAGACGCAGATTTACGTCTAAACTTTGAAACTCGTTTGTATACTCGCAGAAAGCAGTATGCAGTTGAAATCAAGATGTAAACGTGAACTGAGAACTGATGATTGTGAGAGGAAAGCCGATTTACGTCTAAATGCAGTTTTACGTCTAAATGTTGAAACTCGTTCGTAAAATTGTAGAGGACAGTTTGCAGTTATCAATAGGATCAAAATGTAAGTGTAAACTGCAAAGAAACTCTTTCGTAAAAGCACCGAAGACAGTTCTGCAGAATCAAACGTAAACGTAAACTGTAATGTACGAAAATACGAATTTACGTCTGAATGCAGATTCGGAAGAATAGCACTTAGAACTTGTTCGTGAAAGCGCAGAGAGCAGTAGTAATGGAGGAGGTTTGCAGTAATGATAAAGTGCTCAAAAATAAACGCAAACCAGAGATTTAGAGTGGTTCGGTCAGCCTTGACCTACTCCACTTTTGGCTTCCTCCACCGACGAGGTTGCCGACGTCAACTAGGGGCCTTCCTTCAATAAGCGAAGGCCAAACTTCCCTTTTACAGTTTCTCTCCTTTTGACAGGCTCAGGAGACAACCTTTACAGACCTTTCTCTCCTCACTTTACAACTGAAAACTTGAAGAACAGAAGGAGGAGACTTAAAGGCTTTACAACACTTTTGAGCTCTTAGAATCACAGAAAAGATCAAGATTTCAGTGTAGGTCTGTATCTTTTCAGTGCTGAATGGGTGGGGTATTTATAGGCCCCAACCCAATTCAAATTTCGAGCTCAAAACGATCAAATCCCGGAATTCCGGGATCAGGCGGTTGCACCTCTTGACTGGAGAGGTGGCACCGCCTGGCAGAGCTCGAAGTCTGAGCTCAGGTGGTTGCACCTCTCGACTGGAGAGGTGGCACCGCCTGGCAGAGCTCGAAGACTGAGCTTGGACGGTTCCACCTTCTCTATCAGGGGTGGTTGCACCTTCCTGCCAGAGCTCGAAGACCGAGCTCAGGCGGTGCATCTCCTGACCAGAGAAGTTTCTCTTCTCTGCCAGAGGTGGTTGCACCTCTCTGCCAGAGGTGGTTGCACCACTCTGCCAGAGCTCGAAGACCGAGCTCAGGCGGTGCATCTCCTGTCCAGAGAGGTTGCAGCTCTCTGCTAGAGCTCGAAGACCGAGCTCGGTGGTTGCATCGCCTGCCAGAGCTCGGAACTTGAGCTCTGGCAGTGCTACCTCTCGACAGAGGAGGTTGCACCGCCCAGTCTCGCTTGGAGACTGAGCCCTGGGCGGTTGCACCTCTTGGCTGGGGCGGTTGCACCGCCCAGTCTCGCTGGGAGACTTAGCCTGGGCGGTGGCACCTCCCTGCCTGGGCGGTTGCACCTCCCACAGCTACTTAGGTTCGAATGGGTTGAACCATTCGACCCAACTTGAGTTCTTCAGGGGCCCAATTGCCCCAGGATTAAGCTAATGGGATCACCTCCCATTTCTAACTTAATCACCGTGCTAACTACGATTAAATCTAAGACAATTTCTGCAACTTTGCTTCGGTACGTCAATCGCTTCTTCCGGCGAGTTTCCGGCGAACTTCCGTCGATCATCCGATGAACCCTCGGTGATGCTTCTGCGGACTTCCGGCGAACTCCTAGACTTTGCGACGATCCACTTGGCGAGTTCCGACGAGCTTCGCTTGGCAAGCTTCTGGACTTCTCGGATCTGTTCTCGCAGAACCTCCGACGACCGTCCGTACTTCCGTCGAACTCTCGAACTCCCAACGTGATCATGAACTTGACTCCGGCGCAACTCCTGCTGCTTGTCTATCTTTCATCGTAGTTAATCCTGCACACTTAAAACAAAACTTCAATCGAGACAATTAATCCTAAGCAATTAACCAAGTTGTCCGGCATGTCATTGGTCCCTCGACTCTTCGTCTGATTCTTCGGCGCATCGTCCTCTCCTGCGGCCTATTGCCCAATCGGCCAGTTGACTCCGCAACTCCGATATCCTTGGCACAATACCCGCTCTACTTGGCCCGATGCCCGAGTCCACGGCCCGAAGCCTTCTGTCGATACGTCGACCGATCCACCGGCCCGACGTCCAATCTTCTGACATGTTCCTCCGGCACAACATGATTTTCCTACTTTAATTGTCTCATCCTGATCAAAGCATCCTGCGTCACTCAAAACGCAGATTAAATCATAAACATATATCAAGTAGTTTCATCATCAAAATACGAGATTCAACACTTCTTGCATTGCAATGATCCAAAAATCATCTTTTAAGGCTTCGTCAATGCATTTAGGTTCAATTTGAGAAAGGAAAGCGGCGTTAGCACAGAAATTTTTGAAAGAAGAACGAGTTTGAACCCCTTTTGATGTATCTCCTCTAATTTGCTCTTTTGGATGAGCATCTACATACTTCCATTCTTTTGGTAAAGAAATTTCGGAAGAAGATGCATTCAAATGGCTATTTTGAGGAGAGGGTTCATTTAAATTCAAATTATCAAAACCAAGATCTTCATCAAAATCATTTTTTTTTAAATCGAAAATTTCATTAAAAACTACATGAATAGACTCTTCAATTACTAAAGTTCTTTTATTAAAAACCCGAAAAGCTTTAGAAACGGAAGAGTAACCAAGAAAGATGCCTTCATCGGATTTAGCATCAAATTTTCCTAAAGCATCCCTTTCATTTAAAATAAAGCATTTACAACCAAAAACTTTAAAATAGGAGATGTTTGGTTTTTTGTTATTCCATAATTCATAGGGAGTTTTGGATAAGGATGGTCTTATTAGGACTCTATTCATGATGTAGCAAGCCGTATTTACGGCTTCGGCCCAAAAGTACTTAGGTAAACTATGTTCATTCAACATAGTTCTTGTCATTTCTTGTAGGTTTCTATTTTTCCTTTCAACTACTCCATTTTGTTGAGGATTTCTTGGAGTTGAGAAGTTGTGATTGTACCCATTACTTTCGCAAAAATTTTGAAAGTCACGGTTTTGGAATTCACCACCGTGATCACTCCGAATTGATGAAATCATGAAGCCTTTTTCGTTTTGAGTGAGTTTACAAAATTTAGAGAAACACTTGAAGCAATCACTTTTGTGAGCTAAGAAATAGGTCCAAGTGTATCTAGAGTAGTCATCCACAATCACAAAAGCATATTTGCTTCCACCTAGACTTGTTGTATCAATTGGTCCAAATAAGTCCAAATGGATCAATTATAATGGTCTAGTAGTGCTAATTTGATTTTTTGGTTTGAAGCTTGTTTTTATTTGTTTGCCTAGTTGACATGCATCGCATACTTTGTCCTTAATAAACTTTATATTTGGAATTCCTCGTACTAATTCTTGAGATGAGATCTTAGATATTGTTTTCATGCTTGCATGGCCTAATCTCCTATGCCGAAGCCAAGCATCATCATTTACGACGGAGAAGCACATTTCATTACTTAGTTCATCAAGATTGATGGTATAGACATTATTTTGTTTTAAAGCAATCATAGTCATGTTATGATTTGGTTTTTCAATAATGCACATATTTGATTCAAATCTAACGATGTAACCTTTATCGCATAGTTGACTAATACTCAAGAGATTATGTTTCAATCCATCAACTAGTAAGACATCATCAATGGAAAAATTAAATTTGTTACCAATAGTTCCCTTGCCAATGATTTTGCCCTTGTTGTTGTCTCCGAAGGTAACGTACCCTTCTTCTTTGCTAGTGAGCATAGAGAAATGAGATGGATCTCCAGTCATATGTCTTGAGCATCCACTATCGAGATACCATCTCTTGCTCCTAGCTTGTGGGTTTGTCTACAAAAGAGGATGATTTTTAGGTACCCATTTGATTTTGGGTGCCTCAAAAATTGACCCACTAACTTTGTTATTTATGATTGAATTCTTTATAGTTCCTTTAGGAACCCATATTAATTTTTGTGAACTAATTTTCCTAAATGGGCATTTGTAGGCAATATGTCCGGATTTGCAACAAAAGTTGCATTTCATATAAGAGGAAACATGTAATGTAGGTCCTTTTATGAAAGTGGTAGGATTTTGATGTAATCCTTTTACAAATCCAATTCCATTTCTATTTGCGATGTGACCTTTGTGTGCAAGGATCATATCTAATCCTTTGCTACCAACCTTAAACTTGTTTAAGGTTTCCTTAAGAAGCAAATTTTCATTTTTTATTACTTCTAAGTGCTCACACTTAGAGCATGGAGGAGTTTGAAGACTATCAAACTTATCTTGTAGCAAAGCATGCTCTTTCTTTAAGATACTTAACTTCTTGCTAACAGTTCTACATTTATCAAATAATTCATGAAAAGCGATAGATAGTTCTTCAAAAGATAAATCTTCATTAAATAAATCACATACCTTTTCTCCTAACGCCATTAGCGCGTAATGAGCAACTTGCTCGGTGTTGGACTCCTCTTCTTCAGATGCGCTTGAATCATCCCACGTTGCCTTGAACGCCTTCTTCTTTGATGTCCTCTTTTTGGCTTGAGGACAATCGTTCTTGTAGTGTCCCGGTTTTTTGCATTCATAGCAAATCACTTGGTCCTTCTTTTGTTCAGATTTATTTTTTACATTATTTTTAAGTTTGTTCTTTCTTAAATATTTTTTAAATTTTTGAGTCAAAAGTGCAATGTCATTGTCACTGTCCTCATCACTTGATGTTCCTTTCAAGTGGTCTTCTTGTGATTTGAGTGCAATATCCTTCCTATTCTTTGGAAGGGGGTTCTCGAGCTCGTCATGAGCTTGACATGTCATTTCGTAGGTCATTAGAGACCCAATGAGTTCTTCAAGAGGGAATGCTTTAAGGTCTTTGGCCTCTTGAATGGCCGTAACTTTTGGATCCCAACTTTTAGGGAGGGATCTTAAGATTTTAGTTACTAGTTCAAAGTTAGTAAAATCTTTACCAAGAGCTTTGAGTCCATTGATGACATCCGTAAACCGGGTGTACATGTCTCCGATGGACTCACTTGGTTTCATTCGGAAAAGTTCATAAGAGTGCACAAGGATGTTGATTTTGGACTCTTTCACTCAGTTAGTGCCTTCATGAGTGACCTCAAGAGTTCTCCAAATATCAAAAGCCGAATCACACATTGAAACACGATTAAATTCGTTTTTGTCTAATGCACAAAACAAGGCATTCATAGCCTTTGCATTTAAAGCAAAAACCTTCTTCTCCGATTCATTCCATTCGCTCATCGGAAGAGAAGATTTTTGAAATCCATTCTCGACAATAGACCAAAGCTCAAAGTCCATAGAAATGAGGAAGATTCTCATGCGAGTCTTCCAATATGTGTAATCCGACCCATTAAACAAAGGTGGTCGTGCAATAGAATGGCCCTCTTGCATGCCGGAGTAAGCCATCTCTCTTGGGTATTAAACCAAATATGAGAGATAACCTGGCTCTGATACCACTTGTTAGGATCGGAGCGGCACTAAGAGGGGGGGGTGAATTAGTGCAGCGGATTAAAACTTCGATTTTAACAAAATCTTTCGTACGTTAAGAACGAAACTTAAGAAATTTAACTTGAAGGCGTATTCTTAAAGTTGCGCAGCAAAAGTAATAAGGAACTAAAGCAGTAAGAAGATTTGCAGTAATGTAAATGACAATAATAAAAAGCAAACCAGAGATTACGCCGATTTTTAGAGTGGTTCGGTCAAATGACCTACTCCACTTGCGAGGCCCCTCTTCGATGAGGCTCCCACCTTCCACTAGCAAGTCTCTTGAAATGGAAGGGTAAACACCCCTCTTACAACCTTTTACAAGCAGCTCAACCTCTTACAAATTTTCAATAAGAAAGAAGGAGGAGAACTCTCTAGCAAATTGAAAACAAGACTTGCTAAGACTTTCTAAGACTTTTCTCTCAATCAAAATGCTTCTCAAAAGTTGTAACCTCAGATGAGATTTGAGGGGTATTTATAGGCCTCAAGAGGATTCAAATTTTGGGCTCCAAAATTTGAATTCTCTTAGGGTTCCCGGTGCTGGCGGTTCCACCGCCCAGCCAGGCTGTGCCACCGCCTGGCTCTCCAATTCATTTGTTTGGCTTAATTTTAGCCCAAACCAAATCTGACTTTGGGCCCAGTTGGCCCCTAACCAGGATATAGGATTATTTCTTAATCCTAATCCTAATTATAGGTAAACTACATAACACAAAAAAAACATCCTAAGCAAGTTTTTTTTAACCGCGAATGTCGAGTCTTGTTCCGGCGAGCTTTCCGACGAACTTCTTCCGACGGACTCCCTGCAAGCTCCCAATCTTTGTGATGACTTTAACGAGTAGCCGAGCCTTCTTGGTGATCTCCGCGAGCCTCCGACGATTTCTTCGGCGAACTTCCGACACGTTCCCGATTTCTTCTCGGATGGTTCCGGTAGCATCTCCGATGATTCTTCGGTCTCTTAAACGTCCATCGAGCTCGACTCCGGTATCCTTGCTTTATGTTTTCTGGTTATCGTAGTTAATCCTGCACACTTAACTCAATAATATGGATTAGATTAATTAACCCACCAATTGATTACATCATCAAAATCCAAGATTCAACAGTTGTTGTGAATGCGCGATGACCGTTCGTGACAGAACATCTAGACTTCTGACGAACTCTCGATCTCCAAACGAAGTCTCGATCTTGACTCTAACACAATATTTGCTTTATGTCTTACCACTATCGTAGTTAATCCTATATACTCTTATCAACATATAGATTTGATCAAACAATTTACTAATTAATTTCATCATCAAAATTTGAGATTCAACATGATAGCCATTAGTGCATAGTGAGCAACTTGCTCTGTGTTAGTTGGCTCCTCTTCTTCGGATGCACTTGAGTCGTCTCATGTTACTTTAAGAGTCTTCTTCTTCTTTGGTTGCTTCTTTTTTGCTTGGGACATTCGCATTTGAAATGTCCCGGCTTCTTGTATTCGTAGCATATAACTTATTCTTTCTTGGGTTTAAATTTATTTTTAGTGTTATTTTTAAATTTATTCTTTTTTATGAATTTTTTAAACTTTCTTGTCAAGAGTGCAAAGTCATCATCATAGTCCTCATCACTTGAATTTTCTTTCAAATGATCTTCTTGAGTTCTTAGTGTCATATCCTTCCTGTTCTTTGGAAGGTTGTTCTCAAGCTCTTCATGAGCGTTGCAAGTCATCTCATAGGTCATTAGTAACCCAATAAGTTCGTCAAGAGAAAAGTTATTTAAATCTTTGGCCTCTTGAATGGTCGTTATTTTAGGGTCCTAATTCTTTGGAAAAGATCTCAATATTTTATTAACAAGCTCAAAGTTCGAAAAATATTTGCCAAGAGCTTTTAAACTATTGACGACATTCGTAAAACGGGTATACATATCGACAATAGTCTCGCTTGGCTTCATCTAAAACAATTCATAAGTATGAACTAAAAGATTTATCTTCGACTCCTTTACTCTACTAGTACCTTCATGAGTGATTTCGAGTGTGTGCCAAATGTCAAAAGTCGTTTTACAAATAGACACTCGATTTAACTCGTTTTTATCTAAAGCACAAAATAAGGCATTCATAGCCTTGGTAATTAAAGTGAAAGTCTTCTTCTCCAACTCATTACAATCGTACATTGGAAGAGAAGACTTTTGAAAGCCATTTTCTACAATGTTCCATAACTCAAAATCTATTAAAATTAGAAAGATCCTCATTCTAGTCTTCCAATATGTACAATCTGTCCCATTGAACATGGATGGACGTATAATTGAATAACCCTCTTGGTTACCGATAAATGTTATCTTTCTTGGGTTTTAAACCAAACGAGAGTGACCTCGCTCTGATACCAATTGTTAAGATCTAGAGCGGCACTAAAAGGAGGGGGGTGAATTAGTGCAGCGAAAAAATTACGTCGATTCGAAAGCCTTCGTAGATAAAAATCGGTTTCGACTCAAATCATCTGTTTCACTTTGAATAAGTAGAGAATAAAAGGTTGGGCAGTTTGCAATGTAGTAAAGTTGAATGCAGTAAAGAGAATTTGTAGTAAGGAAAGAACACACCAGAATTTATAGTAGTTCGGTCATTGTGACCTATATCCACTTTTGATTCCTCCTCTGTCGAGGTCACCGGCATCTACTAATGGTCCTCCTTCAATAGGCGAAGACCAACCACCTCTTTTCAACACTTTCTCCTTTTCATAAGTTTAGGAGATATCTCTTACAAGCCTCACTCCTCTTTCTTGGATGATTATAAAGCTAAGAGAAGGAGGAGGAGGACTCTTCTCACTTTTACAATACTTTTAACACCCCAACACTTAAGATTTTTTACACTTTTGATTGCACTTGTTACCCTTTCATGCAGAAAATGGTGGGGTATTTATAGGCCCTAATGGCTTCAAAATTGGAGCCAAAAAGTATCTCATCCCGGATTTTTAGGGTATTGGCAGTACCACCATTAGTATTAGGTGGTACCACCGCCTGACACTCTAACACTAAGCGGTACCACTACTCAGTCTGAGCGGTACCACTACTCAGTTTGGGTGGTACCACCACCCAATCTGGGCGGTACCATCGCTTGACAGAGCTTGAAGACCAAGCTCTAGTGGTACCACCGCTTGAAAGGGGCGGTACCACCACTAGCAACATTTACTGTCGACGGTATCATCGCCCAAACCACTTGGGAGACTAGGTCACCATGCGGTGCCACCGCCAACCCTGGTGGTGCCACTGTTGGCTGTGACTTCAAGTGCTGAATGGGCTGTTGCAACCGGTCCAATTCAGCCTTGTTAAGAGCCCAATTGACCCCTAATTGAGTTAGTGGGATTACTTTCCAATCCTAATTCAACTTAAGTTCTAACTATAATAATTAAGATATCTAACAAAGTATTTTTGTTCCGGTATGTCAATTGTTCTTTCGACGAGCTTCCGACAGTCTTCCAACGAACTTCCGACTATTTCTCGGCAATGTTTCGGCGGACTCTCGTCAAGCTCATGGACTTTATGATGATCTTCTTGGCGAGTTATGGCGAGCTTCCTTGGCAAGCTCCTGGACTTCTCGGTTAGTTCCGATAGAACTTTCGACGAACGTCCGAACTTTCGACGAACTCTCGAACTCGCAACGAAGTCTCGATCTTGACTCCGGCACAATATTTACTTTATATCTTATCGCTATTGTAGTTAATCATGTACAATGTTCTTAACATATAGATTAGATCAAATAATTTATAATTGATTTCATCATCAAAATTTGAGATTCAACAAATTTATCTATCGATTTTTAAAATAGATTAAAAATACTATTATACTAATTCACCCGCTCGCTCCCTTAGTACCATTAAAATCTTAACATATTCAAGTTCTATTTTGTAAAGTATCTAATTGCTAAATTTGTTTAATCTTTTAAGTGATATCACTAGGCCCACCATGAATTACACTTATTCAATTCTAATTTAGTTTAATCATGAATAGCTAATGGATTTCAAAAATAAGGAAATGCAGATTGAATTTTCTCCAACATAGTAGACTTCGATTTAAATAGGATTGTTATTCTCAATAGTATTGCTATTTTAAGCTACACCATCCTATAATATGAGGATGAGCTTTAGCAGCAACCAAAGATTTCTGCTTTGCCACCTAATCAGATCAGCGTGGTTTGAGTAAATAAAATAATTATTTTATTTACAAAGATAAGATTATATACATTCATCCATCTCAGTTCTTGTTCTTATATAAACGGCAATCTTGTGCACTATATTATCCCTTGATTTTATATTATCCAATAATATCCTTCCTCGATTAAACCTTCACTCACTTCCTCTTGCTATTCGAATAAATAATATTCTTAGCTGCTCATTACTTTGACCCTGACACAGGTTTACCTATCAATTCTTGGTAATTAGAAGATTGGATACCTTAAACCACTGATATAAATCATCATATGTCGTGAATGGGGAACAACGAACTCTGTTTCATTCTTTTAAGTAGAATTTTCTTTTGTTGTTGCCTCGTTGTTGTTTTCCATCCTTTCGAAAGTTCCACAGAGGTGATAGAATTTAACATCCACCAAGAAAAAGAGGAAGTGCTTTGTTAACTATCTCTGACTTCTTTGGTTAAATGTCGAGATTCATTGCTTTCTTTGCCGCAAATGAAAGTGACGAGGAAGATGATGACAACGACATTCTAACAACAAACAGAAGCTTTGCACATACTACTGACAAACAATCGTGGCTCTTCCTTTAGATATTATGTGTCGTGTTTTCTGTGGTTTCACGTTCCCATCGAAGCGCATTAAGTGAATTTATTTCACCATTGAAGCACTTACCATTACGTACACTGAACCATCCGGACACCGGATACTATTATTATATGTGACCGATCATCTGTAACTTTTTTTTTTAATTTTTAATTTTTCTTCTTTCATTCAACTATTACGTAATGTATGTACTAACTCAAACTGTGCACGGTGTGGCTTAATAATCAATCACTAAGGTATCTTTTGTCGAATGCTGAAGCTCCAGACTGAATTGTCCTCTTTTTTTTTTCTTTTTTGAACTTTGAGATATACTGCCTGAAACGATTGTTTGTCTTAAATGTTTTTATTTATGTTGCAATAAATATTATGAGAACAGCAAGGAAGGACAGGCCGATGGCCATAGAAAGTCCATTGAAGATGGCACCATTGCTCGAGTTTCCAAAACCAACGTAGGTGTTCCCAAGTTGGAGCGGAAGCATAACACTTGTGTTCTGAACATCCAACTAATTCACGTTGGTTTTTACTACGGTTTGCATGCTTTTATCTTGTCGTCATAGATTTATGGAGGGAGAGATTAGAGAGATAAACAAGTGCTGCATTAAGACCTGGCCCTACCTATTTATAAGGAATACTTGTCCTTGTCCCTCTCTTTGTGTAGGGATCCGGTGACACATAATTAAATGTTGTTTTCCTTCGTTTTTTTTTGGACAGTTGATTAAATGTTATCGTCTGTCTTGTACGCAGCGGATGCTTGAAGTGACCGGCGGGATTGCAGCATCGGTTAGATTAGGATATCACGATCGGGTTTAAGAATGGACACGGATGGGAGAAGAAAAAAAATTATATATATATATATATATATATATATATATATATATACACAATTATTCAACATAGAACCAAAATTTGATTTGGTAGATAGGTTTGGAGCAAATTTAGAGTCATTTTTAAGTCGGATTAATATATTTGTCTGAGTCAGTCGTCGTGAAGCAACTCTCCATAAAGTTAGCAAAGAATCTCTCAAGGATAAAATGTACCACATGTTTTATATGGACCTCATAACGCAATTGGATGAGAATTTTTTAGTGAGATTAATATATATATTCTATTTTGAAAATTACTGCATAAGATATTTATAAATAATGATTATTTTTTAATTTTTTAATTAATTATTTAAAAATATTAGTTACAAAATATAATATTTTATTATTTGATCTATCACTATAATGACATAAGTTCTAGCTAATATTTGACATTTATTGGGTAAAATTTTTTGATTTTATAATTGTTTATTTAAAATATTTAATATTATTATTATATTATGTTTTACTTTATATTCAATAATTTGATTTCATTTTTTTATTTTTATAATTTTTTGACAATATTTAAATTTATAATTTTAAGATTAGTTTTATATTTATGTTTATATTTATTTTTTTATTAATATAAGTATATATATCTTAATATTATTGGTTGTTAAGTATTTTTGATAGATATAAGTTTTGGGTTGGTTAAATCAAATTCAATTATATAGGTTGACTCAATTGAGTAAATTTGAAGAGACAAAAAAAAAAAAGAATAACAAACTAATTGAGGACACTTTTGTCTGAGCAAGGTAAGGACACCATCTGGGAAAAGATTAAAAAAATATAAATAAATACATAATTCATCCTTATTATTTAATCGATTCTTTCGATCTGTTAAAACATATATTCAGTCATTCCTAACCTTTTAAGCTTTTGGAAATTTTAAATTTTATATTATTTAATTAAAAATATTTGTGTTCATATTTCCATTTGGGCTTTCATCCATCCTTAAATTATGATTATCCAATTATACTGTTAAAAAAATATTAAATTAATTTTTTGAATCATTAAATATATTAAATCAAAAATCCATTAAATCAAGGGCGATTTTCTTTGGAAGGCACTCCTTTTCTATTTTCCCCAAAAGACACCCTTGTTTTATTTTTTACTAAATGGTGTCCACTAATTTAAATAAAACATATTCCTCACCAACCACAGTGGTCCTTTTTTCATTAGTTTCTTCTTTATTTTTTTCATGGGTTTTTATTTGGCTCATTTATAATATTTTTTAATAGCATTATAATATTTTTATTTTTTTACTAAAGACACATAAAACTATAATATAGTGACGTCATTTTTTTTTTATTATCATTACTTGTAGATTATTACGATATTATAATCTTAGGCATTAGTTGGTCCGGTTAATGTTAGAAGTTCAACTGGATTATTTATAGTGTTTTCAAGTAGGATTTATAGTATTATTATTATGGTGGCCAAAAACACCATGATAAATCAATTTTTAATCCATATTTGGGAGATATTGTTTTTAAATCTTATTGTCATTATTCATACATCATTACAATATCAATTTTTTAGGCTTGATATTGTTTTTGTTATGATGGTTAAAATATTATTACAGGGTAAAACATTATAATTGATAGGAATATACCCTTGAGACTAGCGAGGAGTATTTTAGATATTATTTAAAAACAGATACTATTTGAAAATTTTTAAAACAAGAATTTCTTTTCAAAATAAATTTTTTTTATTAATTTTCATCGAAAATATTCATTTTTTGGGTATTTTCCAAGGGAAACCACTTCTTTCATTTTTTTCCCAAATAGTACCCATAATTTAAAAAATACCTAAAATACCTCTCAAAATTTTTTCATCAAATTTTTTAACCTATTTTTTTTATCAATTTTTATAGTGTTTTTATTTGTCTCGTTCACAATGTTTTTTTAATAGTGTTTATAGTATTTTATTGAAGTACTAAAAATACTACAAATGTTATTAAAAAATATTATAAGTGACATAATATTATACTCATTATTATTATTATTACTAGTAGACTATCACAATGCCATATTTTTAAGCTTGTAATTGATTGGTTGAGGTAAGGAGTCATTTAGATCTTCTATAGTATTTTTCGAGGAGGCTTTATGTCCTTTTTATTATTATGATAAAAATATTACAATAAGTTATTTTTTATTTCAATTTAGATGATATAGTTCCTAAACTATTATAAATACATATTTAAATTCTAATAAGATATATCAAATGATTTCTAGTGTGTTTTAATTTTATTTAATATATTTATAATATTTTCAAATAGATTTTATAGTGTTTTTATTATAATGGTAAAACATCATAACAGGCCAAAAATACTATGACAGGCGAGAAAGTTTTTTAGTGATACTTTAGATATTTTTAAATTAGGGGTATTATTTAAAAAATAAAATAAAAGATATCAATTGGCAAATACAATGGATATTAAAAAAAAAAAGGGAAATCGTCCTTAAAATCGGAACAGTTTAAAATATAGTTGACGTGGAAAAACCACCTTTGTACGGGTACTCAAATCCGCATTCACGAGGATCTTAAAGCATCGCCATGCAAAGCGTCTACGATGCATCACCGTCTAACGTATTTGATACCGTAAAACGTTGCTCTCAAGGAGTGCCATCACTGCCGGTGAGGTAGTTCGCGGTCGTACCGGACCTGGTGGCCTCGATGGGACCGTCCTCAAGGAGGCTCCTTGCTTTTATGTGAAATCCTAATCTTCACATCTCAGCCGGTGCGCAGCAATAAACCGTCAATTATTGCAGGGGACCGAACCTTGCGTTCCCAACAACGGCGCTGACGGTATCTCTAACGATGTGGCTACGGAGCAAGATAGAAGCAACCGCACATTACTGACCTCGTTCGAGCGCGCGACGGCCTCATCCTCGTCTCCTGTTGCTCGCCAGGATTTATTCCTCGCGTTCTAAATCCCAAACCCCACCGGTCGGCAAAATGGCTCTCTTGGGCTTCGTCGTTGTTCTCACCGTTCTCATCCTCACCTCCGCCCTCCTGGCTTCGTCTTCTACTCCCTTCATCGTCTTGCACGGTAAAAGTCCTCGATCCCCCTTCGTTTTCTGCTTTTGAGTCTCGACTTCTTTGCCTCGTACACGAAGATCTCCCAACTCCAAGTTTGGTGTTTGATGTTGGATTCAAGGAATCGGCGACCAGTGCGAGAACCAAGGGGTAACGGAGTTCACTGAGTTCTTGAGCAGTTGGTCTGGATCCGAAGGACATTGCATGTGCGTTTCTTATGCTTGCTATTCTTATTCTTTAGTAATAGTTTCCATCTTTTTGGACTTAGTGCGCACTGTACACCTTTTTAATCGGGAAAAAGTTTTGAGTTTGTTTTTTGTGATTGATGCTCGTACGAGGCCCTTCACACGATTAGATCCAGCAACGATCTGCCATCCTGTTCTGTGCCTAATTTGAGACCTTTCATGCTTCTCATTTTGTCCCACTGCCATGTTTTGGATCTGTTTTCGAAAAATTGTTGTGCATATTGGTTCACAAGCATAAAGCAAGTCTTTTGTTTCTTCCTTCTCTTTCTGGTGGGCTTGTAGAGCAGTGTTAGTCTTAGCGTTCGTCACCTTGCCTATTGTTTGCCTCTTAAGATTTCTGTTTCCTGGACATGCTTTTGTCTTTTTGTTTGCCATGGTATGAAGGATGATATAAAGATTTAATTTCGTTCTCCAGAAACCATGTCTGCTTTAATGAGCCGTCATAAAGCATTCACGTCATTGTGATTTCCTAAGCATTTGGCGACTAATTGTTTGCCTAATCATTGTGATTCACGTCACTCTGAGCTCCAACTCTTAGATCTTTTTATTTTTTTTTTCAAACGTTCCAATAAAAAAAAGAATGGCTTTGTTGACAACCTATTACGGGCTCTTACGAGGGTCATATGTCTGGAGACTTAACCCCTTTGAAAAGGTTGTTCACATGACTCAAATCCTGCCTAGATATCACCAACGAGGAAGTTAATGTAGTTGAACAAGGCTTGGTTATTTTGTCTTGAGTGTCATTTTATTCTGATTGAAGCAAGGTGAATAAATTAACTTCCCTGTTGGTCAGATGATATTCATCTAAATCCATTTCATAACTAGTTGCAGCCAGATATTTTTCCTAAATATGCACTTGTTACATATAGATTTTTTATATTGTTATGTTGCTTCGAGAAATCTTCCAAATGGATATAAATATGGGTTGATTTCTTTTATTATCTGTATATATAAATATTTTAAAATATAAAAATATCAGCCTAAGATATCATTGTTATATTTTTCATATGTTTTCTTTTCTTGTTATTCTTTTTTTTTCTTTTTTCACATTTGTTCTCAATCTTCCTATGATAGTAATATTCTTGATAATTCTGATAATGCTTTAGTTATTTAGTGACAACATATCTATTATCTAATTCACACAATATTTACATGGACGTCTGCCTTAAGTTTGATTAGTATTCATAATGGCAATAGATCTGTTTTATAATCATGGTGTATTTGTTCCAAACAAAATGATTAGAATCTGTCAATTACAAGTGTAAGTGGATTTTTTTTTTATTGTTTAATCTGTGACCAATATGCTTTTACCTGTTTGTTATTGAAGACCATGTTCCTTGATGCTTAATTATGACAATGCTTTCGTGAAAATGTCTTGTGTGACATAATTGACTACTGTTGTCAGAGAAATTGGAGATGGAACGTGGGACTCGTGGCTTATGCCCCTCGTAGAGCAGGTCTTTTCATTTTTCAGGTTACGACTTGAGTCGAATTCTTTTGGGACATTGTTCTAATTATTATGTCTGTTGTGGTTACAGGCTAATGTCGTCTGTGAGAAGGTGGTACAATGGCTTCGTTACTAATAATTCTTTTCTGATAGAAGTAAAATCTTGGGACATTGACTTGAGACATTACTCTCACTTAACAACAGGTAACGGAAATGAAGGAATTCAGCATGGGCTACAATATTGTTGGTCTTTCCCAGGTAATAATATTCACTTGTTGCGTAATTTTAGTTCTATGCATAAACTCTTGAGTACGTATAATATGCAAATGCTAGGTAAAAGCTGCAATCTTTTCTTTGATAGATCTTTATTTCTGTGCTGAGGCATCAGTCATAACAGTTGTATCTGAATAGACTGTTCGTAGATCAGGATAAATGCTTAAAAGCAAGTCAAACTATTAGATAATGTAGTTGCAATTTGTGATAAGGCACATTCATGCCTGAATGATTGTGCATCCTAGACCCTTCTCATTTAGATATAGAAAGAAATAATACAAGAACCTCGTCCACATTTGTCTGAATACCACAATAAAAAGTTTTGCTACTAAAATATTATAATAGGCTATTTTGCTCATCCTTTCAAGTTTTCTGTATTGGTCAACTCTATTATGTTTATTTGATTAATATCATAATCAACTTGTCGGGAAAAATATGTTAAAAGTGGAATAAATCAAAATATAAATAAATAATAGAGTAATAAATCAAATTTTTAATATGAAAAATCAAATGTGAAAAAAATCATGGGACCGTAGTCCACCTCAAACTTTCATTATCAATAGTAATGATAATAGATTTACAGTAAATCTTCTCTATAATAACCAAATGATCACAATAATATAAAAAACATAGGCCTAGCCTCAAGAATAACATATCATCATATAGATAGATCTCATCAAAAGAGAATTCTAAGTCCTACAAACTGAATATAGCAGGAAAGTACCTCGAAGAGGATAAACTATAGATCAACACCGTTAGGATTGTAGAGCTTGCTGCAAGGATTCTCTGTATAAAATTTGGGCCAAAACTAACACCGTTTGGCCACTGATCGTCAAGCATAAAACTCAAGATCCTAATCTTTCTCTCTCATTTTCTTTCTCTACATTGGCCCCTCGCTGCACGCGTTCACTGCACGCTCGTTGCCCCTCTCTCTCACCTTTGCTGCCCTATATTTCTTTTACCTTTTAATTAATGATTTGAGCTCCAAAGGCCCAATTGTCATGCTTTAAGCTTCTCCTTAAGCAAAGACTTTGTCAACATATCTAAGCTATTCTCATTGGTATACACTTTTTCTAACTATAATTCTTTCATCTCAAGCACATCACGAATCCAGTGACATCTTACATCTATGCTTGGATCTAGAATGATATGTTGAATTCTTAGAGAGGTGAATGACGCTTTGACTATCACAGTAAATAGTATATCCTTCCTGTTTCAAGCCCAATTCCTGTAGAAACCTTTTCATTCATAAAGTTTCCTTACAAGCTTCAGTAATTACTATATATTCTGCTTCTGTGGTTGATAGAGCAACACAATGCTATAACTTACACTGCCAAGAGACTGCTCCCCTTGTAAATGTTATCAAAAACCTCGAAGTGGACTTCCTGGAATCAGTATCACCTACCATGTCTATATCTGTATAGCCTTATAACACAGGTTTATCATTACCAAAACATAAACATAACCTGGAAGTACCTCTTAGATATCTTAATATATATTTCATTGCTGCCCAATGTTCCTTTCCAAGATTAGAGAGAAATCGATTGATAACTCCAACTGCATGGTCTAGTATAAACCATAATATACATCAATACTGCAGATGAGTAAGGTACTCTAAATATTTCTTCTTTTTCTTTATCACTTGTAGGATATTGTTTCGAACTAAGCTTGAAATAACCTGCAAATGGAGAACAAACTACTTTGACTTTGCTCATATTGAATCTTTCAAGAACTTTTTCAATGTAGGTCTCTTGAGATAGCCAAATCTTTCTTTTTTTTCCTATCATAAAAAATCTTCATGCCAAGTATTTGTTTCACCGATCCCAAGTCTTTTATGGCAAAAGACTTACTTAGCTTTTTTTTAAGCTTTTCAATTTTACGAGCACCATGACCAACAATCAGCATTTCATCATCATATAGTAGGAGAATAATGAAATCATCATTTGAAAATTTTTTCATAAACACACAATAATCAGATGTGGTTCTATCATACTCTTGGCTCATCATAAAGGAATCAAACTTCTTGTACCACTGTTTAGGTGCTTGTTTGAGTCCATATAAGCTTTTCCTAAGCTTACACACCATATTTTATTTTCCCTTGACTTTGAAACCTTTTGGTTGCTCCATGTAAATATCTTCTTCTAAGTCACTATGAAGAAATACTGTTTTCATATCAAGTTGCTCAACTTCTAAATTCAAGCGGGCAGCTAAACCAAGAACAACTCAGATAGAGGACATTTTCATCACAGGAGAAAATATTTCTTCAAAGTCAATACCTTTCTTCTAACTGAATCCTTTCATAACTAGTCGTGTCTTGTATCTTTGTTGTGAGCTATTATTTTCAAACTTCAATTTGTAAATCCATTTATTTTTTGGAGCTTTCTTCTCTTTAGGTAACTTTACTAAGTCATAGGTGTGGTTCTCAAGCAAGGATCTCATCTCTTCTTGCATGACATTAACCCACTCATTCTTATGCTCATGTAAAATAGCTTCTTGGTAAGTTTCTGTCTCTCCCCCATCAGTAAGCATAACACATATGAAGGATATTTGGTAGATGGTTATTGCTCTCTAGTGGATCTTCTCAATGAAATCTCAACTGGTGGTAGAGGTGCTTGTTCAGTTGGTTCAACATCATCAACTGTAGGAGTATCATCACTTACATTCTCACTACAATCTTCTTGTTCATCACCCTCATGATCATCATGAACTATAAGTGAAGGAACTGGACCCAAACTCCAAGGAATATAAATAGAGATTTCTGACTTCTCAATATTATCATCATCATCAAACAATTGGTCTTTAAGAAATATAACATTTCTGCTTCTAATAATCTTTTTGTTCACTGGATCCCATAATCTATACCCAAACTCTTCATGACCATATCCCAAGAAGATACATGCTTTTGCCTTATTATCAAGCTTAGACCTCTCATCTTTGGGAATATGAATAAATGCTTTATACCCAAAGACTCTCAAGTGATTATAAGATATATCTTTTCCTTTCCATACTCTTTTTGGAACATCACCTTTTAGAGGAACTGATGAAGAAAGATTTATCAGGTCAACTGTAGTTCTCATAGCCTCCCACCAAAATGACTTCAGTAACTTGGCGTAAGAAAGCATACACCTAATCCTTTCTTCAATAGTTCTATTCATCCTTTCTACCACACCATTCTGCTGAGGAGTTTTAGGAACTGTTTTCTCAAGCCTGATTCCATGGAATCTACAATAATTCTTAAAAGGACCCCTGTACTCGCCACCATTATCTGATCGAACACACTTTGGCTTTCTGTCAGTTTCTCTTTAAACATTGATATGAAACTCTTTGAAAACATCAAGTACCTGGTCTTTAAATTGCAAAGCAAAAGCCCAAACATTTCTAGAATGGTCATCAATAAAAGTAACAAATTAAAGAGCATCTCCTAGAGTCCTAGTTTGCATAGTACAAACATTAGTATGAACTAAATCAATAACATCTTATCTTCTAGATGATGGATATATATGAAATACAATTCTATGTGTTTTTCCAACTAAGCAATGATCACAAGATTTAAGAGATGTACCTTGCAACTCTAGTAAGAACTGCTTTCTAGCAAGAGTTTGAAGTCTCTTCTCGTTGATATGACCAAGCCTCTTGTGCCAAAGATCTATACTTTCACCTTTCAGAATTGCATTAATCTCTCCTTTGTGCAGCTTAGCTTCCATGACATAAAAAGAGTTAAGCTTCTTTTCTCTTGCCACAATTAGAGAACCGTTAGTGAGTTTTCATTTGCTTTCACTAAAATAATATGCAAAGCCCTCATCATCAAGTCTGCTTATAAATATTAAGTTAAGACGAATATCTGAAATATGCTTTACATCTTTAAGTATCAATTTGCTCCCAATACTGATCTCTAAGCAAATATCTCCAATACCTACAATATTAGATATACCACTGTTTCCCATTCTGACATTACCAAAATCACCAGCAGTGTAAGATCTGAAGAAATCACCATGAGAAGTAACATGAAATGAAGCACCAGAGTCAATTACCCAATTACTGTCTTGAGCTGCAAGACTGACACAACCGTCATCACAAACAATAATGATATCATCTTCAACAGCAACTGTATTGGTCTCTTTCTCATTTTTCTTCCTTTCATTCTGTTCTCACTTTCAAAACCTACACTCTTTCTTCATGTGACCTGGCCTATTACAGTGAAAACATTTGATATCTCTTTTAGACTTGGATCTTCCTATTGAATCTCGTATTTTGATGATGAAACTACTTGATATATGTTTATGATTTAATCTGCGTTTTGAGTGACGCAGGATGCTTTGATCAGGATGAGACAATTAAAGCAGGAAAATCATGTTGTGCCGGAGGAACATGTCAGAAGATTGGACGTCGGTACGGTAGATCGGTCGACGTATCGACAGAAGGCTTCGGGCAGTGGACTCGGGCATCGGGCCAAGAAGAGCGGTTATTGTGCCAAGGATATCGGAGTTGCGGAGTCAACTGGCCGATTGGGCAATAGGCCGCAGGAGAGGACGATGCGCCGAAGAATCAGACGAAGCGTCGAGGGACCAATGACATGCCGGACAACTTGGTTAATTGCTTAGGATTAATTGTCTCGATCGAAGTTTTGTTTTAATTGTGCAGGATTAACTATGATAACGATGAAGACATAAAGCGAAACAAAGTGTCGGAGTCAAGCGCGAAGGATTTGTTGCGAGTTCGAGAGTTCGACGAAAGTCCGAAGGTTCATCGGGAATGCTACCGGAACTAGCCGAGAATGAGTTGGGAGCTTGCCGAAGGGTTTTTCGGAAGCTCGCCGGAAGGTTCGTTGGGAGTTCGCGGAGCTCGCCGAGAAAGATCGGAGCTTGCCGAAGAAGCTTGTTGGAACTCGCTAAGAACAAATCGTGAAGTCTAGGAGCTTGCCGGGAGTCCGCAGAATGGTTTCCGAGAGTTCATCGGAAGACCGCCGGAAGTTTGCCGGAAGCTCGCTAGAAGAAGTCTTGACTTGCGGACTTTGTAATAGCTTAGAAAATGTCTTTAAAATCATAGTTAGCACATTAATTAGGGTTAGGATTAGGTGTTAATCCTATAACGCAAGTAGGGGCCAATTAGGCCCAAGTTCGAACTGGTTTGGGCCAAGTTTGGAGCCAAACCAAGTGAGCTGAAATAGTGAAAGAGGTGGCACCGCCCCAGCCAGGAGGTGGCACCGCCTGGGCTAAGCCTCCCAGCGAGACTGGGCAGTGCAACCTCCCCAGCCAGGAGGTGGCACCGCCTGAGCTCAGTCTTTGAGCAAGACTGGGCGGTGCAACCTCCCTGACAGAGAGGTGGCACCGCCTGAGCTCGGTCTTCGAGCTCTGGCAGAGAGGTGCAACCGCCTCAGTCAAGAGGTGGCACCGCCTGGGCTCAGTCTTCGAGCTCTACCAGGCGGTGCAACCTCTCCAGTCAAGAGGTACAACCGCCTGATCCCGGAATTTCGGGATTTGATCGTTTTGAGCTCCAAATTTGAACTGGGTTGGGGCCTATAAATACCCCACCCATTCAGCACTAAAAGCACAGAACACACACTCGAAATCTTGCTATCTTTCTGTGTTTCTTAGAGCTCAAAACTGCTAGTTCTCCTCTTTCTATTCTTCAAGTTTGAGTTGTAAAGAGAGGAGAGAAAACTTCTGTAAGGGTTGTCTCCTAAGCCCGTCAAAAAGAGTGAATCTGTAAGAGGGTAGTTGGCCTTCGCCTATTGAAGGAAGGCTTCTAGTTGACGTCGGTGACCTCGTCGGTGGAGGAAGCCAAAAGTGGAGTAGGTCAAGACTGACCGAACCACTCTAAATCTCTGGTTTGCTTTCATTTTGAGCACTTTATCATTACTGCAAACCTCCTACATAGCTACTGCTCTCTGCGCTTTTACGAACAAGTTTCTAAGTTCTGTTCTTTTCAAATCTGCATTCAGACGTAAATCGGTGTTTTCGTACGATCTCTACATTGCGGTTTACACTTACATTTTGATTCTATTTATAACTGTAAACTGTCTTCTGCGCTTTTACGAACGAGTTTCTTTGCAGTTTACGTTTACGTCTTGAGTCTGTTTATAACTGCAAACTGATTTCTGTGAACGAGTTTCTTTGCAGTTTACGTTTACGTCTTGATTCTGTTTATAACTGCAAACTGATTTCTGCGAACAAGTTTCTTTGCAGTTTATGTTTACGTCTTGATTCTGTTTAGACGTAAAACTGTGTTTTAGATGTAAACTACTTTTAAACGTAAAACTACGTTTAGACGTAAAACTACGTTTAGACGTAAACTGCGTTTAGACGTAAAACTACGTTTAGACGTAAAACTGCGTTTAGACGCAAACTGCGTTTAGACGTAAAACTACGTTTAGACGTAAAACTGTGTTTAGACGTAAAACTGCGTTTAGATGCAAACTGCACTGCGCTTAAACGCAATCTGCGCTTAGATGCAAACTGCGCTTAGACGCAATCTGAGTTTAGACGTAAACTGCGCTTAGACGCAAACTACGCTTAAACGCAATCTGAGCTTAGACGCAAACTGCGCTTAGATGCAAACTGCGCTTAGACGCAATCTGCATTTAGACGCAAACTGCAAACTGCATAAATTGCGCTTAGACGCAAACTGTGTTTAGACATAAACTGCACTTAATCATAAGTAATCTTAGAATTGGCTTTTGCATCAAAATAGTTTTTATCGAACGAACGCAGCTTTCATTTTTAATCGCTGAAAGATTTCCGCTGCACTAATTCACCCCCCCCCCCCTCTTAGTGCTCTCGATCCTAACAATTGGTATCAGAGCGGGGTTTTTCTCATTTCGGATTTACACCCGAGAGAAATGGCTCTTCATAGCTTTCAAGAGGGCTTTTCGGTCTTTCGTCCACCGTTCTTTAACGGATTGGACTACACTTATTGGAAAACTTGAATGAGAGTTTTATTGATTTCTCTAAATCTGGATTTATGGAATATCGTTGAAAACGGTTTTCAACTTCCCTCTAAACCGATGAACGAATGGACGGATTTAGAGAAGAAGTATTTTTCTTTAAACGCAAAGGCTATGAATGCCTTATTTTGCGCTTTGGACAAAAATGAGTTCAATCGGGTTTCTTTGTGCGAAACGGCTTTCGATATTTGGCGCGCTCTTGAAATCACGCACGAGGGAACTAGTAGAGTCAAAGACTCGAAAGTTAATATTTTACTGCATGATTTCGAGCTTTTTCATATGAAACCAAGCGAAACCGTTGTTGACATGTACACCCGTTTTACGGATGTCGTCAATGGTTTAAAATCACTTGGTAAAAGCTTTTCGGATTTTGAACTCGTTAACAAAGTTTTGCGCTCACTTTCTAAAACTTGAGATTCAAAAGTAACTGCTATTCAAGAATCGAAAAACTTGAACCAATTTCCACTTGAAGAACTAATTGGTTCATTGATCACATATGAAATGACGTGCAATGCACGTGAAGAACTTGAGAACCACCTTCCAAAGAACAGGAAGGATTTGGGACATAGAACATTTGAAGACCACTCGAGCATAAGCTCAAGTGATGGTGAACTTAAACTACAAATGAAACAAAAATTAAAAAGTAAAAAGAACGGAACTACTTGCTTTGAACGCAAGAAGAAGAACAAAAATTGAGATGAATCGAGCTCCTCTGAAGACGAGGAGAAAATCAACAAAGGCAAGGTGGCAAACTACGCCTTTACGCCTTTCGACGCTGAGGTAATCAAAATGCCTTTAATTTACTTCGAAATTACATGATGTTTTTCATGATGCATTTTTTTTTTCTTTAAATTTTCTTGAAAATTACATTTTTAATAATTTGATAATGAAAATACAAAAATATGATCATGCTTGTAATTTTGAAAATGATAATGAAAATTGCATGTCTTATGTTAATGTAAGATAGAAATCTAATGATTGTACACCTAGTGAGATTAAATCTTATTTATGTGCTTGAGAAGCAAGAATGTATATTTTGATGATTTTCATATTGCTTTTCAATGACGATACATGGCTTTTGTCTGGAAGGCTTGATATTTTTCATTGTCTTTGTTTGTTAAATATAATGTATGATTTTGACATAAGAATAAAGATTTGAGATTTTAAAGTTATACATGATGATTTTTGTGATTGACGGTTTTATGATGAAATTCATTTCACGATCCTAAACATTGATGCATGTTTTCATTTGACATAAATGAAAAGGCATGCTAACATGAAATCGATCACTTAAGATGAAACACTTAAAAAAAAAGGGGGAGAAATATATGAATTGATGCTATAAATACTATGCTATGATTATCCTATGCTTGCATCACCAAGAAATATATGATTGCTATCATTGCTATATGCCCTGTATCAAGATATCAAACAAAAATTTGCATCATACGAGCTGATATCTTACCATGTGATGCAATGCTACACTTGCTAAAATATTCGAAATGTGTACATCATGCCCTGTATCAAGATATCAAACAAAATCTTGCTTCACAGTCTTACGCATTGATATCTTACCATATGATGAAATGCTACAATTGATGAACACTTGAAATGTAATCCTCTATCTTATTGATTTTTCAATAAATCTATGCTTGTCATACATGAATTTATTGAATGTAATTTTGAGGATGATTTCAGATTTGACAAATGCTTGATTCGTATTTACGACATAAGATACACTTTAAATATGAATCATGCATCAATCATGTTAAATGCTTCAATCATTTTCTATCTCTAGAGTTCTCGATTTTGATGAAATACAAGTGATAAATTCATTTATGATATCTTGTAAATCACTTGAATTATGAATGAGTTTTTTTTATGATGTGTTAAAAGAATCACTTAAAAAGAAAATGCTTTTCCCATCTTATCGAGATTAATGATTTCATGATATTGTGTGAATCTCAAAATTGATTTTGATGAAATAGTAATAACGTTATTCATGTTATGAATCTTAAAAATGATAATATGCTTCATGTGATAATATGAATACATGAAACACTTATATATTCCGTGTATTCATAAAATATTTATCTCATCATCCAATAACTCTTCTTGATATTGCTTATGAGATGAAATGAAATAATGCATGAAATACAAATGAGGAGTCAATGATCATGCATAATAGGATGTAATGAATTCTGACATTTAGATACCATCGTTTGAATATCCATGATTATGTTGCCAAAATGATATATCATGAATGCTTGAATATCATGTTTGATATGCTCATGATGATGATTGATTTTTCGGTATCATGCATAAAAAAATGAAATGTAATGTTAATGAATTTGTGCATTGAAACTATAATGATGCACAAATAAGAATGATTACTTACCTTTGTCATAATTTAGAAATTGATGTAAAGGGTTTTTCCCTTCTTTTTGACAATGACAAAGGGGGAGATAGATTGCTAGCACAATTCAAGAAAAAGGCAAAAATTACAAAATAGAAGAAATTGCTATCTTGAACATCACCGATAATTGCTAGCTTGAAATGTCAAGAAAATGCAAAAACTTGTTTATTTTCTTGCACATCTAAAGAGAAGATGCAAATGTAACACTTGCCAAATTGTTTGCTTGCCTCATGTAAAACATTATCTCTTGCTAGTTTGGCATTTTGCTAGCTTGCACTTTGCAACGAAAGCAAAAATGACACTTCTCAAAAGAGAAGAAAGAGCTTGTTATCTTGAACATCACAAGCTTGCCAAACAAAAATTGCAAAAGTGCTATCTTGCCTATCTCAAGAAGCAAAACTTGCATATCGTAAAAATTTGCTAGCTTGCAACTTGCATATTTCAAGAAGCAAGAGTTGCCTTCTTGAACATCTCTAAATTGATAGCTTGCAAGTTCTAAAATGTTGCAACATTGCTAGCTTGCATGTTATAAAAGTGCTATCTTGTATGCTGTAAAACTTGCATATCTAAAACTTGATAGCTTGAATGTTCTAAGCATGATGTAACATTTGCTAAATTTTTCGGCTTCAAAACTGCATGATGATAAAACTTGATATTATGTTTTTCATGCAATAAGTTGAACCAATATCACAAACACTTGATTGTGGTACTTCTCCTTTTTGTTGATGACAAAGGGGGAGAAGTATTTGATGACATGACATGCATAAGTTTATGCATAAGATCATGATAACGTGTTGCAAGTATTCATGATGAATATTGCAATGACTTGAATTCAGTTTGAATTCAAGGTTCTATCAATATGACATATTGATAGGGGGAGTTTGTTTAAACTCTGGGAGTTAAGGTTAACTCCGTTTATGATGACATGTTGCTTAGATTTTTGAATCTAAGAGTTTCTATCAATATGGCATATTGATAGGGGGAGTTTGTTTAAACTCCGGGAGTTAGGTTTAACTCCGTCATCAAGTGGTTGTCATCATCAAAAAGGGGGAGATTGTTGAATCTCGTATTTTGATGATGAAACTACTTGATATATGTTTATGATTTAATCTGCGTTTTGAGTGACGCAGGATGCTTTGATCAGGATGAGACAATTAAAGCAGGAAAATCATGTTGTGCCGGAGGAACATGTCAGAAGATTGGACGTCGGGACGGTAGATCGGTCGACGTATCGACAGAAGGCTTCGGGCAGTGGACTCGGGCATCGGGCCAAGAAGAGCGGTTATTGTGCCAAGGATATCGGAGTTGCGGATTCAACTGGCCGATTGGGCAATAGGCCGCAGGAGAGGACGATGCGCCGAAGAATCAGACGAAGCGTCGAGGGACCAATGACATGCCGGACAACTTGGTTAATTGCTTAGGATTAATTGTCTCGATCGAAGTTTTGTTTTAATTGTGCAGGATTAACTATGATAACGATGAAGACATAAAGCGAAACAAAGTGTCGGAGTCAAGCGCGAAGGATTTGTTGCGAGTTCGAGAGTTCGACGAAAGTCCGAAGGTTCATCGGGAATGCTACCGGAACTAGCCGAGAATGAGTTGGGAGCTTGCCGAAGGGTTTTTCGGAAGCTCGCCGGAAGGTTCGTTGGGAGTTCGCGGAGCTCGCCGAGAAAGATCGGAGCTTGCCGAAGAAGCTTGTTGGAACTCGCTAAGAACAAATCGTGAAGTCTAGGAGCTTGCCGGGAGTCCGCAGAATGGTTTCCGAGAGTTCATCGGAAGACCGTCGGAAGTTTGCCGGAAGCTCGCCAGAAGAAGTCTTGACTTGCGGACTTTGTAATAGCTTAGAAAATGTCTTTAAAATCATAGTTAGCATATTAATTAGGGTTAGGATTAGGTGTTAATCCTATAACCCAAGTAGGGGCCAATTAGGCCCAAGTTCGGACTGGTTTGGGCTAAGTTTGGAGCCAAACCAAGTGAGCTGTAATAGTGAAAGAGGTGGCACCGCCCCAGCCAGGAGGTGGCACCGCCTGGGCTAAGCCTCCCAGTGAGACTGGGTGGTGCAACCTCCCCAGCCAGGAGGTGGCACCGCCTAAGCTCAGTCTTCGAGCAAGACTGGGCGGTGCAACCTCCCTGACAGAGAGGTGGCACCGCCTGAGCTCGGTCTTCGAGCTCTGGCAGAGAGGTGCAACCGCCTCAATCAAGAGGTGGCACCGCCTGGGCTCAGTCTTCGAGCTCTGCCAGGCGGTGCAACCTCTCCAGTCAAGAGGTACAACCGCCTGATCCCGGAATTCCGGGATTTGATCGTTTTGAGCTCCAAATTTGAACTGGGTTGGGGCCTATAAATACCCCACCCATTCAGCACTAAAAGCACAGAACACACACTCGAAATCTTGCTATCTTTCTGTGTTTCTTAGAGCTCAAAACTGCTAGTTCTCCTCTTTCTATTCTTCAAGTTTAAGTTGTAAAGAGAGGAGAGAAAACTTCTGTAAGGGTTGTCTCCTAAGCCCGTCAAAAGGAGTAAATCTATAAGAGGGTAGTTGGCCTTCGCCTATTGAAGGAAGGCTTCTAGTTGACGTCGGTGACCTCGTCGGTGGAGGAAGCCAAAAGTGGAGTAGGTCAAGACTGACCGAACCACTCTAAATCTCTGGTTTGCTTTCATTTTGAGCACTTTATCATTACTGCAAACCTCCTACATAGCTACTGCTCTCTGCGCTTTTACGAACAAGTTTCTAAGTTCTGTTCTTTTCAAATCTGCATTCAGACGTAAATCGTTGTTTTCGTACGATCTCTACATTGCGGTTTACACTTACATTTTGATTCTATTTATAACTGTAAACTGTCTTCTGCGCTTTTACGAACGAGTTTCTTTGTAGTTTACGTTTACGTCTTGAGTCTGTTTATAACTGCAAACTGATTTCTGTGAACGAGTTTCTTTGCAGTTTACGTTTACGTCTTGATTCTGTTTATAACTGCAAACTGATTTCTGCGAACAAGTTTCTTTGCAGTTTACGTTTACGTCTTGATTCTGTTTAGACGTAAAACTGTGTTTTAGACGTAAACTACTTTTAAACGTAAAACTACGTTTAGACGTAAAACTGCGTTTAGACGTAAATTGCGTTTAGACGTAAAACTACGTTTAGACGTAAAACTGCGTTTAGACGCAAACTGCGTTTAGACGTAAAACTACGTTTAGACGTAAAACTGTGTTTAGACGTAAAACTGCGTTTAGACACAAACTGCACTGCGCTTAAACGCAATCTGCGCTTAGACGCAAACTGCGCTTAGACGCAATCTGAGTTTAGACGTAAACTGCGCTTAGACGCAAACTGCGCTTAAATGCAATCTGAGCTTAGACGCAAACTGCGCTTAGATGCAAACTGCGCTTAGACGCAATCTGCATTTAGACGCAAACTGCAAACTGCATAAATTGCGCTTAGACGCAAACTGTGTTTAGACATAAACTGCACTTAATCATAAGTAATCTTAGAATTGGCTTTTGCATCAAAATAGTTTTTATCGAACGAACGCAGTTTTCGTTTTTAATCGCTGAAAGATTTTCGCTGCACTAATTCACCCCCCCCCCTCTTAGTGCTCTCGATCCTAACACTTCCTCTATAACTATGTGGATTTCTGCTATGACTTCTTCCACGTTTTTTTTGTTTTTTAGTAACAAATGCACCAAAAGAAGATTCACCCTGTTCTTTCCTTCTAGCATCTTCATTTAGCAAACTGTCTTTAACAATATCTATAGTTAGAGTCCCCTCTAGCGTGAAGTAACAAATTGTCACCACATACGTTTCTCAATTTTTTGGTAAAGAGCTGAGAAGTAATAATCCTTGCATCTCATCATCTATATTTATTTTCATAGTAACCAACTTATTTGTAAAACTATGAAATAGGCTTATATGCTCAACAATATTACCACCATCTTTATACTTCAAATTTATAAGCCTTCTTAGGAGAGAAATTCTATTTCCTACTATTTTTTTCGCAAAGAGATTTTCTAACTTTTGCAAAAAAATATAAGCTCTGGTTTCATTAGAAATATACTCATGCAAGTTTATATCCATCCATCTTTTAATATATGCAATAGCTTTTCTATGTTGAACTTCTCATTCTTTATCGTCCATAGTAGAATGTTTATCTTTAACCTTGATAGGCTTATACAAATCTTTGCAATAAAGTAAATCTTCCATCATACACCTCAAAGTGGAATAATTTGATAAGTTCAATTTAATCATACTATCTGACTGCTCCATTTCAATAATACAAGAAAACTAGCACCCAAAAACAACTTGCTCTGATACCACTTGTTGGGAAAAACTTGTTAAAGCGGAATAATTCTTTTTTCTCTTTGTGTATCGAAATGGGTTCCTAATCAAAATACCAACTTGATATCAAAATACAAATATCAACCATCATAGCATAAACAATAGAGCAATAAATCAATCACACAATGAGACCAAATTTTTAACGTGAAAAACCTAATGTGAGAAAAACCATGGGGCCGTAGTCCATCTTAAACTTTCACTATCAATAGTAATGATAACAGGTTTACAGTAAATCTTCTCTAGAATAACCAGAGGATCATAATAATATCAAGAACATATATCTTGACTCAAGAATAACATATCATCATCATATAGATGGATCTCATCAAAAGAGAATTCTAGATCTCACAAAGTAGATATAGCAAGAAAGTATCTCGGAGAGGATAAACTGTATATCAACACCATTAGAATTATAAAGCTTGCTGTAAGAATTCTCTATATAAAATTTGAACTAAAACTGATACCGTTTGACCACTGATCATCATATCCTAATCATTCTCTCACTACACGTTGTCCTCTCTCTCTCTCTCACCTTTGCTGTCTTATATCTCTTTTATTTTTTTTAATTAATGATTTGAGCTGGAAAGGCACAATTGTCCAACTTCACGTGTAGACCGGACCCAACACAACCATGGTTAATCCCGTTTTGCACCATTTCTAAATTTTATTGACAAAATCAGATGGAATTGATCAAGAGTCAACCAAAGTTAGCAGGAGATGGTCGATCTTGCTCCATTCTACCGAAAAAACAAAAGAAGAGGGGGAGTAGTAAAAGAAATGGGAGAGAAGAGAAGAAGGCGAAAGAGAAACCAATTTTTTCCTAAGACTGTTGTCCCTTAGAAAACCAACCCAGACCACCCGAAATAGATTGCTCCATATCCCGATTCAAGTTCCTAAGCACTGAATGTTTGACCCTTTTGATATACTAAGTGTCATGTATGGTGCGACTTAAAACTCTGCTACGTTGGTGAATAAGGATCAACATTTAGTCTGACTATCAATCAAGATGCATTTAATCCAAAATGAGGCTTGACAACTTCTTGATGCTTTCTTATTCTTCTTCTTCTTCTTCTCTCGTGTCATCTCTCTCTCTCTCTCTCTCTCTCTCCTTCACATCGATGCCATCGTCTCTTCCTCCTTCCTGTCACATTCTTCACCCTGCTGCATCGCCACCGCCTCCTCATTTGAATCACTGCCTCCACCTGTTGGAATATCTCGTTGTTCTCCTCCTGCTCCTCCCCTTTTCTCTGGTCTAGATGATACTGATCAGTTCAAAATATTATCGAGTGCCAGTATGCCATTCTGTATGTGTACACCGTGTCTCTCTGGTTGCGGTCAATATCAATCTTAGTGCTTCCATGTTGCACCTGGTAATAGGCGGTTTTTTCTTTGCAAATTACAACCTTAGCAATTAGCAATCAGTAACTTGGCTGTCCTTAGGGAACGTCAGGAATGTTGTCAATGGTGGGTCTGTAAGTTCGTTATACACTGTTGTATAATAGAGTTCAAAGAAAACTTTAACTTAAATTTCGTAGCCACTAGCAGCACCAACAATGATGATGACAACAAAGCCCACACACCTGATCATTTGGATATTCCTACCCTTTTTTTTTTGTTCCGCACTACCTACATTGAACTTGTTATGTTTGGTTATTGTAGTTGTAGTGGAGTCAGATACTGCATGCTAAATATTCCCTTTCTCATGTCATCATTTGAATTAATCAACAGGGTTTTTCTTGACTGTTGTTTGCAGGGAAACTTAATTGGTCGAGCAGTTATTGAATTCTGCGATAATGGACCTCCTGTAAGACATAAAATTCATATAATGTTTTAAAGAAACACATTTTTGTTGCTTTTGTTCTTTTATCCTCAGGATTTGTCAAAAGGCACTGATATAAGCTTACATGATTGTACAAGCTACTCACTACTTGGAAATACAGACATTAGGTGTTTTCTTTTCACTCAATGCAGTGATTATCATCATAGTGATAACTTAACTACTTTTTCTTTTCCAAAAAGTGGAAAAATAATTATTACTTAATCCCAGGCATTACACTGTTCCCCAAAAAATCAAAGCATAGTAAAGTATGCTCTGATTTGTTTGTTCTGGCAAATTTAGCCAGTCAGCTTGCAGACCTATTACTTTCCCTAGAAACATGAATAATAGAGAAGGCTTCAAAAAAGTATAATAACTGAGAAATATTTATGGTATAGTAGTTCTGTTAATCAAAATGTCTGTCAGTTAGAATCAACAATAATCAGCTGAACTCGCATGTGCATAGCAGCTTGAAGACCTTCCAAAATGGCATTGGCTTCACAGCATAGGATGGCTTTGTCTTGTGGATACCTGCAACTAACATAAGTACATTGTCCATTAGATCCACTGATTACAAAACCAACAACCCCATCCATTTCTTTGCCACTAGATCCATCACAGTTGACTACTTGTAGTTGTGTTTTCTTTATTTGCATTAATCTCATCACTTATGATCAAATTGCTGTTTCTTGTCAACATGCATGGTCCACAAATTGAATTTTCTCAATATGGCACATTAACAAAGTGATGCTAGATTACTCTGCTTATTCTGTTATCAGCATTATTAACTGTCAAACTAGTTGCAAATGCAATTCAGCCTGAATTCGTCTATTCTAGTGAAAAATTAGTTTCTTTGGAGGAAATGAAGTGGATAGGAAAACCTAAAAACTTAACTTTGGTCAAAAGTTGACTTTTCTTCCAGATGTTTGCAGAAAATTAATGATATATGATAGCCATGAGTGTTAATTTTGAGATTGGTTATATATTGGTCCCAATAATTGGGTTATGAGGAGCATTATTGTATTGTAAGTCAAATTTTTAGTTGTTTCAGCCACTAATCTGTAAGAAAATTTCCAAAAATTTTCCATAAAAGAGGAGAGTAACTGCAAATATGAAGCTAGGAAAAGTAAGTGCCTTCACAAATCCGGCAAGGTACTTTTTTTAATTTAATTTTTTAGGAAAGAATTTTCTTGTAGATTTAAACTAGAAGAATGTGATGCACTGTAAACTACATATGCTAGAACTGGACTTGCATTTAACGAATCAGCAACTTCATTTTTCAATCACATTAATTATGAGCGATGGATTTTGTACAGAAAGATAAATTGTTTCTTTTAGAAGAAAGTCACTTCCAGTACCAAAATTGCCCTCCACACTCATAAATCATATCTACGCTATTATTTAATAATTTTTAAATTGACTTCTTTAGTTGATTTCTCATCCATTAGATTAATTAATTTATGAAGGTTTTCATAAATTTATATGTATTTGTTTTTCTAGCTATGTTTTAGAGATTCTGTATCAGTTACCAGTAATCAATGAACATTTCCTTATGGAAGGTTTTCTTATGATCAACATATAACAGGTAAAAAATTTTATCTCACTAGGCGGACCTCATGCTGGTACTGCTTCTGTACCGCTATGTGGTGTAAGTGTCCTGGAATCAATCTTTTCATGCTTATTCTGGCATATGTGGTCAATGTCCATGATAGTTTAACCAATTAGTCAAATCAGCATAGATGTGTAACTTAGAAACCTGCTATTACAGAATTAAACATGTGGAGAAATCAAAGCTATAACCTGAAAAATTTTGTCAAATTGATATTTCTTTCCATCATGCTTATATCTCTTTACTTAGCCAAACAATATTCTGATTCATTGATTTATATTTATAATGGTGTCATGTTCTCATTTTCTACTCCTGGAGACATTTCTTTATTGATAAACCAACGATTAGAGTTTTGAACTTATTGGGAACTTCATTTATCCTAATCACTCTTGAGTTGATACTACATGATTACTTCTGATAAAAGGATTCGTTCATTTATAAAAAAGACCTAGCATTTAAGGTGAATCATAAACTGTGTTTCTCTCCCTCTTGATTTCATGGAGAGAATCAAACAAGACAGTAAGTGTAGTAGTTAAATTTCACATTTGCAATGACTAATATTTTATTTATTGAACACTATCTTGTCACAAATTCCATCAGCTTTAGGATGGTCAGACTCAGAAAATACAATCAGATGTATCCTTCCTGAAGGGTTTGAAAAATTGGAATTTAAAAGTTAGATGGTGAAGAACAATTAAGTTCCTCACAGAAGTGAAAATTGCGATAGTAGTATGAGGAGTTGTGCTTTAATTGTAAGGCTAATGTTGTTCTTGCAATGTTTATCTATTGCAGTCTGGGATTATCTGCATGCTTGTGGATGACCTCATCAAATCAAAAGTCTATTCTGACTATGTGCAGGTATTTTGCCACTTTGGTGTTTTGAAGCCACAGCTATCAATTTAGATGGTGACTTAAGTTTTCCTCCATATCAACATTTCTAAAGTAAAATGATCCTGAATGTCTTAGTACAAGTATATTTTGGTACCTCTAACTTCTGATTAATCAATTGCAGGCCCATCTGGCTCCTAGCGGGTATCTCAAAATTCCAACTGTGAGTATTGCTTTTTTTTTTTCACTGGACCTATAAGATTCTGTCACATTGATCTTCTAGTAATCCACACTAAGCATGAAAAATATTTGTATCTGAGACTATCTCATTATGTACTTTTATTATTCTAGAGAAAAATTATACATATACCAAACTTGTTCTTGTTAGGAAAACAAAAATTATTGAGCCTTTTATGGCCTTTTATTTGATTTGAAGTGCTGTTCCGCATGCTTTGATCTGATCTCTTTGTTGGGATTTCCAAACTGCTAACTTGTAATTCTGTAAGATGTTTAAATTTCTTCTCATAAATATGTTGCCCTTTCATCTTTTCATCAAAACTTGACAACTTTGAAGCCTTATACATTTGCTGAACATGGACATTGTTTTGCTTCTAATCAATAGGAGTCATGTTGAATGTAGCAAGTCTACCATGTATTATACGTGTTATAAACTGGAATTGTTACCCATACTAAATGATCTCTTCCATGCATGAATTTGAGAAAAAAAACAGTATCTACCCTTACAGAGTGTGTACCATAGAAGCTTCTATATCATGTTTATCATTCCATCAGGATACTGTGAGATGCTGATGCATGGAGAACCTTTAGCAATTAACATCACTTTGAGGGGCCCTGACATGTTACTTCATATGGCACTAGGGGCATGCTATAGAATGAGTTGTTGCCATGCCAAGTTGACACTGGCATGGAATTCGGTATTCTAATCCTTGCCCCTATGTATTATTGATCTCCTGAGGGAGAAATTGATTTTACTACTAGTATGGAAGCCCACATCTCAGGAGAAAACCTCAATTGTGATGCTAAGCAAGTGGAATGCGAGTAGGTGCAAGGAAGCCTCAATTGTGGTTGAATTTCTACCATATGGACATGCATAATGGTAGAATCTCCTAAGGTTGGAGCATCATCAGGAGAAAACCATCACTGATCTGAAGCTTCCATTGTCAGGGTAAGTCCTGCACAAGCCTTTTTAACCTGAGATGAGTCTACTGCTAAAGAGTGTCACAATCTAAACGATGCACCTTGAACATTTGGTACTCTTCTAAATGCCTTTTATCCTCCTTTTGCAACAGAGATTTTAAGTCCCAGTAGGATTCTTTTTAACAAAATGACACATTGGGCTTCAGCTAATCAAAACCTGGGTTCTAACACAAGTTATCTAACTTTCTCACCCATCCAAACTATATATTGCTACTAAGAATCCTTCAGTTATAGGACCCTTAGTACAACTTCAAGATGGACTAAAATTGAATCTTACTGAGACAGAACAAACAAAATTTGGCTCAAACTACACCTGGTAGAATTTAATTGAATTTAGACTAGAACAGTATTTTGAACTCAACGAACTTATATACTCAAACTTACCCTAATTGGACTCAGCTGGGATCAAACATAATCTTCATCACTATGAAAAGAGAATATTTTATTTTAAATATTTTGTTAATTTTTAGCATTAAAATAATTTTAAAAATAGTTAAGTTTGTTTCTAAAGATAAAAGAATAACTATAAAGGTCAAAGTGTTTAAATATATTAATTCTTTTAGGCTGTATCTAGAAATATTCATATATTTATCTTTATAATTTTTGCTCACATCCGCATACCATTTTCAAAAAACAGGATGATTATGTCCTGCATCCTGAAAATAAGATGAATTTTGAATTATAGTTAGACAGGTCACAAGGGAGTAATCCTGTCGTGGCATCAAGATTGGCCTCATATCCTTATAGCCTTAGAATATTAAACATGTCATTTGCTAAAATCTGAATTTTGTCATACCTGATACAAGCTATATAGCATGGAACTTAAAGGAACCATTTTTTAGATCTATTTCGTCAATAAGAATTCACTTTTTGTCAGTGACAACTTTTTGAAGTTGCCATCGGATTAAGGTGCACAAGTAGATTGAGACTGAACCCAAACGCATGTGGCTTTTGATATTCACTAATTTATTTTAGTTATAATTTTCTGTCATGCAGTTTCTTTGTTTTGCCTTGATAGTACTCATATAGCAACCATCAATTAATTGCCTTTCATTTCTGAAAATCTGCATCTCATTTTTTCAAGGATATCCAAGAGTATTTGGAAGGATGCAAGTTTCTTCCTAAGCTTAACAATGAACTGCCCACCGAACGGAATTCTACATACAAGGAAAGATTTAGTAGCTTACAGAATTTGGTTCTGATAATGGTGAGTTTAGAAAATCTTCAGTTGTCCTGTTCGCTTTCTATTTTGATCGGTGTATTTCTCATTGGTTAGGACTATCCAATATGGTGCTCCTGAATATCTAGTTAAATGGAATTGTTCTTTATTTTGCATATTGATCTCTAAATGGTACTGTAAATCTCACTTGTCCTCAATTTCTTTGCAGTTTGAACATGACACAATTTTGATTCCCCCAGAGACATCTTGGTTTGGGTATTATCCAGATGGTGCCTTCAGTGCTGTTTTGCCTCCACAGCAGGTATATGTTTTATGTTTTATCTTTTAATATCTGCCATGTTGTTTGATAAGCTGCTGACAGATCTCTGGACAAATTTTTACTATAAGAGTATGTATAGTAGATATCTAACACTGGTGAACGCACTTGCAATAATTTGGTTCTTCGTCATGGTTTCTTCAAATTGATTATTTTACACAACTATTGGCTATGTTTCTGTTACTGCATTTGACATGCAAACTATAATTGTCCTTCTTGGGATTGAGTAATTACTAAAAACTGATCCTTTCCACAATGAGTCTCTAGTAGATACAGAACTGCTATATCTTATGTTATTCTAGAAGCATTCTCTTAGATGAATCTTAGGCTGTGTTTGAGAAATTTTCTTTTAGGTTTCATCATTTGTTGTGTTTACTCTTCTAGGAGCTCTAAGTCGAATTAACTTTTTATAAGTAGTTGCCTATATCTTTTGATCTTGGTTATCAACCAATTTATTTTTATGCTTATAGGTATCTTGTTTGAGTAGAATTTTGCCTAATTGAAGGTATATAGCTACAGTTATAAAGTTGTACGATAGGAAAATTAGAAAAGAAAAGTAGAAAGATCTATTTGACTTTACATCCTGTCGCTCTATTATCTGCTTATTCTTTATCTTTCATGAAAAGTAATATTCTTGTCTCCCCTTCTTTCGTCTCTCTCTCTCTCTCTCTCACCCGCATCTCTCTAATACTGCTAAGTCCATCTTTTCATTTGCTCGTTAGCTGAGACAATATAGTAAGCAGCTGGTGTCCTTTAATTTCAGTCCAATGAGGTGCAACCCCCATTGGAATTCAGTTCAATTCTTTTCTCTCTTGCTATTCAACTTGGTGCCAACTGCCAAACAACAAACTTAGAATCAGAAAAAGGACCCGATGTCCATTTTATCCTTTAGAAAAACTTTCGCGCATCGGTTACTTCAAATGTTGAAAAGACATTAGACCTGTCAGAACTTTGATGCTTATGATGATTGGTTCTGCCCCTATGATGTTATGGGGAAAGTCATGACAATCGAATGTGAGGGCACATAACTGGTTGAAAATCATGGAGACAGTAAAATGGTTGATTTGATTAGGTCTGCTATTTGGAATTTTGAAAAACCCTAATTTTTTTAATTAGGGGTACTATTGTAATCGGATTTCATAAGTGAAGCCTAGGATTAGGGTTAACCTCTCCCTTTTTACTTATTGCCACTATTGCTTCTCCCTAACTGTGATAGAGAGCATGACTCTCTATCACAGTTAGGTAGAAGCAATAGGGATCATCTCTTTAATACCTTGTTATTCCTTTCTATCTCCTTGATATTAATCTTTTTAAAATTTTCTTCTTCAATTTGTGGATGCTTATATTATTTACTATGATCGATATAAATACATTCCACGAATCGATATTATTATTTAATGTACACATAAGTTATATGTAGAAGTTTATCTTTGATTTTGCTGCTGATTGTGGATATTGGTGTAAAACTAAGATTATGTATGAACATATCTATTTCTTAAAAATAAATCTATTTTGGATTTTAGAACATAAGATATTTGAATTAATTTTTATTACTAGTCTAAGAGTTTCTACAGCTGGTGAGGCAACTCTTTATCCTAGTTTCTATTAGTCATATGTGGAAGTTAGCATAGTCCTTGTAAGTTTGACAACACAAATTGATTTATTTAATTGAAAGACTTATATTAAGTACTAAACTTATTCAAATCAATTAAATGCCAATCTAATTCAAAAGAATTGTTAAATGTTGGAAATTTATCCAAATTATGTCAAGAATGATTTGTATTATCATAAGAACAAATTTATAATATTCGAGGATTGATTCATAATATTCAGGGACTAATCTGTAAGGTTTTGAGGATCCACTTGGAGTTTTTAAGGACTGATTTACAAATCAAATTATATCTTTTCCCATTTCGAATCCAAATTTAAGGATCTAGATACTGTCAGATTCCTTTTAAAATTTACGATATATGTTTGTTATTATTGTAACCCTCAAGAGCTTATTGATTTTGTAATTTGACCTTCTATGAATTAGCTTTAGAATTTCACGATAACAGTTATTTAATTTCATAAAATATCCATCTTTTATTAATTCAGCTATATATACATGATCTTAAAGAATTCAGTTATCTTGATGCACTTCTTCTTAGCATAAACATAAAATTAAGTAAAGTTAGCTGGATAAGCAAATAACAGGAAGAAAGGTAATGGCTGATGAATGGATTCAAAGGTACATTTTACTTCTATAATATTGCATCGAAAAATAATTTAGACAATTTTAGCTAGTGTAATATAATTTTTTAAAAGTTCACTTAGATTAATTAGAGACATTAGACAATAAACAATTTTTTAGGGAATCATTTTGCATGTTATTATATGCTAAATGAATGGAGTAGGAGGTTCCTAGTTAGAATACTCAATAAAATAAGCAATCTATAATAGACTTATTTGTGAAAATAGTCACAGTGAAGTTGTTATAGGGAAACAAAAAACATTAGTTGAGTTACGATAAACCTAATATATCTGAAACCAAGTAACTAAAACACAGTTAACTTACAACTACACATATCAATCGATAGATACTCATCGGCTCAGGGAATTGGTCCATAAGCATTGATTGACCTAGTTCATTGAATGTTAGCCAACCATGTGGTCTAGTGTACGTTGGACTGATGAGCTAACACAGTTTCTACCCATAAGGAGTCCAACAACAAGCTAACTTTAAAACTCCTATGATAAGAGACAAAAAATATTCAAAAAATCCTTAATTTATGTGAACATCCTTATTAAGAGACAAAAAAATCATATACTAAAATTAGGCTTCAATGGTGTTTAAAAGGGTGATTTTGATAAATTAAACTAAGAGTCTGCCAATGACATGCAAGCAATACTTGATTTATTTGAAAGAGTATTTATAATCCATATAATTGGATGAAACAGGAAATAAAGGACTAAATTAGAATAAGTTGCACAGGTTCTTGGGTAATGCTTAAAGTGTCTAAATGAAATAGAAACATAGGCTCCAGCAATATTTAACTCTTAGTCATTTTAAGCATAATGTTTGAGCATATATATTTCATTGTATAAAAATTTATTATTCTTGAAATATTAATCTTGTTCTATAAAGTAATAAATATTCATATTTAATTTGTTATGACATCCAACGTGATCAATTATTAATTTCATACCATGTTGACATCCTGGTATTAATTTTTTGTTAAGCATATATCCGATGAGTCATTTGAATAAATTGAATCTCGTGTTTAAAATATTAATTTTATTTTATTTGATACGTGATATAATAAATATTTATATCATCTAAGTTATTAGATAGTTAAATAATTAATTATTTAATTTATTATCATGTTAAAAAAAATCAAGAATCATGATTTAGTGTTTCTTAAAAATGTATAAGTATGTTGTGTTGATACGAGGTAATTATGATTGAGTATTTTGTATTTATTATATAAAATTTTAATTTCAAGTTAGGCTCTTAATAATTATTTTACCATAGGCTTATATACCATTATAGATTCCAGTGATAGTAAACCTCCAAACTGACGAAGGGATGGTATTCAAGTTCATCAAGGTGGAGATGATGGGATAGTATAAATTATAACCAATAGTAGTCTTAGTAAAAGGATTAAAAAATTATTTTTACTAAAATAGATTATTTTATGAATATTAAGTGAACAAAAGTGATGTGTTATCTTATGAGAAATGTGCCCTTAGATATTAAACCCATGGCACGATATGTGTGAAAGCATTTAAGTCCACCAAGGAAGTTATCTATAAGATAGGGTTACTTCCTATAGGTCTAGTACATAGTAAAAATGATATGATATGAAATAAAAAAAAATTTATAATATTAATTTATTTTAGTAAAAAAAATACTTTTACTAAAATGAATTAATTTTTATGAATATTATGTGAACAGTGGTGACTCGCTAGCATCCTATAAGAAATGTGCCATTAGATAGTAAATCTATTAACCAATACATGCTATGGTGTTTAAATCCATAAGGATGTTATCCACGGAGAAAAGAGATTACATTTTTATTTTCTTTTATGAATAAGAGATTCTATATATATTTAATATGATGTGATATGAACATAAGAGAATATAATTTTTCTCATTCATCATCTTTTTTGTATACAAAGGAACTATATATATATATATATATATATATATATATATATATATATATATATATATAGGTTGATTACTAACTATATAACTAAGAAAATTAATTTTATACAATATTTTATTCTAATCTATTTCCTATAATATAGGCTTATTTAGTCCTAATTGAGTGGCCCAAATAGGAGATAGATTCCTTTAATTATCGGATTCAAAATCTCTTAATCATGAGATTTTTCACACTCCCTCTCAAGCTAACTCAAAAATGTCAATCAATCCCAACTTGCTAGTTAGATCCTCATAAGAAAATTTTGGAAGCTCTTTGGTAAGAATATCTATCAATTGCTTCTTTGTAGGATTACAACACATGCAAATAATTCATTCTTTAATTTTCTCCTTTATGAAATGTCTATCTACTTAGACATGCCTTATTTAATCATGGTGCACTGAATTATGGGTAATATTAATAGCAGCCTTAATATCATAGTATAATCTCATAGGAGTTTCAATGGGTATTCTTAGCTAGAGACAATTTATAATATAACACATTTAGATATAGGATTCAATTCATTTTCTAATGGTAATAAAAATATCAAGAACTAAGGAAGGATTAGGGTTACTTGTCTTTGGATCTGTTATTGGTTAAGACTTTTGATTGTACTAAGGAGAGTAAATATTGACCTTTTTCTAAAGTTTTCTATCTTGAATAAACATAAAGCTAATGTTTAATAATAGTGATATCTCCCCCTGAACTAAACTATTCAATAGCATGTTATGGTGTCGAAGATTTGGGTTTAGGAGTATCAATAGAACTAGTTAGTTGTTGGCTAGATAAGTTTGATAGAGTGAAAGTAGTTAATGAATTTGACTAGAAAATAGGGATTGGTAGAGACAGTTCCCAAAAGCAATCTTTCTAGGTAGAATTCTCCCCTCGAAGAGGAGTTTTTTTAAAAATATATTTTGTTTTCAAAGAATGTAATATCTATAGTGATAAATATTTGTTTCGATATAGGATCATAACATTTCTAGCCCTTTTGAGTCATGGAGTAGCCATTGAACACACTTTAAATGCACAAAGTTCAACTTTACTTCAATGATAATTATGAATATAGACAAATACAATGCACCCAAATACCTTTGGTGAAAGAGGGTTAAATAGTTTTACATGTGGATAAATGGTGGATAAACGATCAAGAGGTATTTGAAAATTAAATATTCTAGTAGGCATTCGGTTAATCAAATATTAAGTAGTAAGAATAGCATTTCCTAAAGATATTTATTAATATAAGTGGTAAATAAAAAAGAGCATACTACTTCAAGTAGGTGTCTATTTTTTTTGTTTTGTAATACTATTTTTTTAGGGGCTATCAACACATGAAAATTGATAGAGTATTCCATGCTCTAACAAGTAGGAATTGAAAATAGTATTAAAGTATTCTCTATAATTGTTAGTTCTCAAATTTTATATTTTTGCTTGGAATTGATTTTGGATGATTTTCAATAATTAGATTTTTCTTTTAAGAGGTACCCAACATACTCTTGTATGATTATCTATAAATATTATAAATCACTTGGTTCTAAACATATTTATCACTTTAGGTCTCCAAATGTCACTGTGTAAGATTAAATGGTTTTGATTTTTTGTATGGTTGAGAAGGAGAAATAGTGTGATGTTGTTTAGCAAAATGATTTATTTCACACTAAAATAGAGAACTGTTATTGTTTCTGAATAATTAAGGTACATGCTTTTACAAATAAGAAAAGCTTAGCTGGTGTAGGCTATAGTACCACAATATTATTTCACTACTAGTATAGAGTGTTACTATTTATTGTCAACTAAGATTGTCCATTTCAAGTAGCATCTGTTCAAGATAATAAAATCCTTCACTCTCTTTAGCACTATCAATTGTCCTCCCTGAATACAGGTCCTCAAATTCAGCAATACAATTGTGACATTTGCAATACAATGCAAATCCTTTGTGAGTTTGATAATAGACAATAAGTTACAAGATAAGTTGGAAACATGAAGTAAAGAATTTAATGCAAAGTACAATTCTGCCTTTTTCCTGATGTAGAAGAAAGTGATCCATTGGCAACTTTTATTTTAGAGTTTTAAGGACAAGATGTGTAAGAGAAAAACAAGTATGAACCAAGGTCTGTTATGGTCTGTTATGCTTAAATCTATGAACCAAGGAGCCTTGAGATCAAAAGAAGTAAACAAAGTTGTGAAGCAATTACCTTTCTTGACCAAAGAGCAAGATGATGAAGGAGAAGGATTAGGATTTTGAGACTGGATCAGAATTTTAAACTATTGCTCAATTTGTTCCTTACTGAATAAAGGCGTTTCAGCTCTTTTAGTGGTGGTGGCAGATTGATGGCCTACTTGAAAGCCTTGGGTATTAGCCTTATCTGAAACTCGATTGCTCTGGTTTTCTATGTATCTTCTAGTAAGTTTCTCTTGTGTGTCTTGGTTTATTTTTATCAACTCCCTATCTTTGATTATATTGCACAACATTAACAAAAGAATTAATTTTAGCTATCATAATAAGCGTATAATTTTCTGCAACGATAGATGGAGTAGAAGATCCCTTCATAACTTGTCTTCCATTTTTCTCTCTCATAACTTTGGAGAATATAGCTTAGAGAGATGTTAATGAATCATTCCCCAATATCTATCCATGAACTTCATCTAGTTTTTTATTTAAACCTACCAAAAATTAAAAGGCTTGATCCCTCTCAAGGATTTTTATTTATCAAGCACTATTAGCAACACATGACTACTCAAAATCATAAAAAATAATCAAGCTCTTATCAAAGTGTCTTCAAGGTATTTAAGTATTTTATAAGACTAGTATCACCTTGTTTAAGCTCTCTGATCTTATTTGTAATCTTAAATACTTAAGCTGAATTTTTTTATTTTTAAATATGTCTCGACCATAGCATCCCATAACTCCTTTGCTATTGGTAAAAATATATATATGTTTGGTCAATTTCGGGTTTCATAGAGTTTATCAACCATGATATGATCATGAAATTTTCATAATTTCATGCTTCGAACTTGTGATCATCCTCTACAAGTTTCATTGTTGATTTGGTCAAATAGTTGATCTTTGCTCTTCCTCGAATATATAATTTTATGGATTGAGATCAACAAAGAAAGTTTTATCCATTGAGTTTATGCATAGTAATTAATAATGATGGATTGTCATCTAAGTTGTTTGTTGGAGATGGAAGCATTGGTTTCATGTTCTCATTTAGACATAGTAGCGTAAGTTTCTCACAAGCAAACAATAAAGAGAAAATAGTTGGGGTTAATTCGAAAAGTGACATAACAGCAATTAAGGTTGAGAGAAAGAAGAAAAACTATTCCTATAGGAGCCAAGCCCTGATACCAAAAACATAAAAGAATATGATTTTTTTCATTTATCCTCTTTTTGGTATAAAAAGTAAGATATATATAGGCTGATAATAAACTATACAACTAAGAAAATTGATTCTGTATAATATTTCATTTAAATTTATTTCTTATAATATAGACTGATATGGTTAAATTGAGTGATCCAATATAGGAGATAGATTTTTTTAATTATGGGATTATAGAAACCCTTAATTATAGGATTGAAAATCGCTTAATTATGAGATTTTCCATAATATATACTCAATATGATGTGATATGAAAATAAGATAAAAGGAAAAAAAATAGGGAAAGATGTATGATATGTAAGAAGAATTTAATCCATAACTTGTTATGTGATATGTATTAAACATGATATATCCCTTATTAAAATGGTATTACTCCATGACATATAAAATATAATTGAAGTAAATGCATGAATAAGTAGGCATCATGCATGGTCGATATGATCTTTGTTATACCAATATAGGAGCAAGATATGATAGTGTTGTGAGTATTTCTTGTTAATCTGTTTGTCATTTTTCTTGATCCTCTACTCTTACATGGCATAGGCTTTTACATTTGTTAATATTGATTCTGCATATGAACTCTACGGGCATTTGTGCTTTAAAAAAAAAACCTACAGATGAAACTTGAAGCTAATGTGGTATCAAAAGTTAGAAGTAAAGGACTATCGGAGGTGAAAATGGATTTGTTAATTTGTCATTGTTGTAAGAGATGTGTTAATGTTTTTAAAATATATTTATATATTATTTAGATATGTAAAGAGGTTTTTTAGTCCGCACACAGTTTGATCTTCTAGATATCAATTGAGTAATTCAGTTATGAGAAAAAGATTTTATTCACCCAATTATCACTGACATGATAATTGGGTTATGCCGATGATGATGATGAGGATATTATGGGAGAACATTGTGACAATCGATTGTGACGGTACATAACTGGTTGGAAATCATGATGACAGTAAGTTGGTTGATTAGGTTTGCTATTTTAAATGTTGTTAAAGACTACACACAAAGCTGCATTATAAAAATTACTCTTATTTTCAGTTTTCGTTTGTGTTAAAATATTAAAACATTGAAATAATTGCCTTTAAATCAGTCCATCCGTTGTAGAAAGGACTGCTGATTGTGGACATTCTGAATAGCATAGCTTCAAAAGCCTAGTGCAGGATGTCATTGCTCAATTTGTCCTAATGTCCTGAATTTAAATGGTAAGTGCAAGCAAGATTGAAATGTCGGTGTGGTATTATTAAAAAAACAAATAAATAATCTGAAATGTACCAAACCATAGTTGGTCTTTGGTCGGATAAATATTGGTCGTTACATACCAGTCAGACCAATCTTTGAAACCTTGAGTATAAGATGTTGAATTTAGTTGATTGGTTTAGATAGATAGATCGGGAAGTTTGAGATAAAACATTCGACAGTCTAAAATTCTTTACTGTATAGGTTACCAAACACCTTGTAAGAATTTGTCGAATGAGTTATTACATCTTCCAAGAATTTGTCAGATGAGTTATTACATCTTCCAAGAATTTGTCAGATGAGATATCAAAGAAGGCCTCACACTCACACACGCTGAAGAATGCAACCCACTGACACACTCAAATTTTTAGTCTCAACGTTCCATGAGCTCAGATATTTATGTCAGTCATCTTGAGTGTGTCGAGTCTGTCAGGTTGGTATCAGGTTGTCCTTCGCACTTGTAAATTTTACTGTTATTTTCAAGAGCTACTGGAAAATGTATTAAAATGTTAGTGTTGTTCCTTGAATAATAATATGCTGTGACCACATTTTGTTGTGAAGGACTATGATGACCATCACAATGACTTGTTAATTGCCCTACGAGTTTCTTTTTTATTTATTTATTTATATTGTGTATTCTCCTGTCACAAATATTTAATACGAGTGAGTCATGATCACAGTCGCCTTATCTGGAAAGACACAGAAATCAATCAATCTTGATTGTTAGTTTTGTCTTCTTTCTTCAAGCTTAATGCTTCTTTTAACCAAAGAAATGAAATTGCAGACGACTCTATACACGGAAGACTGGATCGGTCTAAAAGCTCTGGATGATGCTGGACGAGTCAAATTCATCAGTGTTCAGGGGAACCATCTTAGAATCTCTGAGGATGACATAAAAAAGTACATAGTTCCTTTCTTGGTGGATGACAAACCATCGAAACTTCTGCGACAGAAATCTTCAGTTGACACTGGACTACTTGCCTTCACCATGGATCCTGGGAAATAAATCAAGATGAGCAGCTGAAAGTACTATACAGTCGTAGTAGTTGTTTTAAGGGTTACCGTGGTGAAAGCCTTTAGCTATATTATAAAAAATGCACTTGTATTGCTTTCGCTTTCCAGTGCAAAGCGGTTGTAGATAATTATTGTGGAGTATGGGATATATATATATATATATATATATATATATATATATATATATATATATATATATATATATATATATATATATATATATATATAATTATATAGATAACTTTAGCTTTCTACTTTGAAAGAGTTGCAGGTTTTAATACGTTGTTTTAGTTGATTGGGGATCAGTACATGGTTGCTTCATCTGAAATTTGGAAAACTTTGAAATATATATATATATATATATATATATATATATGTGATTTCTCATCCTTACTTATATTTGTACATATAATAATAAAACAAACATCTCTCTCTTGCGACTTTAGAGTAAGAAAGGAACAAACAAGAGTATTGGAATGTTTGTTTCCTCTAGGTCCAAAGGAAATCATGGGCTAGGCCCACCAAGATGGATCTAGTTAACCAAGCTAGGGGAAAGGGTGTGGCACGGGGAATGATTGTACTTGAGCTTGGAATAGGTCCTGACCCACCTAGTTTGATTCAACCAAGGACCTCGAGCCCTATGATGGGTTTGAACCATGGGTTACGGTCACATTTAGGATTGGATTCAATATTCTTTATGCCACTTTCCATGAAAGGATATGTTAATGCTAATAGTACTAGGACCTCAGCATCTAATGGGCCAACAGGATGATTCTAGGGTTCCATTTCTTCTATAGTTATAAGAGATGTGTCAAAGGCAAGGTTTGTCTCGAGGAGGCACCATGGTAGAAGCCCATAAGATAGGGAGGTACTTTCAAGGGTAGAAGAGATTGGTGACGTGGTTGCTGCAATGGGCCATTGAGCAAGATCTAGTGATAGGTATTTCACAATTAGCCGAGTCCTTGTTTCCGTTAAGAAAGAAGGGGCTCCTCAGGTGTGTGAAAGGTATCTTTCTAAAGGTGTCTTGCTCTCCAACCCCTTTGCTATACTCTATGACATAGAGGAGAATGAGGAACAAGAGTTAGAATTGAGTAGAGATGATGCATCATTCATCTTTGAGGCTAGCAAGCAAAAGGGGCGAACCGAGGGTAAACCTAGGAGATTGACCAAAATGTTAAAAAGGCAGAAAAGGCATTCCAAGTGGTCGTGACAATGGTGGAAGAGCAGGATGAGTGCTTCCTCATCGATTAGGCAGATGAGGAGTGGACAAAGAGGAATAATGAGAAGAGACTCAAGACCAAAAGGACTCCTATTTAGGAAAGTCTTCAAATATTTCTAAAGAATCTCTAGCACTGTAACAAAAAAAAAAGTGCGAGGGTAGAGGAAGGTTGACAATGGCCATAGAGGCGGGAAGGGATCCAAATTTTACAAACTTATGAATTGTCTATTGTGGTATCAGAGAGGACTTAGGAAATACAACAATAACAACGAAAGCCTCTTCTCTCTCCTGAGGCAATCTAATCTCTTGATGTTGTTGCTATTGGAAACTCATCTACGGTCGGAAGAATATGAAAAATTAAAAAAGAAGCTGGGGAAATACTAGCTAGTAGATTATTGCAAATCTGAAGTTAGATATAAAGCATCGCTCTTACATGAAAGACATCTCTTTACCATGTCACGATAATATGCAAATTGCCCCAACTGATATCTCTAGTTATTAAAGGATCAGGTACACCTCACTGGCTTTTAACTATTGTTTAGGCTCATACTTGTCTGAATGCTTTGTGACCTTAGCTTTCTAAACTTAATCTACGTGATATTCCTTAGTTAATATGCAATTATTTTAATATCATTTATAATCCTAAGGACAAATTAAGTAATAGACCTTTACTCTCAATAACTTTGTCACTCTTTTTTGATATTTTATTTTTAGATCTAAATTGATTAACCTAGAATTCAAAAGGCTTAAGTTTACTTAGACTAATAAGAGGAAGGGGACTATCCGTATTCTTGCTCACCTTTGTTAGATCTTATACAAATCCTTTATGGTGTGATTGCTTCTCCTTCTAAGTGGTCCAACACCTTCTGAGAGTTGCTTTGGACCATGACCCTCTATTGATTGGTACTCCTAGGATGTCCAAGATGAAGAGGTTTTGTTTTGAACTTCATTAGCTTGACTATAGAAAAGCTGGATCTAGTCAGCAAGATCTAGGGGGAGGAAGTGGCCTATATTGATCCCTGTACTATTGTGAGTGGAAAATTGAATAGAGTAGGACTGGCTTTGAGTAGATGGAATAGGAAAGGGGGTGGTGACCTAAACCATGCTATCAAGAACACCCTTCAGGGCATCTAAAAGCTGAAAAGTAAAGAGAGTGAGAGTCTCATATCCGAGAATGAATCAATCACTCTATAAAATCTCTACAATAGGATAGAAATCCTTTATAGACAATAGCATCTCTTCTTATGGAATAAGGTTAACATTACTTGGATAGAGAGTAGAGATAAAAATACTAGGTATTTTCACTCTTTAATCAAGAATCAAATATTGAATATCAGATTTTGACGATGAAATCAATTGATAAATTATTTGATCAAAAAATGTGCAACATTAACTACGATAGTAATCAAGGTATAAATCAAAACAAAGTGCCGGAGTAAAGATCGGGATTTCATTAGGAGTTCAAGAGTTCGTCGGAAGTCCGGACATTCGTCGAAAGTTCTGTCGGAATTGACCAAGAAGTCCAGGAGTTTGTCAAAGAAGCTCGTCGGAACTCGCCAAGAAGATCGTCGTGAAGTCCAAGAGCTTACCGGGAGTCCATTGGAATATTATCGAGAGATCATCAAAAGTTTACCAGAAGATCGCCGAAAGCTCATCGGAAGAAACTTAAACTAATCAGACTTGTTTTGCTTAGTGTATGCCTTAAGAATTGTAGTAAGCACGTAATTAGGGTTAGGTTTGGGATGTAATCCCACTAACTCAGTTAGGGGCCAACTAGGCCCGTAATTGGACTAATTTGGGCTTGATTCAAGGCCTAACCAGGTTGCTGGACCTTGTCTAGTGGTGGAACTACCTAGGGAACAGTCGTCCAAGTGGTTTGGGCGGTGGTACCACCCAGAATAAGCAATGGTACTATCGGTAGTTATTACCTGTCAAGCGGTGGTAACACCTTATCAGGCAATGGTACTGCCAAAGCTCAGTATCCGAGACTCTGTCAGGTGATGGTACCACCCAATGTCAGAGTGTCAGGTAGTGGTACTGCCCAATATTGGCGGTGGTACCCCTAGTATCTCAAAAATCCGGGATGAGACACTTTTTGACTCTAATTTTGATACTATTGGGGCCTATAAATACTCCACTCTTTTCTGTATGAAAGAGCAACAAAGTGCAATCAAAGTGTGAAAAAAAATTCTAAGTATTGGGGTGTTAAAAGTGTTGTAAAAGTGAGAAGAGTCCTCCTCCCTCTTTTCAGCTTTGTAATCATTCAAGAAGAGATGTGAGGCTTGTAAGGGTTATCTCCTAAACCTGTGAAAAGGAGAAAGCACTGTAAAGAGGTGGTTGGTCTTTACCTATTGAAGGAAAATCATTAGTGGACGTTGGTGACCTTGATGGAGGAGGAATCAGAAGTGGATATAGGTCACAACGACCGAACCACTATAACTTCTAGTATGTTCATTTCTTATTATTTAATCTCTTTACTGCATTTAACTTTATTTCATTATAAACTGTCCAATCCCCTCTTCTCTACTCACTTAATAAAATTGAAATGGTTTTCGTCGGAATCAAATTTTATCATATGAAGATTTTCAAATCGATGTAATTTATTCATTGTACTAATTCACCCACCCCCAAGACACCCCCCCCTCTCCTATTAGTGCCGTTCTTGATCCTAACAATTGATATCAGAGCAAGATCAGACTTATTTTGATTTAAAAACTATAAGAGATGATATTTGTCGATAACTAAGAGGGTCACTCAATCACACGTCCACCCATGTTCAATGGGATGGATTACACCTATTGAAAAACTAGAATGAGGATTTTTTTAATTTCTATGGATTTTGAGTTATGGAACATTGTAGAAAATGACTTTCAAAAGTATTCACTTCTAATAAACAATTGGGAATGAGTTGGAGAAGAAGACTTTCGCTTTAAATGTCAAGGCTATGAATGTCTTGTTTTGCACTTCAGATAAAAATAAGTTCAATCGAGTGTCTATTTATGAAACGACTTTCAATATTTGGCATACACTCGAAATCACTCACGAGGACACTAGTAGAGTAAAAGAGTTCAAAATTAATCTTTTAGTCCATACTTATGAATTATTTCGGATGAAATCAAGTGAGACTATTGGAGACATATACACCCGGTTTACAAATATCGTCAATGGTCTAAAAGGACTTAGTAAAATTTTTTTTAATTTCGAACTTGTTAATAAAATATTAAGATCTCTCCCAAAGAGTTAGGATCCTAAAGTAATGGGAATTCAAGAAGCCAAGGACTTGAACAACTTTTTGCTCGAAGAACTTATTGGGTCTTTGATGACTTACGAAATGACTTCCAATGCTCATGAAGAGCTTTAAAACAATCTTCTAAAAAATAAGAATGATATGACACTAAGAACTCATGAAGACCACTTGAAAGAAAATTCAAGTGATGAGGACTATGATGATGACTTGGCACTCTTGACAAGAAAGTTCAAAAAATTCATAAAAAGAAATAAATCTAAAAATGACACTAAAAATAAAATTGAACCCAAGAAAGAATAAGTTATATACTACGAATGCAAGAAGTTGGGATATTTCAAAAGCGAATGTCCCCAAGTAAAGAAGAAGCAACCAAAGAAGAAGAAGGCGCTCAAAGTGACGTAGGATGACTCGAGCAATTCCGGAGGCAAAAAATAAAGCAACAAGGAGATCGCCAACTACACACTAATTGCTATCGGAGATGAGGTAAGTAGTTCATTAGATACAAATTTATCTTTCAATGAGCTTTTAAGTGCTTTTTATGAATTATTTGATGAATGTAGAATGTTGAGTAAAAAGTATAATTCTTTAAAAAAGGAGCATGCCCTTCTAAATATTGATTTTGAAAATTTTAAGCATGATAATCCTTCCTTGCCTTCATGCACTAAGTGTGAATACTTAAAGACACTTGAGAAGGAAAACTTGCTACTCAAAGAAACTTTAAAAAAATTTGAGATTGGTAGCAAGTCCTTGAACATAATTCTTGCTAATAAGAGTCACATTCATAGAAGAGGCAAAATCGGATTTGTGAGTAGTTCTCACCAAAATCCAACCACCTTTGTTAAAGGCTCTACCTTGCATATATCACCCCGCACTAAATGCAACTTTTGTTGCAAACTCGGACATATTGCTTATAAATGTCTACTTAAGAGATATAATCCATACAAATTGATTTGAGTTCCTAAAGAACCATAAAGAAATCTATGCAAAACGATAAGTTGAGTAGATCGATTTTTTAGGTACCCAAGGTCAAATGGTTGCCTAAAAATCACCCTTTTTTATAGAAATATTTACCATTACAAGCTAGGAGCAAAAGATGGTACATTGATAGTGGATACTCAAGGCATATGACCGAAGATCCATCGAAATTCTCTAAACTCACTAGCCTAGACGAAGGGTAGATCACCTTCTAAGACAACAACAAGGGTAAAATCATTGGCAAGGGAACCATAGGTAACAAATCCAACTTTTTGATTAAAGATGTGTTATTGGTTGATGGATTAAAGTATAATCTTTTGAGCATTAGTCAATTATGTGATAAAGGATATATCTTTAGATTTGAATCCAATGCTTACATTATTGAATAACCATACAAAAACAAATCTATGGTTATCCTAAAATAAAATAATATATACACTATTGACATTCATGATCTTTCTAATGAAATATATTTTTCGGTTTTAAATGATAATGCTTGGCTTTGGCATAGGAGATTAGATCATGCTAGCATAAAACTAATCTCTCAAGTCCCATCCAAAGAACTAGTAAGAGGTATTCCTAACATTAAGTTTGTTAAAGATAATGTGTACCATGCATGTCAACTAGGAAAATAAATAAAATATAGTTTCAAATTAAAGAATCAAATAAGCATCTCTAGACCATTGCAATTGATTCATATGGATTTATTTGAACCAATTGACACAGCAAGCCTAGAAGGTAGCAAATACGCCTTTATAATTGTAGACGATTATAGTAGATACACTTGGACATACTTCTTGGCACACAAAAGTGATTGCTTTAGGTATTTTTCTAAGTTTTGTAAACTTGTTCAAAATAAAAAAAGTATTATGATTTCATCAATTCGGAGTGATCACGATAGCGAATTTCAAAACCATGATTTCTAAAATTTTTGTTAATATAATGAATACAACCATAATTTCTCTACTCCTCGAAATCCTCAACAAAATGGAGTAGTAGAAAGAAAAAAATAGGAATTTATAAGAAATGGTAAGAACAATGTTGAATGAATATAGCCTACCCAAATATTTTTGGGCTAAAACCGTTAATATAGCATGCTTTATCATGAATAGGATTCTAGTAAGACCATTACTTTTCAAAACTCCTTATGAATTGTAGAATGACAAAAAACCTAATGTTTTATACTTTAAAGTCTTCGGTTGTAAATGTTTTATCTTAAATAAAAAATATGCCTTAGGAAAATTTGATGCAAAATCCGATAAAAGTATTTTTTTAATTATTCTTCTATTCCAAAGTCTTTTGCGTCTTTTATAAAAGAACTTTGGTCATAGAAGAGTCTATTCATGTTGTCTTTAATGAAGTCTCCGAATTTAAGAAAAATGATTTTGATGATGATCTTAATTTTGATGTTTTGAATTTAAATGAACCCTCTCCTCCAACTAACAACTTAGATATATCTTCTTTCGAAATATCCTTACCTAAGGAATATAAGTATATAGATACTCATCCCAAGGAGCTAATTATAGGAGACACATCAAAGGGGGTTCAAACTCATTCTTCTTTTAAAAATTTTTGTACCAACATCGTTTTTTTTCTCAAATTGAACTAAAATGTACTGATGAAGCCTTGAAAGATGATTCATGAGTTATTACAATGCAAGAAGAGTTGAACCAATTTGAGAGAAATGAGGTGTGGAAGCTTGTTTCAAGACCTAGTGACTATTTAGTTAATGATACTAAATAGGTCTTTAGAAACAAGCAAGATGAATTTGGTATCGTGGTTAGAAACAAGGCTAGATTAGTGGCCAAGGGTTTCAACTAAGAAGAATGTATCGATTATGAAGAAACCTTTGTTCCTATGGCAAGATTAGAAGACATAAGGATGCTCCTTGTCTATGCTAGTAGTAATAATTTTAAGTTATTTCAAATGGATGTTAAAATTGCTTTCCTAAATGACTTTATTTCCGAAGAAGTGTATGTTAAACAACCACCCGGATTTGAGAACTCTTTTTTTCCTAATCATGTGTTTAAGTTAACTAAAGCTCTCTATGGATTAAAACAAGTCCCGAGGGCTTGGTATAAGAGACTTAGCTTATTTCTTATCCAAAATAATTTCTCTAAAGGTAAGATCGATACTACATTGTTTATTAAAAATTTTAAAAATAAATTTTTTTTTGCTCAAATTTATATTAATGATATTATTTTTGATTCTACAAATGAATCATTATGCGAATCGTTTGCCAAGAGTATGAGCCAAGAGTTTGAAATGAGTTTAATGGGTGAACTAACCTTCCTTTTAGGCTTACAAATCAAACAACTTAGTAATGACATTTTTCTTAATCAAACCAAATATGCATTAGAATTGCTAAAATGATTTAATATGGATGGTTCAAAGGTCATCAATACTCCTATGAGTACCTCCATTAAGTTAGACATGGACAAAGGTGGAGAAAGCTTTGATAAAAAAAATTTATAGGGGTATGATAGGTAGTTTACTATACCTCATCGCAACTAGACCGGACATCATGTTTAGCATAGGACTTTGTGCTAGGTTTCAATTTAGTCCTAAACTATCTCATCTTAAAGTCGTTAAAAGAATTCTTAGATATCTTAAAGGAACTTCTAATCTAGGCTTATGATATCCAAAATCTGAAAACTTTGAATTAATTACTTATGCTGATGCAGATTTTGTTGGATATAGAAAAGATAGAAAAAACACATCCGAAATATATCAATTCTTAGGTCATGCGCTTGTCTCTTGATCTTCTAAGAAACAAAACTCAGTTGCATTATCTACAATCGAAGTTGAGTATATAGTAGCTGGTGCATGTTGTGCACAAATTGTATGAATGAAAAATACATTAGAAGATTATAAGATTCACCTTAAGAATATTCCTATAAAATGTAATAACACAAATGCAATATGTTTAACAAAAAATCCTATTCAATACTCTAGAATTAAACATATAGAAATTAAGCATCATTTCATAAGAGATCATATTAATAACCATGACATATCTTTAGAATTTATTAATATGAAACATCAATTAATTGATATCTTCACAAAACCTTTAAATGAAGAACAATTTGATTTTATTAGAAGAGAGTTAGGGATGTTAAATTGTCTGAATATATAATTTTATTGTATATCCTTTTCGAACTTTTCTTGATTTTTTTAAATAAAGCTTTCATGAGATTATTTTATTTCATAAATAAAGCTTTCATGAAATCTGGAATATTAATTTAATTGGTATCAAATTTGCTTCATACTCTTGCTCCATCACATAATGATTTTTGATATATTTAGTCCCTTCACTCATGGATTACATTGACAAATACATTTCTCATGGATTTCATTCGTGAATTTTTGATCTTTCATTTGATGCTCCTTTCCCATGAATTCTTCCTTACTCTTCTCATGAAAGAAGAATTTTTATGGATGTGGCGATCACTTGCAAGAATAAGAATTTGATTTTGTATGGACATCTTGATCCTTTTAATGAATCCTTTCTCTTTGTTAAAAAAGAAGCTTGATTTGATGAAACTCATTTGTTGTTTTGGATTTGACTTGGTTCAAATCTTTTCATGAATTTGGTTCTTGATAAATTCCTCCCTTTCTCTTCTTCCTCTTCTTCTTATTTTTTATGACAAAGGAAGAAAGAAACTTCCACGTATCAAGAAGAACCAAAAGCTTTTGTACATCTAAAGTAAAAATGTTAGCTTATCCAAAAGAAGTTATCATGCAAAGTTTTTGCTTAACTTCTCATTTTTGCTAACTTGGATAAATTGATGTTGAACTTACTTGAATAGTGTTTTTTAAACACTTGCCTTATTAAATGTTCTTCTTTTTGTTGATGACAAAGAGGGAGAAAATGTGACAAATTGATGATAAATTGGCTTTATGAATGTTTGAAATAAATGTGTAAAATGTATCTTATTATAAATGCTTTGTGAATGCTTAAAATATGATTGGAATCGTCAAATACATCACAACACATCGCAAATACTTTAAATATATCAAAATATATTTCATATGCATCATATATACTTGAAATGTTTTATAAATGCTTGATAATTATCTATCATTATGATAAGGTATCATGAGCTTTAATTTCTACTTACAATTGATATCATGCCTTATATTGATGAATTATCATTTTTAAAATTTAAATTTTACTAAATTTCATATTTAAAATTTGTATCATACTCGAAAATGATGATTGTTTATCATCTCTCTATATTAGACTTGAAAATGGATGTCATGCCTTGATATCATTTTTATTGATAAATACGTAGTATCATATTTTGAATTGGTAAATCATGATAAGTATCATGATGTACATGTTGATAAGTTTAAATGAATATAACTTATTAGTTTGATGCTTGAATTCAAAGGCCTTGAATTCAAGAGTGTTTTTTCTCAAATATGTCATATAGATAGGGGGAGTTAAGATTAACTCTGTCATCAATTAATTATCATCACAAAAAAGGAAGAGATTATTGAATCTCGGATTTTGATAATGAAATCAATTGATAAATTATTTGATCAAATATATATGTTAAGAAAAGTGTATAGGATTAACTAAGAGAGAAATCAAGGCATAAAGCAAAACAAAGTGCCAAAGTAAAGATTGAGATTTCGTTGGGAGTTTGAGAGTTCGTCGGAAGTTCGGACGTTCTATCACGAATGGCCGTTGCGCATGTTGGAAAATCTTGGGGGCGACATCACATGCACAGTGGAAGAACAAGAAAACAAAATCCTCAATTTTCCAAAAAGATGTTCGTCGTCGTGCAAAGATTGGTGTGCACAAATTTATGAAACAAACTGCGTATAGAATAGATTGTGTTACCTAGGGAGATCGTATATCCCTATTTCTTTGCAGATCTCTAGGAGAGGGTGAAGGAGGTCAAGCATCCTCTTCTCCAGTGGTGATCCACATAATATGGCTATGATGACGCTCCTCAAAACTCCAAGCCTGCTCTAAGGTGGAGAGGAGGTGGAGAATAGGAGAGGCAAGCAAAGGCTCTAGCCTATGAACCACTGAATCCCTCCTATTTATAGAGGTACCCTATCAAACCCTAATGGATCCTCCCCTAGTGGGTATTAGATCTGCATCCAATTACCTAAGCTTTTTAGATTAGTAGATCTCTATCCAATAATCTCTAATGGGCTCTTATTGGATCTCGTCCATGAGATCCAATAATTCAGGGACTTATTGGATATCCAATAAGATAGGGGCTCCGGCGGATATCTCATATCTGAACCTCTACTCATCGCAATGCCTACCATATGTGTGTGACACTCTAGGCCCAATATCGAACTGGCCGTGAGTCATACTTATCAGAACTCCTTCTAACTTAGTGAATTATTATCTTTATAATAATTCACTCGACTCATCAACTATCGATGTACTAGACCACTATGCTGTAATCCCTAGACGATACAGGGGAATCCAATCTATTAGACCTATCTGTCCTCAGTTACCATATACCTATAGTTCCTCATCCATCTAATATCCCAGAGACCGTATATTGGGCATGGTGCTATCATACCCATATGGTTTCTTCTCGAGTCTCGCTCTAATTGGATTCTCCTGGAGAACTCTTTCTCTCTCAATCCGAATGACCCTGGCAAGGGATTTGTTTGAGCAATAATACATGAGATATTCCTCTCATAATATCGAGAGTGGATGATCCTCTATCGACACTCAATAGCCCTCGTAAGGTCGACTATCACTCCTAATGTCTAGCTGTACTAGATCTAGGACATCTAAACCTATAAGCCTAGTATCAAAGAGTAGAGCACTCATACAAGATATCCTTGGTGTCTCAAGTCTAAGAACCAGATACACCACTAGGACTACGGAATCACTATCTGACAATAAGGCATCATCAACCATCCAGCATTCCGTAAGCGAATTAATCAGTGAACTCATTCTCCAATGAGCACCTGTACTGTATCCCCACACAAGTAGCTATGAGACCAACTGCATCAATCATATGGACGGGTATATAGCACACCAGTTTGTCCTGTTATCACGATGTCCCTCTCGAGTAACTTATAACCGGGATTATTTAGGATCTGTGTTTAAAGGTAAATCGATCTCATTATCGTGATCTCATCACGATCCGATTCCCATTGCACAGATCCAAGGACATCACGATATATACATGCATATATGCAATAGTTAATATAAAATGATAAATGCCAAAATATAATAAGCAAAAAGATTCCGTGTCAAGTCACACATGCCATCACTCACATGATTGGCTTATTGGGCACCTATGACTAGCAATCTCCCACTTGACCTAAAGTCAATCACTTATGTGTTTGATTCCCATCAGACCCCTGTGATGCTTAAAGACAATTTGAGACAACGGCTTTATCAGTGGATCTGCAATGTTATCTTCCGATGGAATTCTTTCCACTACTACATCTCCTCAGGTCATGATCTCTCCAATAAGTTGGAACCTCCTCAGAACACTTCTGATGAGACTCAGGTTCCCTTATTTGAGTAATCTCCCCGTAGTTGTCGTAATATAAGGAATCAACTCCTTGCTACTCAGCCCGACTCCTAGATCTGTGATGAACTTCTTCATCCAGACTCTCTCCTTTACTACATCTGCTGCAGCAATGTACTCCGCATCTGTGGTCGAGTTAGTAGTAGTATCTTACTTAAAACTCTTCTAGCATACTACTCCTCCATTCAAGGTGTACACACACCCTGAATTCGACTTGCTATCATCGACATCAGACTAAAAACTTGAGTCTGTGTAGCCTTCAACCCTAAGGCTACTACCTCCATATACTAGTAAAAGATCCTTAGTCCTTCTTAAGTACTTAAGGATATACTTTACTGCTTTCTAGTGCTCCAAGCCTGGATCTGCCTAATACCTGCTCATGACACTCAGAGCATGCGTTATATCTGGCCTAGTACATAGTATCGTATACATGATAGACCCTATCACTGAGGCATAAGGTATCATATCCATGTTCACCCTTTCTTCTGGAGTCTTTGGGGATATACTCCTAGAAAGTGATATGATAAGACCCTAAAGTCTTATCGTAAAAAAGAAGAAGAGAAAGGGAATGATCACTTCGAGGGGATCGGCCTCCTTGATCGCTTCGAGGGGATCGGCCTCCTAGGGTTTGTCATAAGACAAAAATAGTATTTTTCATAGATGATCGAAAAGAAGCAGTTATATCCTTATTTATAGAGTTCCGACTTTAGATAAACTAAACAGACTTAATAAATACGCAGAAAATAAAAGAAAAGCATAAAAAATAAAAGGAAAAAATAAAAGGATCCTAACAATCCCGCCTCCTTTAATTCAGCCTTGTCCTCAAGGCTGAGCAGCATTAAATTCTAGAAACTTCTCCTTTAGTATGCTGTAGGACTCCCAAGTGGCATCTTCCTTTAGTAAGTTGGCCAATTGCACCAGCACTTCAGTTACAGGATGTCTGCGGTACATTGCAACTCGTCAATCAAGTATGACTTGTGGTTGAGCTTGAACTTCCCTAGTAGTAGAAGTGTCCGGCAAATGGCACTGCACTATTGCATCTTCACCCAATTTCTTTTTAAGGCATGCAACATGAAAGACTGGATGTATTTTAGAGCTAACAAGCAAATCCAAGCGGTAAGCCACTAGTCCAATGCGTTCTAATACCTTATAAGGCCCAAAAAATCGAGGAGATAGCTTCATGAAAGATCGGACATTTATGGAAGTTTGCTTGTAGGGTTGAAGACGAAGGAAAACCCAATCACCCACAGTAAATTCTCATTCACTTCGGTGTTTATCAGCTTATTGTTTCATTCTTGCTTGTGCGGCTATGAGGTTATCCTTTAAAAGTTGAATAATCTTATTTCTATCCATCAATTCCTTATCTACTTGATCAACTTTAGAGGAACCGGGTACATACTTTGTAATTGTAGGTGGGGGTTGGCCATAAACTACTTCAAATGGAATCATTTTAATAGAAGAATGGTAAGAGGTATTATACCACCACTACACCCAGGGAAGCCATTTGACCCATTTCTTCGGCTTGTCGCTAGTAAAGTATCGGAGGTAATTTTCTAGGCACCTGTTTACCACTTCAGTTTGCCCATCTGTTTGCGGATGATAAGCAGTGCTCATATTCAGCTGAGCACCTTATAAACGAAAAAGTTCTGTCCAGAAGGAGCTAGTAAATATCTTGTCTCTGTCACTAACAATGGAACGGGGACTCCCATGCAATTTAGCTATGTTTTCTACAAAAATACGAGCAACACTTGCAGTAGTATAAGGATGTTGTAAAGCACAGAAATAAGCATATTTTGTAAGTTTATCCACGACTACAAGTATAGTACTCTTTCCTTGAGATGATGGGAGACTGTCAATGAAATCCATAGATATGTCGGTCCAAGTAGCATCAGGAATAGGGAGGGGTTGTAGTAAGCCTGGGGTGGCTACTGTCTCACTTTTGTGACGTTGGCAAACATCACATTCAGTAACAAATTTTTTGATAAAATTTTTCATACCTTTCCAGTAAAAAAGTTGTCGAACTCGCTTATAAGTGCGGAGAAATCCCGAGTGACCAACAATTGGTGATGAATGGAACTCCTTCAGAATTATTGCCTGGCAAGAAGAATGTGGGGCAACCACTATTCGACCTTTATAGCGCAAGTCCACCGAATCCCAACTATAATTTGAGACAAAACCTAAGGCTTCTTCTAATCTTTTAATGATGTTTTGGATCTTAGGATTATTTATCCATTCCCTTTTGATAACTTCCAAAGTCTCACAAATAGGAATAGAAATAGCTACTAGTTCAGCTTATTCTAGAAGGCATAAGAGGGCATCTACTACTAAATTCTCACTCCCCTTTTTATAAATGATCTCATAATCGAATCCCAGTAGCTTTGTGACCCATTTCTGTTGCTCTAGAGAAGAAATCTTTTGCTCTAGAAAATCTTTGAGGCTTTTATGATCAGTGCATATTTGAAACCGTCGACCAATTAGGTAGGGTCTCCATTTTGTGGTTGCATAAGTGATAGGCCAACCTTCCTGCATTAATATAGCCCCTATTCCAGCTCCAGAAGCATCAGATTCAATCACAAACATCTTATTAAAATTGGGTAAAGCCAGCATGGGTGTAGTAGTTATTATAGTTTTCAAGAATTTAAATGCTTGAGTTGCCTCTTCTGACCATCTGAATGCATTTTTCTTTAGAAGTGACGTCAAGGGGGCACTAATTTTGTTAGGATCAAGAGCACTAAGAGGGGGGGCTGAATTAGTGCAGCGGAAAACCTTCTGCGATTAAAATCGAAAACTATGTTCGTTCGATAGAAGTGATTTTGGTAAGAAAACTGATTCATAAATCACTTCAACTTTTGACTAAGAGAGATGCAGCAAAGATATGAATGCAGTTTGCAGTTATGATGGAAATCAGAATATAAGCGCAAACTGAAATACGACGTTCGTACGATAAAAGCGATTTGCGTCTAAACGCCGATTCAGAAAGCACTGAACTTTGAAACATGTTCGTAAAAGCACAGAAGGCAGTAAGCTATTGAGGAGGTTTGCAGTAAAGATTTCATTGACAGAAGGCACCGAGATTTAGAGTGGTTCGGTCAATCTTGACCTACTCCACTTTTGGCTTCCTCCACCGACGAGGTCACCGACGTCAACTAGAGGCCTTCCTTCAATAGGCGAAGGCCAACCACCCTTTTACAGTTTCACTCCTTTTGACGGGCTTAGGAGACAACCCTTACAGAATTTTCTCTCCTCTCTTTACAACTCAGAACTTGGAAGAAAAGAGGGAGAAGAACTTTTGGCCTTTACAACAATTTTGAGCTCTAAGAATCACAGAAAAAGATCAAGATTTCAGTGTAAGTTCATCCCCTTTCAGTGCTGAATGGGTGGGGTATTTATAGGCCCCAACCCAGTTCAAATTTGGAGCTCAAAACAGTCAATTCCCAGAATTCTGGGATCAGACGGTTGCACCTCCTGACTGGAGCGGTTGCACCGCCTGGTAGAGCTCGAAGACTGAGCCTCTAGATAGTGCCACCTCCTGTCAGGGGTGGTTGCACCTCCTGCCAGAGCTCGAAGACTGAGCTCAGGCGGTTGCACCTCCTGACTGAGGCGGTTGCACCGCTTGGCAGAGCTCGAAGACCGAGCTCAAGCGGTGCCACCTCTTGTCAGGGGAGGTTGCACCGCCCAGTCTCGCTCGGAGACTGAGCCCAGGTGGTGCCACTGCCTGGCTGGAGTGGTTGCACCTCCCAGTCTCGCTCAGAGACTGAGCCCAGGCGGTGCAACCTCCTGCCTTGGGCGGTTCAACCACTTGGCAGAAATCAGGGTCCGAATGGGTTGATCCATTCGGCCCTTTTTGGGTTTTTCAAGGGCCCAATTGCCCCAAGATTAAGTTAATGGGATCACCTCCCATTTCCAACTTAATCATTGTGCTAACTACGATATTCCCTAAGACATTTACTGTAACTTGCTCCGATGCGTCAATCGCTTCTTCTGGTGAGCTTCAGGCGAACTTCCGTCGATCATCCGATGAACCCTCGGTGATGCTCCTGCGGACTTCCGGCAAACTCCTGGACTTGCGATGATTCACTTGGCGAGTTCCGACGAGCTTCTTTGGCAAGCTTATGGACTTTTCGGATTTGTTCCCGCAGAACCTCCGACGATTGTCCGAACTTCCGTCGAACTCTCGAACTCCCAACGTGATCATTGTCTTGACTCTGGCGCAACTCCTGCTGCATGTCTTACTTTCATCATAGTTAATCCTACACACTTAAAACAAAACTTCAATCGAGACAATTAATCCTAAGCAATTAACCAAGTTGTCCGGCATGTTATTGGTCCCTCGACGCTTCGTCCGATTCTTCGGCGCATCGTCCTCTCCTGCAGCCTATTGCCCAATCGGCCAGTTGACTCCGCAACTCCGATATCCTTGGCACAATACCCGCTCTTTTTGGCCCGATGCCCGAGTCCACGGCCCGAAGCCTTATGTCGATACGTCGACCGATCCACCGGCCCGACGTCCAATCTTCTGACATGTTCCTTCGGCACAACATGATTTTCCTGCTTTAATTGTCTCATCCTGATCGAAGCATCCTGCGTCACTCAAAACGCAGATTAAATTATAAACATATATCAAGTGGTTTCATCATCAAAATACGAGATTCAACAATCTCCTCCTTTTTGATGATGACAACTACTTGATGACGGAGTTAACCTTAACTCCCGGAGTTTAAACAAACTCCCCCTATCAATATGCCATATTGATAGAATCTTGAATTCAAACTGAATTCAAGTCATTGCAATATTCATCATGAATACTTGCAACACGTCATCATGAACTTATGCATAAACTTATGCATAACATGTCATGTCATCAACATACTTCTCCCCCTTTGTCATCAACAAAAAGGAGAAGTACCACAATCAAGTGTTTGTGATATTGGTTCAACTCATTGCATAAAAAACATAATATCAAGTTTTATCATCATGCAAGTTTGATATTATCAAATATCAACATGTAAAATTGCGATGTAAGCTTTTGATATCATAACGCAAACATTTCAAGTGTTTATCAATTGTAGCATTTCATCACATGGTAAGATATCAACGCGTAAAATTACGATACAAGTTCTTGATATCTTAACGCATGATGCAAACATGGCATAATGCAAATTTGGCAATCATAGCATCAATTCATATATCTCTTGATGATGCAAGCATTACAAATATGGCAATCATATTAATTCATTTATCTCTTGATGATGCAAGCATGGCATAATCATAGCATCAGTGTTCATAGCATCAATTCATATATTTCTCCCCCTTTATCATCAACAAAAAGGAGAGCGATATAAGTAAATTTTAAGCATAAGTGCTTGTAATTATTCATGTCATAACTAGGTTCATATCATTTTTCAACAGTGAGTGATAGGATATCAATTATACAAACATCTCAAAGAAAACATGATATGGAGATAGCTTTGAAAACTTCTTCCTTTTTATCTGTTATTATCTTTTTGCATGAAGGAGGAAGACTATTTGTGATACATGCTATTTGTGAGTTTTTTTCGAGTGAAGTTAGAATCGATGAGAGATTAAATCATGCTTCATTTTTACAAGGATCAAGATATGTATGTGAAACAAATCTTTGCAAGTAAAAACTATTTCATCCATATTCATCAAATCCATTTCTCAAAAAAATATTTTTCACATGATATGTGTATAAAAGATGTATTTGCTAGTTGATTACATATGTCAAAAATCAATGATATGAACTAAACTTGATATGACATATGCTTGTTAAGTTCGGAAGAGAATAAACTTGATATGTTAGGATCAAGAGAATCCGAAAATGAAATTTGACTCTTTCTTGCATTCGAACAAGGTTTTGCTATAGATATTCAATTACAATCATGAAGGTAAAGCATGCTTGTTATCATGGAAGTTTTGTATTCAAGCACATAATTTCCAACATGTAATTGTGTAAAATCATTATGCCAATCAAGTGATTTGATCATTCAATCAAAATAATTTTAACACGTTCAATCATTAGGACGTATTTTTGCCATAGTTTTTCAAATACAATCATGAAGATAAGGCATGCTCATCATCATGGTAGTACTATGGCAAGTTTACAATTTTAAGACACGCAAGCTAGTAATTTTGAGATGTTCAAGAAAGCAACTCTTGCTTCTTGAAATATAAGTTTTGCTACATGTGCAAGTTAACTTTTTGCTTCTACAAGATATCATTCCTTGGTGATGTTTAATATAGCAAGTTCTACATCATGCAAGCTAGTGAATCTTATAACATTTTAGAACATGCATAATCACCAAAGCATCATAAATTTTAATGATGTGCAAAATTACAAATTTTGCAAGTTTGCATTTGTGCATCTTGAGATTTGTAAGATAGCACTTCTTGGTGATGTTCAAGATAGCAATTCCTTTTCTTTTGAGAAGTGTAATTATTTTCTTTCTCACTTTTTTTGAATTATATGAGCTAGCAAATTAGCTTTCAAGCATGTTTTGCTCCCCCTTTGTCATTGTCAAAAAGAAGGGAAGACCCTTTACGTTAATTTCTAAATTATGACAAAGGTAAATAGCATTGATGAAAATTCAAGTCTTGAATGTCAAAATAATTATTTTATCATGAATATTTCATCATTGCATGCATCATTATCATCATATATATTTTTAAAACATATAAACTCATTATTATATGATTCCAAATCATCATTCCTATTATTTCAATCATTGTTTCATTCATCTTTATAGCTTATCATGCACAATATGTCAAACCATCTAACATGATACAAACATTTATTTTCAAAGTATTTATCACTATTTTCATGTATGATAATAAAGTGTTCATGATACCGAACATTAAATCAATATTTTTAAGTATTTATCACTTCATTTTGATCATGATACCAAACATTCATCATTTAGAGCATTCATGACATTAAATCAACATTTATAATACTTCATTTTAGCAACAACTCATAGCATTTTAAATCATGATTCACATCATATGCAATACATCATATCATAATTAAAAAGCTCAAGTATTGAGTGCATCATTGCAAATCATAAATGTTTCATATCATGATGGTATCAATTTTGTTAAATTATATCCTACCATGCATGATCATAACTTTTCATTTGTATCAAAATAAATTAATAAATATTTCATGTATTCATATCATCACATAAGGAATATCAAGAAGAAAATAATTGGGCGATGAGATAAACCTTTCATGAATACAAAGAATTGCATAAAAATCATATCATGAATACAAGGAATACAGGTTATAATCATTCAAGAGAAAAATCATCATTCATTTTCAATTCATTCAATTTGACAAATCATGATCATGATTTTGATAAAACTCATTTCAAATTTAAATCATCAAAATCATTTTTATGGCTCACAAAATTTATAACATAAATAGATTCATGATTTCATTGATAATATATTTTTCCCCCTTTTTTAAGTGTTTCATCTTAAGTGATCGATTTTATGTAAGCATGCCTTTTCATTTATGTCAAATGAAAACATGCATCAACGTTTAGGATCGTAAAATGAATTTCATCATAAAACCATCAAGACCAATAAGTCACAAAAATCATCATGTATAACTTTAAAATCTCATGCATAAAATCATAAATCATGGTATCCAAACATTTAGTGTTTTTATTACATCATTATGCATTATTGAGTATACAATCGTCAAGCATGACACTTACACTATTTCATATAACCATGCCTATTTCATTTATGTCAAACATGCATCAATTTTTAAAGCCACTGTTATTATCATGAAAATCGATAATCCATAATTATTAAGAATCATCATATATAATTTCAAAAATATATACTCATTAATCATAACTTCAAATTAAACATGATTTAATATACTCAAAATCGAGAAATAACAATGGACATCACCATGATACACATTATTACTTCTTAACCATGATTTCATATTTTCAATCAAAATCATTTTGTTTGTTTATCATAAAATATGTAATATTATCATTTTCGAAATTACTAGCATGATCATAATAATTTTTTTTTTAAACATTAATTCTAAACTAAAAAAGAAAATACATCATGAGAGCATCAAGTAATTTCAAAATAATTCAAGAGAGTTGAGTTACTTACCTTGTAGTCGAAGCCCGTCAAAGCCCAATTCGCCGTTTCACCTTTGGAAGTTCTTGATTTATCCTTGGTTGCCTTCCTCTTCTTTGGCCTCTTTCTTCGTTCAAGTTCATTATCTATTTTAGATTTTTGTTTAATAAACTTATTAAGATTTAGTGTTCGAAGTTCAAGTTCATCATTGTCCTCATCACTTGAGTCATCGTTCAAGTGGTATTCATTTGTCCGGAGTTCCAAATCCTTCCTGTTCTTTGGAAGGTGACTTTGTTCATTATGTTCATCATGTGCATTGTGCACTATTTCATATGTCATCAATGAACCAATTAGTTCTTCAAGTGGTAAGTTGTTTAGGTTTTTAGCTTCTTGTATTGCAGTTACTTTTGAATCCCACTTCTTAGAAAGAGAACGCAAAATCTTGTTTACGAGTTCAAAATCCGAAAAAATATTTTCCAAGAGCTCTCAAACTATTGACGACATCCGTGAAACGGGTGTACATGTCGCCTATAGTCTCGCTTGGTTGCATTCGAAAAATCTCAAAATCATGCAATAAAATGTTAACTTTCGAGTCTTTGACTCTACTAGTTCCCTCGTGCGTGATTTCAAGTGTTCGCCAAATGTCAAAAGCCGTTTCGCACGTAGAAATCCGATTGAACTCATTTTTGTCCAAAGCACAAAATAAGGCATTTATAGCCTTTGCGTTTAAAGAAAAATACTTTTTTTCCAAATCCGACCATTCGTTTATCGATTTAGAGGGAAGTTAAAAATCGTTTTCAATGATATTCCATAAATCCGAATTCATAGAAATCAAGAAAACTCTCATTTGAGTTTTCCAATAAGTGTAGTCCAATCCGTTAAACAATGGTGGACAAAAAACCGATAAGCCCTCTTGAAAGCCATGAAGAGCCATTTCTCTCGGGTGTAAATCCGAAATGAGAAATACCGAGCTCTGATACCAATTGTTAGGATCAAGAGCACTAAGAGGGGGGGGGTGAATTAGTGCAGTGGAAAATCTTCTGCGATTAAATCTTCTACGATTAAAATCGAAAATTGCGTTCTTTCGATAGAAGTGATTTTGGTAAGAAAACCGATTCGTAAATCACTTCAACTTTTGACTAGGAGAGATGCAGCAAAGATATGAACGCAGTTTGCAGTTATTATGGAAATCAGAATATAAGCGCAAACTGAAATACGACGTTCGTACGATAAAAGCGATTTGCGTCTAAATGCCGATTCGGAAAGCACTGAACTTTGAAACACGTTCGTAAAAGCACAGAAGGCAGTAAGCTATTGAGGAGGTTTGCAGTAAAGATAAGATGCTCAAAGTAAATGCAAACCGAGATTTAGAGTGGTTCGGTCAATCTTGACCTACTCCACTTTTGGCTTCCTCCACCGACGAGGTCACCGACGTCAACTAGAGGCCTTCCTTCAATAGGCAAAGGCCAACCACCCTTTTACAGTTTCACTCCTTTTGACGGGCTTAGGAGTCAACCCTTACAGAATTTTCTCTCCTCTCTTTACAACTCAGAACTTGGAAGAAAAGAGGGAGAAGAACTTTTGGCCTTTACAACAATTTTGAGCTCTAAGAATCACAGAAAAAGATCAAGATTTCAGTGTAAGTTCATCCCCTTTTAGTGCTGAATGGGTGGGGTATTTATAGGCCCCAACCCAATTCAAACGAAAATTTTTTTCTGCCCTAGAGATCCAACTGGTCGGATCCCCATCTTCCCATTGTGGAAATTCTACCCTGATACGTGGGTAGTGTGTGTCACCATCCTGGGGCCCTTTTCCTGTATCTCCCGATCTGTTCAGTGTAGAACTTGAGCTCCCATCTTGTTGAAACCCGCTAAAGTGCTCCAACAAGCTCTTTTTGAAATCATGAAGAGTTTCTTGTAGACGATTTTCAATTCTGGTTTCCAACGCTTCCATTTGTGCCTTCATTGAGTTATCGGTAGCCATTGCGTACGATTGCAAGTCGGTAATCCCCAGTTCTTGTTTTTGATGTCTAGTCAAGGGCATCTGCACTGTAGCTGGCAGCATCAGCGACGGTGGTGACAACCGGTAGCAGCAAGCGACCCCATGCGGTTGTGGCGCGGCTGAAAACTAGGGTAGAGCAAGTGTGCTCTATTTCGGTTAGATGCAGAGCTAGGTGTAGCGGCGGCGACTGGGAGGCGAGCAGCGGTCGTCGCACAGTAGCCCACAGCGGTAATGGGTCAGCTTGGCGGTGATGGCGCTCAAGGGGAAGAGGAGTGCTGGAGGAGGCGCGATTGTTGGAGGCGCGGTTGGAAACAAGGGCAGCAGTTGTGAGTTGCCCTATTTCGGTCACCGTGAGGAGGGGGGCAACCGGCGGCTGCAGTTGCGACCCAAGGGGCGGGGCACAGCTAGGGTTGCAGCTGGGAGGTGGGCGGTGGTGATCGATCGACCGGGAAGCAGCGGCAGTAGTAGAGAAGGAGTTGCCCTGCAGCGGCGGTAGAGAAGATGAGCAGAGCTGCGGCGGAGTGGGACGCTGGCAGCGTCTTCTCCTGGCAGCGGTGGTGGCTCGGGTGGGAGGCGGCGGTGGACTTTGGCCGGGAGTGGGGTAGAGCCGATTGCTGGCCGGAGAGCAGCGACGGGCGGCGGGTGGGCTGGCCGGAAGCAGGGGAAGCAGGGGTGCGTGGTGCGGTTGCTGCTTCTTCTTCTCTCTTTCTTTCTTTCTTTCTTTCTTTCTTTCTTTCTTTCTTTCTTTCGTTTCCTTCTTTTTTTCTTTTTTTTTTTTGATAGCTTCGTTGCAGCGAGAACGCCAAGGATCGTCGCTCTGATACTAAATGATAAGACCCTAAAGTCTTATCGAAAAAAAGAAGAAGAGAAAGGGGATGATCACTTCGAGGGGATCGGCCTCCTTGATCGCTTCGAGTGGATCGGCCCTCCTTGATCGGTTCGAGGGAATCGACTTCCTAGGGTTTGTCACAAGACAAAAATAGTATTTTTCATAGATGATCGAAAAGAAGCAGTTACATCCCTATTTATAGAGTTCCGACTTTAGCTAAACTAAAAAGACTTAATAAATACGCAGAAAATAAAAGAAAAGCACAAAAAATAAAAGGAAAAATAAAAGGATCCTAACATGATATCCCATGTCTCATCGGTATGAGACCACTCTTGGAATTTTTCTTGCCAAACCTTTTGACAATGGTTTCTATATACCTGGATTGGGACAAGCCAAGTATCCTCTTAGATCTGTCTCTATAGATCTGAATCCCCAAAATATAGGATGCTTCCCCTAAGTCCTTCATAGAGAAGTGTCTAGATAACCAAGCCTTTACTGTTGATAGCATTCCTACGTCATTCCCAATGATCAGGATGTCATCTATAAATAACACCAAAAAGGTGATAGCACTCCCACTTACCTTTCTGTACACACAAGGCTCATCTTCATTCTTAACGAAGTAATAAGATTTGATTGCCTTATCAAATCTTATGTTCTAACTTCGGGAAGCTTGCTTTAGTCCATAAATGAATCTAAGTAACCTGTACACCTTACCTTAGCAGTTCTTGGACACGAATCCCTCAGGTTGTATCATATACACCTCCTCCTCGAGGTTCTCATTGAGGAATGCAGTTTCACATCTATCTGTCAGATCTTATAATCATAGTGTATTGCAATAGCCAATAGAATTCAGATGGATTTTAGCATTGCTACGGGTGAGAAGGTTTTGTCATAGTCAACACCTTGCCTTTAACGATACCCCTTAGCCATTAGCCTTGCTTTATAGGTCTCTACCTTTTCATTTTCTCCGATCTTTTTTCTTAAAGATCCACTTGCAACCGATGGGTACAATGAGTACATCAACTAGGTTCCAAACTTTGTTGGAGTACATAGAATCCATCTCAGAATTCATGGCTTCTTGCCACTTCCCGGAGTCTATACTCATAATAGCCTCCTCGTAGGTTTGAGGATCAATGTCCTCAATATCCTCTCCTCTAATATGTCCCACATATCTCTCAAGAGGATGGGACACTCTGCTAGACCTACGTAAAGTTGAAACTTGTGTGTTACTGGTACCTGAACAGACTCGGGCTATAGAGTGGTGCTTGAGCTTAGTTCTCCAACATTGCTCAACTCTATCATGCTCCCACTATCTCCACCAAGAATGTGTTCCTTCTGAAGGAACACTACTCTCTTGGCTACAAAGACCTTTTGGTCCTCAAGATGATAGAAATAATACACACAAGTTTCTTTAGGGTATCTCATAAATTTTCACCGCTCTATCCTTGATTCTAAATTATCGGGGTTCTGTCTTTTAACGTGGGCAGGGTAGCCCCAAATCTTAACAACCTTAATATTGGGCTTCTTCCCTTTCCATATCTCATATGGTGTAGACACTACCGACTTAGTTGGAACTCTGTTCAGAAGGTAAGCTGCGGTCTCTAGGGCATATCCCTTGAATGAGATGGGTAGGTCAGCGAAACTCATCATGGACCGAATCATGTTTAATAGCATACGATTTCTCTTTTCAAAGACACCATTGAGCTGAGGTGTATAAAGAGGTGTCCATTGGGATAATATCCCATGGTCCTTGAGGAACTAAGTAAACTCTGTACTTAAGTACTCACCTCCACAATCTAATCGAAAAGTCTTGATACTTTTTTCAGTCTGATTATTCACTTCATTCTTATACTCTCTGAATTTCTCAAAGGCCTCGGACTTGTACTTCATTAAGTACACATATCCATACCTTGAGAAATCATCAGTAAAGGTAATGAAGTAGGAGTAACCACCAATGGCATAAGTTTGACATTGGTCCACATACATCACTATGTATGAGTTCCAACAACTCAGTGGCTCTCTCTCTAGTTCCACTAAATGGAGAGTTGGTCAGTTTTCCACGAAGGCAAGGCTTACAAGTTGCATATGACTCATAGTCGAATGGATCTAGATATCCATCATTTAGCAACTTCTGAATCCTTCCCTCATGGATGTGACCTAGCCTAAATACCACAAGTATGCACTATTCACCTTATCTCGTTTCCTCTTAGATACACTTACATTCATAATATGTAGAGTAGTGTCTAGCATAAATAAACCATTATATAATGTTCCTTTCATGATGATCTCATCATCTAATAATATCGAACAACCATTGTTCTCAAAAACTAATTTATATCCACTTACTATCAAACATGAAATGGAGATAATGTTTTTGATAATAGAAGGAACAAAATAACATGCATCTAATGCAATAAAAGCTCCACCAGGCAGATGTAGGGCGACCTCACCAATAGCTACTACAGCAACTTTTGCTCCATTGCCCATCTTGAGGTCCATCTCGCCTCTCTCTAATCTCCTAGGCCTTGCTAGATCCTACAACGAATTGCATATATGATAAGCACTACCGGTATCTAATACCCATGTATTATCATAAGAGTTTGACAAATGGAGACTGATCATGAATGTACCTAAAACTTCTCCAAGTTTTTGTTTCGCCCTCTCTGCAAGGTACTCTTTGCAGTTCCTCTTCCAGTGCCCATATTTGCCAGAGTGGAAGCACTAACCTTTGTCCTTTGTTGGGTCTTTCTTAGCAACTTTTACTTTACCTGGTCTGCCCTTGCCCTTGCCCTTCATAAGGGACTTTTCTACTTTCCTTTCTTTCTAGTCTCACCAGTGTAGAGAACTGGCTTCTCTTTCTTAATAGTACTTTCTGCCTCCCTCAACATATTGAGGAGCTTTGGGAGAGTCACCTCAAGCTTGTTCATATTAAAATTTATTATAAATTATGAAAAAAAATCTGGTAGGGACTGAAGCACAATGTCCATACATAAGTTATCCTCTAGGACCATACCTAGTCTTATGAGTTTCTTTATCCACTCAATCATCTTTAAGACATGGTTCTGAACCAGTATCCCCTCAATCATCCTAGCACGGAAGAGGCTCTTGGATATCTCATATCGCTGAATCCTTCCCTGTTCCTTAAATAATTTACAGACATGTAGGAGAATGGATCTGGCATCTATCTTTTCATGTTGTCTCTGTAACTCAGGAGTCATAGAGCCCAACATGTAGTACTGAGTAAGAGTGGAGTCATCAATGTACTTCACGTAGCGAGCGATCTCATCCTCGCTTGCCCCTTCCTCGGGCGTAGGCATCACTGTATCAAGGACATACATGATTTTCTTCATCGTGAAAACAATTCTCAAATTGCAGAGCCAATCCGTATAATTTGGACTAGTGAGGCGGTTGACATCAAGTATGCCACGTAAGGGATTTGAAACTGACATTTTTTAAAAATAAAGATGCAGCAGAAATGAATAAAATGCAGATTTTATAAGAAATAAATAATCAAACTATGGGCTTCTCTCTTAATATGCTCCCACTATTTTACTAGCGAGTCACACGACACCCTCAGCATGTAAAACAGAAGTCCCCGGCAGACTTCTAGTAGGGATCAGGATCCAATCAATGTCTTAGTATAATCTTGAGGGACTCGACTAATCACACTAAGCCCAAAAGATAGGCAACTATTGCCGATCACAACTCCTTATGATTCCCGTCCTGTTTAGCCTTTGAATCTCTATGGTCTCGAGGGACTCGACTAACCATGATGCTCGGTTAAGTCAACACCATCGTTACAAGATGAGTCTGATTCGATGATATACCCTCGAGGGACTCGACTAAGTATACTATGTCCTCAGATCACCGGTGGCATCTCTATGTTGTAAGCAAGATAGTGAATTGCAATATAGGTGAGCCTCGAGGGACTCGACTAACTCAACATACATCGGGAATCGGTTCCTACCTATAACGATGGAAGGCCACGTGGGTCAATCTAATTACCTCACGTTTACCGACTTAATATTATCGAGAGAGATGTTTCCATGATTTGGTTTCCTAATATGACATGTCACACATATACATATTTAATATATATCTACATCGCATGCAAATATATATACATATCTAGTATGTGTATAGGCAATCACACCAGATGATCATGGACTAGAACCTAATGTGATCAGGCCTGAGCCAGTAGGCCTAATCACTCACATCAAGATCTATGTGTGCAACGGTGCATCTCCATGCCCTATAATCGTCCATCTCATCCTCGTTGGTTCCGTCGACATCGCGATGCATCTTTATGCATCACGATCATCCGTCTCATGGGTCTCGCTATCATATCCACACTCCCGCTGCGCCTCCTCATGTACAACTTAATCATAGGCACACAGGCCCGACAATAAACAAGAAATATAATGGAGGCTCGTAGACCCCAATAATAATAATCACAAGTACACACATCACATGATACATGATCATCCGTCCACACATCAAACATCACATGTATAAATCATTATCATGTAGGACTACTAGATAATAATAAATAATAATAATTAACTAAATTTTTTAATTAATTTATATTTTTTAAAATCAAGGACATGTAGGGAATTTATAAATTCCTAAGGGTATTTTCATAATTTGGACAAAAGATAGAAACTAAAATTTCTAAAATTCCAAGGGGCAAAACTATCCTTTTGCCCAAAACCCTAAGCCCCTCTCCCTCTTCCCTACTGCTATCGTCGTCGCCACCCTACCGGCGGCGGTATGTGCAACGGGGCCGAGGCGCCACCCCTACAGGTGGGCGCCCCCCCATGGGTAGCGTTGCCCTTACGGGCGGGTGCCCTTGTGGGCGCCGCCCCCTCCGCAAGTGGTTCTGCCCTCGAGGTAGTGCCCGCAGGTGGTGTTGCCTCGTCGGGCGACTACCCCTGCGGGGGTTTTGCCCGCAGGAGCAGTACCACAAGCGTCGCTGCCCTGCAGCACGCCACCCCACGGGAGCAGCGACCGCAAGCGTCGCTGCCCTACGGTGCCTCAGCCCGCGGGTGCCACGGCCATAGGCATCGCTACCCCGCGGCGCCTTTGCCCGCGGGTCCAACACCCGTAGGCGCCACCCTTGCGCGCCATCGTTGTAGGCGGCCTGCTTGCATGAAGATGGCAGCAAGCAGGCAGCCATCTTCGAGCGCAGCAAGGGCAGCAACAGTTGCTGCCCTTCCTCATCTATTGTGTCAACAATTTAATGTCAAAATTCTTCTTAAACACAACACACGTAGTTCAAAACCAATCATTCGCATGAACAACTTGGCTCTAATACCAATGTTGGGAAATCTTGGAGGCGATATCACATGCGCAGTGGAAGAACAAGAAAACAAAATTCTCAATTTCCCAAAAAGATGTTCATCGTCGTGCGAAGATTGGTGTGTAAAAATCTGCGAAACAAACTATGTATAGAATAGATTGTGTTACATAAGGAGATCGTATATCTCTGTTTCCTTGCAGATCTCTAGGAGAGAGTGAAGGAGGTCAAGCGTCCTCCTCTCTAGCGGTGATCCACATAGTAGGGCTGCGACGACGCTCCTCAAAACTCCAAGCTTGCTCTGAGGTGGAGAGGGGGAGGGGGGAGAATAGGAGAGGCAAGCAAAGGCTTTAGCTTATGAACCACTGAAACCCTCCTATTTATAGAGGTCCTCTATCAAACCGTAATAGATCCTCCCCTAGTGGGTATTGGATTTGTATCCAATTACCCAAGGCTTTTAGATTAGTGGATCTCTATCCAATAATCTCTCATGGGCTCTTATTGGATCTCGTCCATGGGATCCAATAATTCAGGGGCTTATTGGATATCCAATAAGATAGGGGCTTCGGCGGATATCTCATATCCAATCCTCTACTCATCGTAATGCCTACTATATGTGTATGACACTCTAGGTCCAATATCGAGCTAGCCATGAGTTATACCTACTAGAACTCCTTCTAACTTAGTGAATTATTATCTCTATAATAATTTGCTCGACTCATCGACCACGGACGTACTAGGCCACTACGTTGTACTCCCCAGATGATCAGGGGAATCCAATCCATTGGACATATCTATTCTTAGTTACTGTATACCTATAGTCCCTCATCCATCTAATATCACAAAGACCGTATATCGGGCATAGTGTTGTCATACCCATATGGTTTCTTCTCGAGTCTCGCTCTAATCGGATTCTCCCAGAGAATTCTTTCTCTCTCAATCCGAATGACCCTAGCCAGGGATTTGTCTGAGCAAGAACACATAGGATATTCCTCTCATGATGTCGAGAGTGGATGATTCTCTATCGACACTCAATAGCCCTCGTAAGGTCAACTTCCACTCCCAATGACTAGTTGTACTAGATTTGGGACATCCAAACCTATAAGTTTGATATCAAAGAGTGGAGCACTTATACAAGATATCCTTAGTGTCTCAAGTCGAAGGACTACGGAATCGCTGTCTGACAATAAGGCATCATCAACCATCCAGTATTCCGTAAGCGGATCAATCAGTAAACTCATTCTCCATTGAGCACCTGTACTGTATTCCTAGTGTCCCCATATGAGCAGCTATGAGACCAGCTGCATCCATCATTTAGATGGGTATACAACACACTAGTCTGTCCGGTTATCACGATGTCCCTCTCGAGTAACCTATGACTGAGATTATTTAGGATCTATGTTTAAAGGTGAATCGATCTCATTATCGTGATCTCATCATGATCCGATTCCCATTGCACAAATCCAAGGACATCACAATATATACATACATATATGTAATAGTTAATATAAAGTGATAAATGCCAAAAATATAATAAGCAAAAAGATTCTGTATCAAGTCACACGTGCCATCACTCACGTGATTGGCTTGTTAGGCACCTATGACTAGCAGCGCACTCGCAACAACTTCATTCAACAGACCATTCGTTGCTTTTGCATGCTTAAACAGGGACATGATAGCATGTTTTGCCTTAGTTTTGTATGGTTTGCTTATAAAAATACATGTTCAAATAGGTTGCAGTGCTATAGTGCGATCGCTCGCTGCGCCGGGCAAAAAAGCCCCAAAATGGCTCCATTTTTGCATGTCGCAAACTGTTTTCTATAGCTCGCTGCAGCGCCCAAAATGTCAGCCATCTCAGCACCCTAGAATCCCTCGGGTCGTACAAAGCTGGATGGGGTTTTGATATATTGTCGAGCGTTGAAAAATCTTCACAAGTTCGCACGTTGACTTGACAGGAACTTGCCTTCATGCCCGACACCTGGTAAGCAACTGTTTGTGGACTTACAGCTGTTCATTCAACCTTCCAAAGTCCTTATTTTTCTTCTTTCTCTCTTTTCTCTTATGCACTCAAGGTGCTTACTGAATTACTTGTAAAGCTTCCCTCTTCGTGAGACGTCGGGACTTGTCCATCGCTCATTTTTAATCTAATAAACCGTCTGTTTTACAGGTCCTTCGGGACCTGTATGAGGTTACAACTAGGCTGAACCTTTGCGGACACATATGTTGCAAGGGCATCTCATGACTTAGGCAATCCCAACTAAGTCTAAGAAGTTGACTCAAGGGTGCATCGCGACTTAGGCAACTCAAGCTAAGTTCGTATCTTTGTCGCAAGGGTACCTCATGACTTAGGCAATTCCAGCTAAGTTCATGACATTGTGGTATCAGAGCGAGCAAGCAATTCGAGCAAGCAACAAAGGAACTTTATAATTTTGCTATAGCAAAGCATCGTGGTGAATCAAGCAAGGCGGGGCAAGCCGGACCTTTGCCCCAAGCAGCCGCAATGTAGGCTGCAAGTGGAAACTCACTCTCATGTCGTTGGAGCCACTTTGGAGGATTGTGGGAGTGAACATGATGAGCGAGAAATTACTTAATCTTCGCGAGCGGAGGAGGCACAATCTGGAGCGCCACCCGGGAAGAAGAGCCATAAGGAGAGACTCACAATGGCGGAAACCTGCTTGGATGTTCTAGAAGCGAGCTTGGAGGAACTCTACTAAGGCCAACGAAGGCTTCTTGGGGTAGAGAGCTCACAAGAAGAAGCTGAATCCCGAATCGACAAGGTCGAGGCCCTAGTCGATCGATTGTCGGACGACACAAAAGACTCCGTGCAACATCTGCAGGAAGTCGTGGCAGAACTCACTTCCAGGGTGACCATGCTCACAAGGGCACTGAATGCAGGAGGAAGCAACGCCCACATTGTGCCACCACAAAACTTGAGGGCACCCGAGCCACATTGTTATAGAGGTGCCCGAGATGCTAAAGAGCTTGGGAATTTCCTATTCGACATGGAACAATACTTTTGAGTTATGAGGTCTGATTATGAAGAAACCAAAGTTTTGATAGCAACCATGTATTTGAATGAGGATGTAAAACTTTGGTGGCGTACCCATTGGGAGGAGATCCAACAAGGTCGGCGTCGGGTGGACACATAGGAGGACTTAAAACGAGAGTTGAGAACTCAATTTCAACCCAAGAATATAAAGTTCGTTGCAAGGAGGAAGTTGAGACAACTTCGCCAAAGTACTTCCATCCAAGACTACGTGAAGTAATTTTCTATGCTAATGCTGGATATATAGGATATGTCCAAGAAAGATAAGCTATTCAGCTTCCTCGATGGTTTAAAGCTATGGGCTCAATAAGAATTGTATCGAAGGAATGTCACCGATGTGATGGGGACAATTGCTACTGTAGAAAGGCTCACCGACTTTATTTTCTTTAGGACCCGGGAAAAAAGAAATCATCTTCAAGAAATCGCCCTCCAAAATATTCTTGAGGGAAGGAGCCCGAAGGCGAACAAAGAAAGAAGAATTCCCACAAAGGGCCAAGCTCAAAAGGCAAGGCCCCAAAACTTGGCAAATGCTTCTTGTGCAGAGGGCCACACATGGTGAGGGAGTGCCCGTAGAAACAGACACTCAATGCTTTAACAACTTCCATCTATCCTCCCAAATCAGACAAGGGCAAAGCCATCACCCTTAGTTCAAGCAGTTCAGAATCTAGCAGTGACGATGAGGAGTCGCAAGGTCCCCGAATGGGAGCAATGTGTTTATTAAATACATTATGGGGTCAAGTGGGGGAGAACATGAATGCAAAGCCATTGAAAGCAGGGAGTAGCGAGCTAATGTACGTGGACATTAAGCTCAATGGCCAAACAACCCATATAATGGTGGATACGGGAGCTACCCATAACTTTATTGTCGATCGAGAAGTAAAGCGACTTGGGCTGATCTTGGAGGAGCACCCAAGTCGAATAAAGGCGATAAACTCGGAGGCCAAGCGAATCTCCGGGTTAGCAAAGGGAGTTCCCATCAAGATCGGAACATGGAGTGGGAGCATAAATATGATGACGGTGCCACTGGACGACTTCCAAGTGATTCTTGGAATGAAGTTTATGTATGTAACAAAGTTGGTACCAATGTCGTTCCTAAACTCCCTATGTATGATGGGAGGTAATGACCCCTATATGGTTCCCATCTCTCAAAGAGGAACCAAGGACCCCAAACAGATATCAGCATTACAACTGAAGAAAGGGGTATGAAAAGGTGAATTTGTTAGGATCAAGAGTCGGCACTAGAGGGGATGAATTAGTGCAGCGGTAAAATAACATCGGTTTAAAAACTTTCATATGATAAAAATTGATTTCGATGAAAATCGATTTCGGAAGCTTAATAACTTGAAAGCGTATGGAAGCGTAGTGACTAATTCAAGTAGTTTGTATTATGTAAATGGCAAGAATAAAATGCAAACCAGAGAACACAACAGTTTTAGAGTGGTTCGGTCAACGTGACCTACATCCACTTTGGGCTTCCTCCTCCGACGAGGTCATCGACGTCCACTAGAGGCCTTCTTTCAATAGGCGAAGGCCAATCACCTTATACACCCCTCTTCTCCTTTTGCCGGGTTTAGAAGACAACCCTTACAAGCACTCACTTACTCCTCTCTCAAACTAGTCTAACACTTAGAAGAGGGAGAGGAGATCATACAAGATTTTAGCAGCGTTTCTTTCTTTTTAAACTCTTTATGCTTGTATGCTTTAACTAGGGGTGAGAGGGATATTTATAGGCTTCAAGTTGATTCAAACTTGGAGCCTAAAACTTTCTCATCCCGGGTTCCCCGGGCATGGGCGGTACCACCGCCTGCGCTGGACGGTACCACCGCCCATTCTAACGGTACCACCACATGGGGGGTAGTGCTGGGCGGTACCACTGCCCAGACTAGTGGTACCATGATACAGTCTCGAAGATTATGCCACGATGGTAAGACTTCTTGGGGCACTGTTTAGGCCTCTTATTAGGCCCAACATAGTTCTTATATGGGCCTAGCTAGCCCTTAATTGGGTTGGCCCAAATCCAAGCCCAATTACATGCTAACTACGAAATCCTAAGACATTTGTAAGCTAAACAAGTCCCTATGTCTATTCTTCCGGCGTGCTTCCGGCAAACTTCTGACGATCTCTCGGCAATGTTCCGACAGACTCCGGCAAGCTCCTGGACTTCACGATGATCTTCTTGGCAAATTTTGATGAGCTTCTCTAGCAAGCTCTGAGACTTCTCGGTTGGTTCCCCCAGAACTTCCGACGAACGTCCTGACTTTCGACGAACTCTCAAACTCCTAACGAAATCGCGTCATTGACTCCAGGACTTCATTTTGCTTCATGCCTTGCTATCGTAGTTAATCCTACATATGTAAAAACACACTTCGATCTAGACAATTAATATTAAGCATTAATCATGTTGTCCGGCATGTCAATGGTCCATCGACGCTTCGTCCGATTCTTCGGCGCATCGTCCTCTCTTGCGATCTATTGCCCAATCAGTCAGTTGACTCCGTAACTCTAATATCCTTAGCGCAATATTCGCTCTTCTTGGCCCGATGCCCGAATCCATGGCCTGAAGCCTTCTGTTGATACGTCGATCGATCCACCGGCCCAACGTCCAATCTTCTGACATGTTTTCCTTCGGCACAACATGATTCTTCTTGCTTTAATTATCTTATCCCGATCGAAGCATCCTGCCTCACTTAAAATGAAGATTAAAACATAAACACTTATCGATTGGTTTCATCATCAAAATCTGAGATTCAACAGAATTAATATTCGTGGCTGCTATGAAGCTAGAGCCACTCGACGAGAAGGCTATTCATGAACCTGCTATGGTGGCAAACGTTCTGAAAGAGTTCACAGATGTTATACCACTCGAGTTGCCAAAGACTTTGCCATTACGCAGAGGTGTGGATCATCATATCGAGCTAGAGCCAAGAGCGAAGCCTCCAATGAGATCACCCTAGTGTATGCCCCCTCCAAAATTGGCAGAGCTCAGAAAGCAGTTAGGTGAACTGCTAAGCCGTGGTCTCATCTGTAGTTCTAAAGTACCATTCGGAACTCCAGTTCTCTTTCAAAAGAAACAAGATGGGAGCCTCTGACTATGCATCGATTATCGAGCCCTCAACAAAGTAATGGTGAAGAACAAGTATCCTATCCTACTCATCGCGGACTTGTTCGACCAATTGGGTCATGCCAAGTATTTCTCCAAACTTGACCTTTGGTCGGGGTACTAGCAAGTGCGTATTGTTAAAGGCGACAAAGAGAAGACTACCTGCGTGATAAGGTATGGAGAGTTTGAGTCCTTGGTAATGCCTTTCGGCTTAACCAATGCTCTGGCCATGTTCTGCACTTTTATGAACCAACTATTCGAGGGGTATTTGGATAAGTTTATAGTCATCTACTTGGACGATATCGTCATCTACAACCAAACGCTCGAGGAGTATGTCGAGCACCTTCAAACAATTTTCAAGATTCTCAGGGAGAACACTTTGTTCGTGAAAAGGGAGAAGTGCTACTTTGCTCAGATGGAGATCTTATTCTTAAGGCATCGAATCGGTGATGGCTCCATTCGGATGGATAAATCAAAGGTGTAAGCTATTGCAGAATGGTGAACTCTGAAGAAGGTGTCGGAGCCGAGATCCTTCCTTGGTTTCGTCAATTACTATTGATGCTTCATAGCGGGTATTCGAAGTGTGCAACTCCACTGATAGAGTTGCTGAAGAAGAAGCAGCCTTGGAGGTGGTCTGATAAATGTGAAGCTGCATTCCAAGATCTGAAGGCTACTATGTTGGAAGAACTAGTGCTAAAAAATTATCGGACTATGAGAAGCCCTTCAAAGTCCATAGAAATGCTTCCGATTTTGCTATTGAGGGAGTACTCATGCAGGACGGTCATCTGGTGGCCTACGAGAGCCGCAAGCTTAATGAGACCGAGCGACGGTATCTAGTGAAGGAGTAGGAGATGACAGCGGTGGTCCATTATCTACGAGTTTGACGACACTACCTTCTTGGATCGTGATTTGTGCTAAGGACAGACAACATCGCTTTGAGCTATTTCTAAACTCAGAAGAAACTCTCCCAAAGTAAGCACGATGGTAGGACTTCCTAGCTAAGTTTGATATGGTAATGGAGTACAAGCTCGGAAAAGCAAATGTCGTGGCCGATGCATTGAGCCAGAAAGTAGAGTGAGTAAATGTCATACAGTTGGAGGACGGAGGCCAAGCAAGTCAATTGCACTCCAACTTCCTTTCCAGGATCAAGGATGGACTATATAGTAATCCCCAGGTAGTAACCGTGATGCAACTTATCAAAGAAGGCAAGACACGACGATTTTGAGTCTAGGAGGGACTCGTTTATATAAAAGGGAATAGGGTTTATGTCCCTCAAGTGGACAATATGAGGCGTGAGCTCTTAAGAGAGTATCACAATTCCCTTTGGGCTAGACATTCGGGCATTCACAGAACCTTAGCTCTCGTGGAGAGGGCCTTCTACTGGCCGAAGATAGGGACTAATATGGAGGTATATGTTTAAACATGCCTCACTTGCCAACAAGACAAGGTGGAGCAGCGAAAGCCGGTGGGAATTTTGGAGTCATTGCTCATACCAAAAAGGTCATGGAAGAACATTTTCTTGGACTTCATATCTAGCTTACCGGCAATAGGGAGACTCAGATCGATACTCGTGGTGGTCGATCGATTTTAAAAGTATGTAACTTTCATTGCTGCAACCCTATACTGTTCAGTAGAGGAGGCGGCTAAGCTAATAATGAAGAATGTGGTAAAGTATTGGGGAGTCCCGCACAATATCATTAGTTATCGAGACGCTCGATTCCTGGGATGATTCTAGACCGAGCTATTCAAATTGTTAAGGTCTAAGTTATACTTCTCCACAAGCCTCCACCCCTAGACTATTGAATCTCGTATTTTGATGATGAAACCAATTGATAAGTGTTTATGATTTGATTTGCATTTTGAGTGATGCAGGATGCTTCGATCAGGATGAGACAATTAAAGCAGGAAGAATCATGTTGGGCCAGAGGAAAACATGTCAGAAGATTGGACGTCGAGCCGAGGATCGGTCGACGTATCAACAGAAGGCTTTGGGCCATGGATTTTAGCATCGGGCCAAGAAGAGCGGATATTACACTAAGGATATCGGAGTTGCAGAGTCAATTGGCCGATTGGGCAATAGGCCACAAGAGAGGACGATGCGCCAAAGAATCGGACAAAGCGTCGATGGACCAATGACATGCCGGAGAACATGATTCAAGCTTAGTAATAATTGTCTAGATCAAAGTATGTTTTTACATATGCAAGATTAACTATGATAGCATGGTATAAAGTAAAATGAAGTCCCAGAGTCAAGAATGCGATTTCGTTAGGAGTTCGAGAGTTCGTCGGAAGTCCGGACGTTTATCGAAAGTTCTACAGGAACTAGTCGAGAAGTCTTGGATCTTGCTAGAGAAGCTCGTCGAAACTCGCTAAGAAAATTGTTGTGAAGTCTAGGAGCTTGTCGGGAGTCTGCTGGAACATTGCCAAGAGATCGTCGAATGTTTGCTGGAAGCTCACCGGAAGAAACTAGATTTACGAACTTGTTTAGCTTAGTAAATGTCTTAGATTTCATAGTTAACATGTAATTGGGATTTGAATTGCGACAAACCAATTATGGGCTAGTTATGCCCATGTAAGGATTGTGTTGGGCCCAATGAAAGGCCCAAATAGTGACCTAAGAAGTGGTACCATCATGGTATAATTTTCAAGACTATATCAGGAGGTAGTACCGCCTAGTGGCCTAGTGCCAAGTGATGGTACTGCCAGTCTGGGCGGTGGTACCGCCCAATGTAGTGTCAGTGTCAGACTGACACTGGTGGTGGTACCGCCCAACACAAGCGGTGGTACCGTCCGAACCCAGGATTTGGATTAACTTGAGGCCTATAAATACTCTTCTCATCCCTAGTTAACACACACAAGCATAGAGAATTTAAAGTGGGAAAAACACTATTGTAATCTCTTGTGAGAATCCTCCTCTTTTAGTCTAAGTGTTAGAATAGTTTGAGAGAGGAGTGAGTGCTTGTAAGGGTTCTCTCCTAAACCCGGTAAAAGGAGAAGAGGGGTGTAAGAAGGAGGTTGATCTTCACCTATTAAAGAAAGATCGATAGTGGATGTCGGTGGCCTCGACGGAAGAGGAATCGGAGGAGTGGATGTAGGTCACGACGATCGAACCACTATAAATCGGTTTACATTTCTGTTTTGATATTTATCTTAACTGCAAACTGTCTTCCTTGCTTTACATCAACTACACTTCTATATGCTTTCAATTTAAAGATCTTTCCAAAATGATTTTCATCAAAATCAGATTTTACCATACGAAAGTTTTTCAAACCGATGTAATTTTTACCACTACACTAATTCACCCCCCCCCCCTAGTGCCGACTCTTTTCCTAATAATTAATATCAGAGCCACGTTTTTCTCATTTGGTCTAACACTTAAAGAGAAATGGCTCTTTTCGGCCTTCAAGATGGTCACTCTCTCATTTGTCCTCCCTTTTTTAATGGGACGAACTACACATATTAGAAAACTTGAATGAGAGTTTTTTTACTTTCCTTGGATTTAAATTTATGAAATATTATTGAAAAGAAAACAGTTTTTGAAGGTCTTCTCTTTCAATGAACCGTTGGAATAATTTGGAGAAGAAGACATTTTCTCTAAATGCAAAGACTATAAATGTTTTATTTTGAGCTTTAGATAAAACTGAGTTTAATCGGGTTTCTACTTATGAAATGACTTTCGATATATGGTACACTCTTGAAATCACACATAAAGGCACGAATAGAGTAAAAGATTCGAAGATTAATTTTTGAATAAATGATTTTGAGCCGTTTTAAATGAAACAGAGTGAAACTATTTTTGACATGTACACCCGCTTTATGGATGTCATCAATAGTTTAAAAGCTCTTGACAAATGTTTTTCGAATCTTGAACATGTGAATAAAGTTTCACACTCACTTTCTAAAACTTGGAATTTAAAAGTAAAGGCTATTCAAGAATAAAAAAATTTGAACCATTTACCAATTGAAGAACTTATAGGGTCTTTGATAACCTATGAAATAATCTGCAATGCTAAAAAAATTTGAACCATTTACCAATTGAAGAACTTATAGGGTCTTTGATAACCTATGAAATAATTTGCAATGCGCGTGAAGAACTTGAGAACCACCTTCCAAAGAATATGAAGGATTTCAGACTTAGAACAATTGAAGACCACTTGAGCATAAGCTCAAGTGATGGTGAACTTGAACTCCTCATGAAATTTTTAAAACAAGAATCGAAAATTAAAAATGAACTTAAAAAGAAGAAGAAGAAGGCAACTTTGGACGAATCAAGCTCATCCGAAGATGAGGAGAAAAACAAAGGCGAGGTGGCAAACTATGCCTTAATGGCATTTGACAATGAGGTAATAAAAATGCCTTTAATTTATTTCAAAATTACATGATACTTTTCATGAGTTATTTTTAATTTAGTATAGAATAATTTTATAAAAAAATTACATGTTTAAAAATGAAAATACAAAAAAAAATATGATCATGCTAGTAATTTTGAAAATGATAATAAAAATTACATGTTTTATGTTAATGAAATAAAATGTTAGATTTAAATCTAATGATCCTATATATGTTTTTCAAGAAGAAATAATGTGTATCTTGATGATTTCCGACTTTGATTGAAAATACTCAATGAAATTATGCTTGTTGTTTTTAATAAAAGTTTTGGTACAATGCTTGTTGACTTTATTTTATGCATGAGATTTTGAAGTTATACATGATAGCTTTTATATGGAAGGCTTGATGATTTTTATGATGAATTTTTTCCTTAGTTTTCGATTTTAAACATGATGCATGGTTTTAATATAAGAACAAATATTTGGCCATGCTAATATAAAGACAATCATACAAATTGAAACTAAAGAAGATTAGATATCTTTAAAAATCATTCAACATTATGTTGAATGAAGCCATACTTAAAGTCTTAATGAAAATGTTAAGAGATTTGATATCATGCTTAATGAGTTTATATTTCAAAATTATGCATAATGATTTTTATGATTTATGGCTTGTTGATCTTTATCATGATGAAATTTAATTTTTTGGTTTTGAAACGATGATGAATGTTTTTATTTAGCAAAGGCATGCTTGTATGAAATAAAAGGGGAATACATTTCTTGAAAATTTCTCAATTCCTATGTTATGAATTTTTGAACCATGAAATTGATTTTGATTTTTCATTAATGAATCCATGTATATTATGCTTTTGTGAATCTCATGGATTATGAAAATGATTTAAATTTAATGGATTTTATCGAAATCATGATCTTGATTTCTCATGATTTATAAATTAAAAATTCTTTTTTATAAATGTCTACTATGATTCTTTCTTTTCGCCACTTGAATTATCCAAAAAGAATCATAATATGTTTGTTGATATTCACAATTTGTCTTCATGATTTGTATATCTCATCATCAAAAATCTCTTGATATTTTTTATGATGATATGAAATTATGCATGAAATACTCATGAATTTATGTTAATACAAACAAATGAGAAGTTATGATCATGCATGATAGGATGTAATATAATTTGATATTTATATATCATCATGATTTGAAATGTTATGATTTGTTGTCAAAATGATGTATCATGAATGCTTGAATATCATATATGATATGCCCATAATGATTGATTTATTTGTGTCATGCATGAAGTAAGGATACAAATATAAGGTTTTGAAATTGTGCATGTTTTAATTTGAAAATATAATAATACACAAATAAGATTGATGCTTTACCTTTGTCATGATTTGAAAATTACTGTAAAGGGAAAAGAATTACAAAATTATATTCTTCCCTTCTCTTTGATAATGAAAAAGGGGGAAATAGCTAGCTTGCACAAGTCAAGAAGATACAAAGACATGCTAGCTTGCTCATCTCAAAAGAGAAGCAAAGATTGTTAACTTGTATATTTCAAGAAGCAAAAGTTGTTTTCTTGAACATCTCAATATTGCTAGCTTATATTTTTTTTAATGATGTAAAAATTTTTTGCTAGCTTGCATGATGTAGAAATTGCTATCTTGAACATCACTAAGAATTGCTAGCTTGCAATCTCAAGAGAAGCAAAAGTGCTATCTTACCTATCTCAAGAAGCAAAACATGCTAACTTACAAAATTTACGATCTTACACATTTTCAAAATTAATGATGATTTGGTGATTATGCATATTGTAAGTTAGATGAACAAATTTGCTAGCTGTATGTTATAAAGCTTGCATGATGATAAAACTTAATATTATGTTTATTATGCAATGATATGAAATGTAATGTCTAAACACTTGAAAGTTACATTTCTTTTTGTTAACGACAAAGGTGAAGAAGTATGATCATGTTATGCATAATGACATGTTGCAAATACTTATGATGAAATTTGCAACGATTTGAATTTAGCTTGAATTCAAGGTTCTATCAATATAGCATATTGATAGGGGGAGTTAAGGTTAACTCCGTCATCAATTGGTTGTCATCATCAAAAAGAGAGAGATTGTTGAATCTCATATTTTGATGATGAAACCAATTGATAAGTATTTATGATTTGATCTACGTTTCTTCACTTTTAAACTCTCTATGCTTGTGTAAGTTAACCAGGGATGAGAGGGGTATTTATAGGCCTCAAGTTGATTCAAACTTGGAGCCTAAAAATATGTCATCTCGGGTTTCCTAGGTTCGAGCGATACCACCGCTTATGCTGGGCGGTACCACCGCCAGTGTCAGTCTAACACTGACATTGCTTTAGGTGGTACCACCACCCAGTCTGGCGGTACCACTGCTTGGCATTGGGCCACTAGGCGGTACCACCGCCTTGCACCCTACTAGGAGCGGTACCATCGCCCAGACTGGAGGTACCATCGCCTAACACAGTCTCGAAAATTATGTCATGATGGTGCCACTTCTTGGGTCACTATTTGGGCCTTTCATTGGGCCCAACACAGTCCTTTAACTTTTCGTCGAAAGTTTTAAACTAATTGATGTTTGGGCCCAATAGCATTTCAGATTTTGACGCAGGATTTGATCTGCGTTTTGAGTGATGCAGGATGCTTCGATCAAGATGAGACAATTAAAGCAGAAAGAATCATATTGGGTCGGAGGAAAACAGGTCAGAAGATTGGACGTCGGGCAGAAGGATCGGTCGACGTATCAACAGAAGGCTTGGGCCATGGACTTGGGCATCGGGCCAAGAAGAGCAGATATTGAGCCAAGGATATTGGAGTTGCAGAGTCAACTGGCCGATTGGGCAATAGGCCACAAGAGAGGATGATGCGTCGAAGAATCGGACGAAGCATCGATGGACCATTGATATGCCGGACAACATGATTCATGCTTAGTATTAATTGTCTAAGATCGAAGTATGTTTTTACATGTGCAGGATTAACTACGATAGCAAGGCATAAAGCAAAATGAAGTCCTAGAGTCAAGAACGTGATTTCGCTAGGAGTTCGAGAGTTCGTCGAAAGTCTGGACGTTCATCAGAAGTTCTACAGGAACCAACCGAGAAGTCTCAGAGCTTGCTAGAGAAGCTCGTTGAAACTCACCAAGAAGATTATCGTGAAATCTAGGAGCTTGTCGGGAGTCCGCTGGAACATTGTCGAGAGATCGTTGGAAGTTTGTCGGAAGATCGCTGGAAGCTCGCTGAAAGAAACTAGACTTACAGACTTGTTTAGCTTAGTAAATGTCTTAGATTTCATAGTTAGTATGTAATTGGGATTGGAATTGGGCCAACCCAATTATGGGCTAGTTGGGCCCATGTAAGGACTGTGTTGGGCCCAATGAAAGGCCTAAACAATGACCCAAGAAGTGGCACCGTCGTAGCATAGTCTTCAAGACTGTGTCAGACGGTGGTATCGTCCAGTGGTAGTGGTATCGCTAGACTGGGCGATGGTACGACCCAGCACAGTGTTAGTGTCAGATTGACACTAGTGGTAGTACCGCTCGTGCCCAGGAGACTCGGGATGAGATGTTTTTAGGCTCTAAGTTTGAATCAACTTGAGGCATATAAATACCTCTCTCATCCCTAGTTAGCTTACACAAGCACATAGAGTTTTAAAGTGAGAAAATATTATAAAAATCACTTGAGAAATCCCTCCTCTAGCTTAAAATTAGAATTCTGTTTAGAGAGGAGTATGGGTGCTTGTAAAGGTTGTCTCCTTTTGTTCGATGTGCCAAATCCTTCATGTTCTTTGGAAGGTGGTTCTCAAGTTCATCATGTTCAACATGTGTCATAAAACTCATTTAATAGGTCTTTAAAGACCCTATTAGTTCATCTGATTAAGATTTGATTTTAGGATGACCTCTTCTATTTCCTCAGTAGAGATGAGTTTTACTAGAGTGAAGAAAGTGATAAGCAGATAAGATTTCCTCAAGGCAGTTGAGGAAAGCTCTAAGCAGTTAAGAAAAATCCTTCCTGTTGAATGTGTATAAATAGCTATCAAGAGCTCACTATCTAAATGAATGAGGCAATTACATCTCATACATTTCATAGTTTCTTCTATAATTTATATCTTTCTATCTTCTTCATTTAATTCTTTACATGGTATCAGAGCCTTCTTCCTTGCGGATATAGGCAACTCTGCCGAAACCTTCTACTGCTCCTCTTTTCTGTTCAGTTCGAAAGAGCAGTGTTGTTGCTTACCTCTCCTCCGGCGTCGTTGCTTCCTGTTCCGGAGTTGGAGACTGCTCGGCCACCTCCTACCCTCACAAGAACCTCGCCTACACTACCGTGGTGGTCGCCATCCTCGCAACTGCTCCCCGACCAGCGACCTCTCCTCGTTCCCACATCTCACTCAAGCGAGAAGTGCTATTGCCGCCATCCTTACCGCCACAACCATCATTGCCTTCCTACGGCAATAGGAATGATTGCAGTTTTTATAGCTTCCATCTATAGCCGCTTCCCTCTACCGCAGCAATTTCTCTACCATAGCAAGCTTCAGCAGTTGTAACCGCTGTAGATTTTTTTTTTTTCACCTAATCACTACAGATTTCTTGGTCTAAACCATTTGAAATTATTTATACCGACATGTGGGGCCCTACCCCAATTCTTTCTTTTGACAAGTTTCGCTTTTATGTTATTTTTGTAGACTATTTTACTAAGTACACATGATTATATCCTCTCCACCATAAGTCTGATGTTTCCACAATATTTACCAACTTTCGAAAGTTGGTCGAAAATTTTTTTCAATCTTCCATTGAAACAGTTTACTCTGATAGCGGAGGCGAATATCAAGCCCTCACATCCTATCTCTCTACTTATGGTATACAACACCTCAAGTCACCCCCACATACTCCCCAATTGGTTGGCTCTACCGAACGCAAACATCGGCATATCGTTGAAACTGGTCTCTCCCTTCTACATCAAGCATCCATGCCACCATCTTTTTGGTCAGTAGCTTTTCAAACTGCAGTTTATCTCATTAATCGTATGCTTACTCCAATCTTACAATACCAGCCACCATTTGAAAAATTATTCTACAAGCTTCCAAAACTTCATAAACTCAAAGTTTTTGGTTGTTTATGTTATCTATGGCTCCGTACCTATGCCTCACATAAGCTAACACCACGATCTAAGCCTTGCACTTTTATAGGCTACTCTCTTGAACATAATGCTTTTCGATGCTATGAACCCCAAACTAAAAAAGTCTTTATATCACGTCATGTTATTTTTGAGGAGTTTGTCTTTCCTTTTCAAAACAATCCTACTATGCAAGCTACTCCGATAAACATACATCACTAGAATATCCCTCCGATCTCATCACACGAACCTCCAATGACACCATCCAATCCTTACCATCAAGATCCGCATACTACTATTACTCCAGTTCAACAGCTTCTCACTCCCTCTATTTCTCCACTCCCTCATAAGTTTCTCCTATTAATGAAGTAATACCCTCGACAACATTGCCACTTGCTTTACCTTCTCCTAGACCTAGTGACATTGTCGTGCCGATGGTTGGCCCGGTCCATGACAGTGACTCGCCCTCGGCTATACCACCAACACAATCTACCACTTTCATTCCCCCTAAACATCTAATGACAACACACTCCAAAAGTGGTATTTTCAAACCATGTTAAGTCTTTGACTTACATGCTATAACAAGTTCCTCCACTAAAGCCAGTGAATCCACTATAATCACTCAAGCTCAAAAATCTTCTCACTAGCGTAAAGCCATGTGTGATGAATATGATGCTCTCCTCCATAACTCTACATGGCCCTTAGTACCCTTTCATCACACACAAAATATCATCGGGTATAAATGGGTCTTTCGAATTAAGCGAAACCCAGACAGATCCGTTGCCAAATATAAAGCATGTCTAGTCGCCAAAGGGTTTCATCAACGACCTGGTGTTGACTTCACAAAAACATTTAGTCCCATTGTTAAACCCACAATAATCCATCTTATCCTGAGTTTGGCCATCTCAAAGGGCTGGCACATACGATAATTGGATGTTAACAATGCCTTTTTACAGGAGTCACTTACTAAAGATGTCTTTATGCAGCAACCTCCTGGTTTCATTTATCCTCAATATCCGAGGCTTGTCTGCAAACTTTAAAAAACTATTTATGGACTTCGTCAAGCTCCAAGGGCTTGGTATACCGAGCTTGGCTCATTTTTGATCTCAATTGGCTTTATCAATTCTAAGTCTGATATATCGTTATTCATTTGCCAGTACAATGGAAGCACAATATATCTTTTAGTATATGTGGATGATATTATTGTCACAGAAAATGATCCTTTAAAGACTCAGGCATTTCTAAAGCACTTGGTCGATCTATTCTCCCTCAAAGATCTAGGAACTTTAAGCTACTTTCTGGGAGTGGAAACAACATTTACATCTTCAGGTCTCTTCCTATCACAAAGAAAGTATATTCAAGATTTATTATCAAAGACAAACATGCAGGATGCGAAAGAGGTTACAACTCCTCTCTCTACCAGTGAATCACTTAAATTATGTGATGGAAGTCTTGCTACAGATTCGACTCAATATCGACAAGTCCTTGGCTCCTTACAGTACTTGGCTCTCACCCATCCAGATATTTCATTTGTCATCAATAAATTATCGTAATTCATGCATCGACCATCTACTACGCATTGGTCTATGGTCAAACGAATTTTGTGATATCTTAAAGGGACTCTTAATCATGGTATTTTTCTTCGTAAAAATACTTCACTCCATCTACATGTCTTTGCTGATGTTGATTGGGCAAGGAACTTTAATGATAGAACATCTACATCATGGTACATTGTCTTCCTTGGAGCTACTCTAATCAGTTGGAGTTCTAAAATACAAAAGACGATTGCATGGTCTACAACTGAAGCTGAATACCGTGCTATCGCCACCGTCGCTACTGAACTCAATTGGATCACAAATCTGCTCAAGGAACTCAACATCAACTCCACGATTATTCCTACAATATATTGTGATAATATTGGAGCTACCTACTTATGTGCCAATCCAGTATTCAATTTCCGAATGAAACACATTGCCATCGACTTCCACTTCGTGCGAGATCAAGTTGTCAGACATCAACTCAATGTTTCTCACGAACATATAGCTGGTCAACTAGCAGACTCACTCACAAAGCTCTCGCCTGCAAACTATTTTCATCTCATCAGTCCAAGATCGGCATCCTTGAGGGAAGCTCAATCTTACGGGGGCATGATAAGCAGATATGATTTCCTCAAGGCAATTGAGGAAATCTTTAAGCAGTTGAGAAAAATTCTCTTAAGAACGAGGTAATTACATCTCATAGTTTTTTCTACCATTTCTATCTTTCTATCTTATTCGTTTAAAAAGATTCTCATAATATTTAATAATTTGAAGTTGATTCCCATATATAACATAACTATTGGAATTCACTAAAGAAAGGATGGAGTTACGGTTCTTCTGGGCGTATAGAGACAGAAAGTAGGAAGAATTAGATTCTACGGTTTCGAGGAGTTTATCAATGGTCTTATGGGCGTATAGAGACAGAAAGTAGGAAGAATTAATAACCTCATTTTCGAGGAGTTTATCAATGGTCTCTAGGTTTTTATCTTAATATAGATTCTTCAGTTTGGAGGAGTTTATATAGCTTAGAATTTAGGACCTACTCTATCTTTCATCAAAGGGAGTAATTCCAATTAGTCTCGAATAAATTTCAAGGAAAGAAATTCTTGTGCTGCTAGTAGACAAAAATGGGAGAAATTTTGCATCTCCTCCACAACTTTAAAAAAATTAGGATGAGAAGTCCAATGATTAAAAATCGATTAAATATGTCAATAGAAAGAAACCAAGCCTCTTAAGTCCAGAAAACTAGAAATCCAATCTTGGTTAATAAACATATGATCTCATAATTTGTTATATACCAACTACTTTATTTAACCACAAAGATGTTTTCTTAGGTCAAATAATCTCAATTCAATAAGATAATTAATAATATTTATAAGAAAATTAAATATAAAATAGGACACCCACTAACTAGTAAGACCCATGGCCCATGTGTAGAATATGAAATTTGAAAAATTAAAATTAAAATTCTCTTTGATCAGCCACATATAAAGCCCATATACCATTGAAAAAGTGAATATTTCTCAAAAGTGAATATCCTTGAGAAATTTAGTATATTAATAAATATATATATAAAGAGTTTTAAATGCACCAACTTCGAGAAACACTAGATAGATGAGTAATTAGTAATACATCTTGAATCATATAATAAGTTCGTACTTATGTTTTTTCACTCAAGACTCCGGAAGGAAAAATAATAATTAGTGTGGTATTTAACGAGAGAATCCCGGACAACCTTTTGTTTAGAAGGAGCATTAAGACCTTGATATTTCATATAGCAAAATTAATCACAAAGTTGAGATTTGATATGTTTACCTAAGGGGTATAAGGTAGCAATCTTCTATTTTTTTCACACTTATTTTACACTCATAATAATTTTTAAATCCATCAATACCAATAGGAAGTTCATCCTCAATCTTTTAGAGTGATCTAAACATAATATGATAGTTCTTTGCATGCAGGAACCTCAATGTAAACTTTAGCAAAACCAATGTGCTATCTTTTACTAGTTAGCTAATCCATAAATAAAGGTTTGTCGATACCACTTGCTATTGAACTAAAGAATTTAGGAGTTCACATGAATAAGGGGGGCGTAGAATTTTACCCTTTTTTAGTTGAGTATTGTGATCCCAAGGATGAAAGATGAGCAATATATTACGAATGTACCAAGGTCTTAATTCCATAACCTTGGTGAGATCATCTTAGTTACCAAATCTGAAAATAAAAAATCTTGCTTCTAGTAAAAAAAACTTCAAGAGATCTTACAGATTCCTAAATATAATTTACTTAGTTCTCAGTGATATGAAAGGGAGGGTGTGGCCCAACAAAGATTCTCAATCAGTAAATTGAAAACAAGTACTCTTCCCCCTTGTTAATCTCCTCCTCTGATGCTTTTATCTGAAGAACTCCACCTTTTGAAAAAATTGGATCCTCATGGTAAAATATAAAATTTTTATATCATTGGAAAGATACAGAAAAGAGCTCCAAGATTTGTTTCTGAGTTGATCAGCCTTTGTAACATGATGGACGATGGATGAAGATGTGGTGTTCACCTTATCAACACAAGATAAGTTCCTAACAACATTTTGATTGGCTAAGGAGACAATATGCTTTTATTTGCATGTTGGGAAGTTTGCAGTTTGGACGGAGAAGCCAAACATGATTTGTGAAGGCTCCGCTTACTAACTAACTAGTGGAGGGAAGGAGTCCACTTCATGAGGATGAGGTGGTGAGAATAACGTATCTACAATGAAGAAGGAAATGCATACGGATTTTAGGAAGAAATGATCCATATATGTTTTGGATTTAAGATCCATCAATTCAATACTATATCTCGGATAGAAGTTTTGATAGAAGAGGAAATATAGCAAGAAAACAAGCATAAAATCGAAAAAAAATAACCTTTATTGCTTGTAAGGCTACTCTCCACTTATTAAGGATCACTACTACTTTTGATCTCCTCCTCTCGTACTACTAGAACCTACTCTTGAGATTTGGACAGTAAACAGCATGGCCTTGGGACTGGACTTCTCACAATAGCTGAAGAAAGATTATATGAAGGACTTCGCTTGTTGGAACTCGAGAGAAAAGGGGTTACAGATAGAGGTTTGGTTACACCTTGTTAAAATTTTCCCTCTCTCTTCTCTCTTCTCCTGCTCTCAATGGAGGTTGGAAAGATAGGACCAGTTGGAGCTCCTTGCTACTGCTTTTTAGTTGCCTTTGATTGTTTTTCTTCTTCTTCTTCTTGCTACTACCAAAGGCTTTTTCGAAGCTACTAAAGCTAATAGCAAGTTGAAAAAGTTCTCTACAATAAGGTGGCTACAAGTAACAAGAAGGACTATTGAACTTATAAATTCCTTCCTCTCTCTCTTTCCTCTCTTCTCAACTTAGGGTCGATCGGCTTTTTAAGAGGAGACATGATTTGGATGCTTCAAAGGGGCTACAACCCCTTAGTTTTACATGATTGAAGGTACACGAAATCTTAATCGGTTAGGACTTCTCCTGGGTTCCTTACAGTCGTAGGAGTCTTCTGTCGGATATTATCCTAATTAGTTAGGGATTACCCAAATCCTAATTCTAGTAAGACTCGGATTGAGCTTACTTAAATATGACCTTTGAACTTGAGATTGAGCTCGGTCATGTTTTGTTCTGATCAAGATCAAATTGAAGTCCAATTGACACTTTAGTTGAGTCGAATAGAGTTAGGCTCAAACTCAACTAAATTGTCTTTGATCGGAGACACCGCAGACTTATTCTAGGAAGGAATCACAATTGCACTTACAGTAGCTTTTGTGTTGATCACCTAAACACCGAAAGAAGGGATTATCGATGATTGATCGTGATAAGGGTAATAATTGCGATAAGACTCGTGTGATATCAGCTACCCCAGATGACGCATCACGCCTCTGTTAACCTGATGAGGACCTGATCAACACGGACCGGAACGCCTACCAATGCACATTGACACCCTGTTCAGGCTCGATCCCTCACGCCACACCAACGGCAATGCCAGACGCTACCAGAAGTACGATCCTGCTCCCTGCGGGCAGGCACATCACGCAACGGTAATTCTCACTATAAAAACCCTCACGCTCCGAAGGAGTAGGAGAAAAAACATAGATAAAAAAAACCCCCTACGACGGCTCACTAACTTGATCGTCGGAGGGTCGAGCTTCCCCGACCTGACCTTTGTGCAGGTGCGAAGGTGGAGGTCTCCCACTAGACGCCCAGGCGACCAGTCCCTTCCCAGAGGAAACGGCGACCCCGTCCCGATCGAACCAACGCAATCGGCCACCTCAGCAGTCTCAGGAAACATCCCAAGGAGATCCCCCATCATCCGGACCCCAACTAAGTCGCGACGGCCCCGGGGCCACGGCTTAAAGTTGTTTACAACAATATTTTTGGCGCTAGAAGGAGGGCCCGAATGTTAGGGGATCGCCCAATTGGCTCAGACGAGCTCACGGTTGAGGGGTCACACCCGATGGGAGCTCCGAGGGAAACCCCCCCCCCCCGCGCGCGGAGAACCTCAAGATGAACCCCCCGCCGCGACCTCAGAGCGCTATTGGCGGATATTTAATGACCCGGTCCTGTCACCGCCAGACGGCGCCTCAGCTGGCCCGTCGCCTGTGTCATCTGAGGCCTTTCAAGACCTCACTCATCAAGTCTGAACTCTGACCAGTATGGTGCAGTCCATTATCCCACTGGTTTCTCGACCACTACACCCGCCTGCGATCCAACCACTACGTCAACAGGAGCCGCCCGTTTGGGCTCGCACCCCACCTCAAGAACTTTCGACGTCCCCTCGGGACCGATTAGCCCTGCTCGGGAACCGAGCGACAGCAAACCCGAGAGGCCGCCCGGAACCCGAGGCATTATCCTCATATTCCACAGATTCCCTGCGAGCCCAGTTACGCTACGTTAGTCAGCGGCTCAACGAGGTGCAAAAGGAGGTTCGCAGGTCAAGAGGAGAGCTCAGGGAGAGCTCGGGGAGGACGCACACCAGGGATCTCCATTCACACTCGAGATATAGGATCAGACAGTCCACCCGAACTTCCGACTCCCCTCCTTGGACGCATACGATGGCTCCACCGACCCGGCGGACCATATAGCCGCTTTTCATGCTGAGATGGCGTTGTATGGAACTTCTGATGCTTTGATGTGCAGAGTGTTTCCCACCACTCTGAGAGGGTCGGCCCGCGCGTGGTACAGCGGCCTGAAGATCAGGACGATCGCCTCCTTCGACCAGCTCATCAAGGACTTCGAACTCAACTTCTTGGCTTACGCCCAGCCGAAACCTTCCGTTGCGCTGCTCCTCGAACTCAACCAGAGGGAGGACGAGCCCCTCTCCCATTTTGTGAATCATTTTGCAACGCAAATCCGAGGATTACCGGACGCTCATCCCTCTCTATTGATGCAGGCGTTTATGATAGGCCTGCGACCTTCTAGATTCTTCTAGTCCCTCGTGGAGTGACCCCCCACCACGGTGCCTGAGATGCTTCAACGGGCGAACCAGTTCATCGCGGCCGAGGCCTGGATGGCCGGGAAGTGGGAGGAGCACAAGAGGGTTAGGCCGGAGTTGGCTCGAGGATAACCGTCCGCCGCACCGAGGCGTAGGTTGGACCGTCCTGACCCACCGGCGTTGAGGACCCCGTTGCCCTCTTTGGGCGCATCCCGAACGGAGATATTTCTCCAAATAAGGGAAAAAGGGTTGCTCAGGGCCCCCAACCCGATGAAAAGCCCACGAGAACTCGCCGATCAGTCGAAGTATTACCGCTTCCACCGGCAAAGCGGACGTGATACTGAGGAGTGCCGCGAGCTGAAGCGGCAAATCGAGGAGCTCGTCCGTAGAGGACACCTCGATCGGTATATCTGACAGGACAGGGAGCTTTCCCCCTATCCGGTGGGCCTTGCGGAGTGCCAAATCAATGTCATCATAGGAGGCCCAGCATTTGGAGGAAACAGTATGTCCAGAAGGAAGGCCTATGCCCGCTCCGCCAGGGTCGATGCTCCCGGGAGCGGCCCTGACCCCGAGGTCATGTTCCCTCCCGAGGGCGCTGAGTGATCAGAACATGACAATGCGCTTGTAATAATGGCCAGGATCGCTAATGCCTAGGTTAGAAGGGTCATGATCAACACGGGGAGCTCAGCCAATGCGCTCTATCTTGACGCTTTCCAGAAACTCGGGTTGGCTAAAGAAGCCCTTAAGCCCATGTGCTCGGCGCTCACAGGGTTCATCGGCGCATCGATCTCGCCGCTGGGGGCCGTCACCTTGCCCCTGACTTTGGGGACGCCGCCCAGATCGAAGACGGTGATGTCCACCTTTTTGGTGGTGGATCTCCCCACCGCATATAATGCCATCCTCGGTCGCCCCACCCTCAACAAGATTAGAGTTGTAGTCTCCACCTACCACCAGACCGTGAAGTTCCCGACCCACGTCGGGACCGAGGAAGTCTGGGGAAGCCCCCGTGAGTCCAGGCAATGCTACTTGATGGCGGTCTCGCTGCACAAAAGGGTAAAGACCGACCGCCCCCTGGAAGACCCGAGGGAAACGAAGCGGCCGACCCTACATCCCGAGCCGACGGCGCCCACTTGCGATGTATCGTTGATGAAGGATCAGCCAGATCGGACGATCAAAGTCGGGTCAGAACTCCCCGAGTGGGAGCGGGAGCAGCTCGTCGGATTCCTGTAGGAGAATGCTGACGTCTTCGCCTGGTCGCCATCCAACATGACGGGCGTCGACCCAAAGACTGCCCAACATCACCTGAGCATATCGCCCGATGCTCGACCAGTGAAGCAGAAATTGTGACGGCAAGCTACAGACAGACAATAGGCTGTCCGTGCAGAAGTGGAGCGACTCTTGGCAGTAGGCTTTATTGAAGAATTCAAGTACCCGCGATGGCTGTCTAATGTAGTCCTGGTGAAGAAATCTAATGGGAGCTGGAGGATGTGTGTTGACTACACCAGTCTCAATCGTGCATGCCCAAAGGACTGCTATCCCCTCCCGAGGATCGACCAGCTTGTCACGGACAAACTTCGAAACACCTTTGCCTTCTCACGGACACCTTTGCCTTCTCAGCTAAGCCGAAGGCTTAATAGTCCCATTTTAGTTGGGTTGGTGGCCTCTTTAGGCTTATAAATAAAGGTTGTGTCATGTGGACACGTGCGAGAGATTCTCAGTCTGTAATAGACCATTTTACCCTTTGTTGTGCCACTGTTCAGAGCTTGTAAAGTCTGTTTGTAATTTGCATTGTCTATGAAGTGTTTTTCGGATATGTTTGCTTGTGGATCCCGATTTGTTGGGAAATCATAGGGGGGGCGACATCATATGCGCAGCGGAAGAACAAGAAAACAAAAATCCCCGATTCCCAAAAAGATGTTCATCGTCGTGCGAAGATTGGTGCGCAAAATCCGCAAAAAACACAAAAACTGCGTATAGAGATTGTGTTACCTAGGGAGATCGTATATCCCTATTTCCTTGCAGATCCTTAGGAGAGGGTGAAGGGAGGTCAAGCGTCCTCCTCTCTAGCGGTGATCCACACAGCAGGGTTACGACGACGCTCCTCAAAACTCCAGGCCTACTCTGAGGTGGAGAGGGAGAGGAGAATAGGAAGGGCAAGCAAAGACTCTAGCCTATGAGGCTGTGAATCCCTCCTATTTATAGAGATCCTGTGTCAAAACCCTAATGGGTCCTTTCCCTAGTGGGTATTGGATCTGCATCCAATAAGACAAGGGCTCCGTCGGATATCTCATATCCGAACCTCTACTCATCGCAATGCCTACCATATGTGTGTGACCCTCTAGGCCCAATATCGAGCTGGCCGTGAGTCATACCTGTCAGAACTCCTTCTAACTAAGTGAATTATTATCTCTGTAATAATTCACTCGACTCATCGACTACGGAAGTACTAGGCCACTACGCCGTAGTCCCCAGACGATACAGGGGAATCCAATCCATTGGACCTGTCTGTCCTCAGTTACCATGTACCTATAGTCCCTCATCCATCTAATATCCCAGAGACCGTATATCGAGCATGGTGCTGTCAGACCCATACGGTTTCTACTCGAGTCTCGCTCTAATCGGATTCTCCCGGAGAACTCTTTCTCTCTCAACCCGAATGACCCTGGCCAGGGATTTGTCTGAGCAAGAACACATGGGATATTCCTCTCATGATACCGAGAGTGGATGATCCTCTATCGACACTCAATAGCCCTCGTAAGGTCGACTACCACTCCCAATGACCAGCTGTACTAGATCTGGGAACAGCCAAACCTATAAGTCTGGTATCAAAGAGTGGAGCACTCATACAGGACATCCTTGGTGTCTCAAGTCTAAGAACCAGATACACCACTAGGACTACGGAATTGTTGTCTGACAATAAGGCATCATCAACCATCCAGCATTCCGTAAGCGGATCAATCAGTGAACTCATTCTCCAATGAGCACCTGTACTGTATCCCTAGTGTCCCTACACGAGCAGCTATGAGACCAGCTGCATCCATCATATGGACGGGTATACAGCACACCAGTCTATCCGGTTATCACGATGTCCCTCTCGAGTAACCTATGACCGGGATTATTTAGGATATGTGTTTAAAGGTGAATCGATCTCATTATCGTGATCTCATCACGATCCGATTCCCATTGCACAAATCCAAGGACATCACAATATATATGCATTTATGCAATAGTTATAAAGTGATATACGCCAAAATATAATAAGCAAAAAGATTCTGTATCAAGTCACACGTGCCATCACTCACGTGATTGGCTTGCTGGGCACTTATGACTAGCAATCTCCCACTTGACCTAAAGCCAATCACCTATGTGTCTGATCCCCATCAGACCCCTGTGACGCTCAAAGACAATCTGAGACAATGGCTTTGTTAGTGGATCTACAATGTTATCTTCGGATGGAACTCTTTCCACTGCTACATCTCCTCGGGTCACTATCTCTCTGATAAGGTGGAACCTCCTCAGAACATGCTTAGATTTCTGATGAGACCTAGGTTCCTTCGCTTGAGCAATTGCCCCGTTGTTGTTGCAATATAGGGAAATCGGCTCCTCACTATCCGGCACGACTCCCAAATCTGTGATGAACTTCTTCAACCAGACTCCCTCCTTTGCTGCATCTGATGCAGCAATGTACTCCGCCTCTGTGGTCGAGTCAGCAGTGGTATCTTGCTTGGAACTCTTCCAGCACACTGCTCCTCCATTCAAGGTGTACACATACCCTGAATTCGACTTGCTATCATCGACATCAGACTGAAAACTTGAGTCAATGTAGCCTTCAACCTTAAGGCTATTACCTCCATATACTAGTAAAAGATCCTTAGTCCTTCTCAAGTACTTAAGGATACACTTTACTGCTTTCCAGTGCTCCAAGCCTGGATCCGCCTGATACCTGCTCGTGACACTCAGAGCATGCGCTATATCAGGCCTAGTACATAGCATGGCATACATGATAGACCCTATTGCTGAGGCATAAGGTATCATATCCATGTTCGCCCTTTCTTCTGGAGTCTTTGGGGACATACTCGTAGAAAGCGATATCCCATGTCTCATCGGTATGAGACCTCTTTTGGAATTTTCCATGCCAAACCTTTTGACAATAGTTTCTATGTACCTGGACTGGGACAAGCCAAGCATCCTTTTGGATCTATCTCTATAGATTCTAATCCCCAAGATATAAGATGCTTCTCCTAAGTCCTTCATGGAGAAGTGTCTAGATAACCAAGCCTTTATTGTGGATAGCATTCCTATGTCATTCCCAATGATGAGGATGTCATCCACATATAATACCAAAAAGCTAATAGCGCTCCCACTTACCTTTCTGTATACACAAGGCTCATCTTCGTTCTTAACGAAGTCATAAGATCTGATTGCCTCATCAAATCTTATGTTCCAACTTCGGGAAGCTTGCTTTAGTCCATAAATGGATCTAAGCAACCTACACACCTTATCTGGGCAGTTCTTGGACACGAATCCCTCAGGTTGCATCATATACACCTCCTCCTCCAGGTTCCCGTTGAGGAATGCGGTTTTCACATCCATCTGCCAGATCTCATAATCATAGTGTGCTGCAATAGCCAATAGAATTCTGATGGATTTTAGCATTGCTACGGGTGAGAAAGTTTCGTCGTAGTCAACACCTTGCCTTTGACGATACCCCTTAGCCACTAGCCTTGCTTTATAGGTCTCTACCTTTCCATCTACTCCGATCTTTTTCTTAAAGATCCACTTGCAACCGATGGGTACAATACCTTCGGGTGCATCAACTAGGTTCCAAACCTTATTGGAGTACATAGAATCCATCTCAGAATTCATGGCTTCTTTCCACTTCCCGGAGTCTATACTCATAATAGCCTCCTCGTAGGTCTAAGGATCAATATCCTCTACATCCTCTGCTCTAATATGTCCCACATATCTCTCAGGAGGATGGGATACTCTATCAGACCTGCGTAAAGTTGAAACTTGTGTATTAGATACCTGAACAGACTCGGGCTGTAGAGTGGTGCTTGAGCTTGGTTCTCCAACCTCGCTCAACTCTATCATTCTCCCACTGTCTCCGCCAAGAATGTGTTCCTTCTCAAGGAACACTGCTCTCTTAGCTACAAAGACCTTTTGGTCCTCGAGATGATAGAAATAATACCCACAAGTTTCCTTGGGGTATCCCACAAATTTGCATCGCTCTGTCCTTGATTCTAACTTATCGGGGTTGTGTCTTTTAATGTGGGTAGGGCAGCCTCAAATCTTAACTACTTTAAGATCAGGCTTCTTCCCTTTCCATATCTCATATGGTGTAGACACCACCGACTTAGTTGGAACTCTGTTCAGAAGGTAAGCTGCGGTTTCTAGGGCATATCCCCAGAATGAGATGGGTAGGTCAGCGAAACTCATCATGGACCGTACCATATCTAATAATGTACGATTTCTCCTTTCAGAGACACCATTGAGCTGAGGTGTATAAGGAGGTGTCCATTGGGATAATATCCCATGGTCCTTGAGGAAGTGAGTAAACTCTGTACTTAAGTACTCACCTCCTCGATCTGATCGAAGAGTTTTGATACTCTTTCCAGTCTGGTTCTCCACCTCATTCTTATACTCTCTGAATTTCTCAAAGGCCTCGGACTTGTACTTCATTAAGTACACATATCCATACCTTGAGAAATCATCAGTAAATGTAATGAAGTAGGAGTAACCTCCAATGGCATGAGTTGACATGGGTCCACATACATCACTATGTATGAGTTCCAACAACTCAGTGGCTCTCTCTCCAGTTCCACTAAATGGAGAGTTGGTCAGTTTTCCACGAATGCAAGGCTCACAAGTTGCATATGACACATAGTCGAATGGATCTAGATATCCATCATTTAGCAACTTTTGAATCCTTCTTTCATGGATGTGACCTAGCCTACAATGCCACAGGTATGCACTGTTCAACTCATCTCGTTTCCTTTTGGACACATTTATATTCATGATATGTGGAGTGGTGTCTAACATAAATAAACCATTATGCAATGTTCCTTTCGTGATGATCTTATCATCTAATAATATCGAACAACCATTGTTCTCAAAAACAAATTTATATCCACTAATTGTTAAACATGAAATGGAGATAATGTTTTTGATAATAGAAGGAACAAAATAACATGCATCTAATGCAATAAAAGCTCCACTAGGCAGATGTAGGGCGACCTCGCCAACAGCTAATACAGTAACTTTTGCTCCATTACCCATCTTGAGGTCCATCTCGCCTCTCTCTAGTCTCCTAGGCCTTGCCAGAACCTGCAACGAATTACATATATGATAAGCACTACCGGTATCTAATACCCATGTGTTATCATAAGAGTCTGACAAATGGAGACTGATCATGAATGTACCTGAAGCTTCATCAAGCTTTTGTTTCGCCCTTTCTGCAAGGTACTCTTTGCAGTTTCTCTTCCAATGCCCATCTTTACCACAGTGGAAGCACTGGCCTTTGTCCTTTGTTGGGTCTTTCTTAGCAACCTTTGCTTTACCTTGTTTGCCCTTGCCCTTTCCCTTCTTAAGGGACCTTTCTGCTTTCCTTTTCTTTCTGGTCTCACCAGTGTAGAGAACTGGCTTCTCTTTCTTAATAGTACTCTCTGCCTCCCTCAACATATTGAGGAGCTCTGGGAGAGTCACCTCAAGCTTGTTCATATTAAAGTTCATTATGAACTGTGAAAAGGAATCTGGTAGGGACTGAAGCACAATGTCCACACACAAGTTATCCTCTAGGACCATTCCTAGACCTGTGAGTTTCTCTATCCACTCAATCATCTTTAGGACATGGTTCTGAACCGGTGTCCCCTCAGTCATCCTAGCGCGGAAAAGGCTCTTGGATATCTCATATCGTCGAGTCCTTCCCTGTTCCTCAAACAATTTACGGACATGTAGGAGAATGGATCTGGCATCCATCTTTTCATGTTGTCTCTGTAACTCTGGAGTCATAGAGCCCAACATATAGCACTGAGCAAGAGTGGAGTCATCAATGTACTTCACGTAGCGAGCGATCTCATCCTCGCTTGCCCCTTCTTCGGGCGTAGGCATCACTGTATCAAGGACGTACACGATTTTCTCCGCTGTGAGAACAATTCTCAAGTTACGGAGCCAATCCGTATAATTTGGACCAGTGAGGCGGTTGACATCAAGTATGCCACGTAAGGGATTTGAAAGCGACATTTTCTGAAAATAAAGATGTAGCAAAAATGAATAACATGCAGATTTTGCAAGAAATAAACTATCAAGATATGGACTTCTATCTTAATATGCTCCCACTATTTTACTAACGAGTCATGTGACACCCTCAGCACGTGAAACGGAAGTCTCCGGCAGACTTCTAGTGGGGATCAGGATCCAATCAGCGTCTTAGTGTAACCTCGAGGGACTCGACTAATCACACTAAGCCTAAAAGGTAGACAACTCTTGCCGATCACAACTCCTTGTGATTCCCGTCCTGTTCGGCCTCCGAATCACCATGGCCTCGAGGGACTCGACCAACCATGATGCTCGGTTAAGTCAACACCTTCGTTACAAGATGAGTCTGATTTGATGATATACCCTCGAGGGACTCGACCAAGCATATCATGCCCTCAGGTCACCGGTGACATCTCTATGTCGTAAGCAAGATAGCGAATCGCGATATAGGTGAGTCTCGAGGGACTCGACCAACTCAACCTACACCGGGATTCGGTTCCTACTCATAACGATGGAAGGCCACGTGGGTCAATCTAATTGCCTCACGTTTACCGACTTAATATTATCGAGAGATGTTTCTATGATTTGGTCTCCTAATATGACATGTCACACATATACATATTTAATATATATCTACATCGCATGCAAATATATATACATATCTAGTATGTGTATAAGCAATCACACCAGATGATCATGGACCACAACCTAATATGATTAGGCCCGAGCCAGTAGGCCTAATCACTCACATCAAGAACTATGTGTGCAACGGTGCATCTCCATGCCTTGTGATCGTCCATCTCGTCCTCGTTGGTTCCGTCGACATCTTGATGCATCTTCATGCATCACGATCGTCCGTCTCGTGGGTCCCGCTATGGCTTCCACGCTCCCGCTGCGCCTCCTCATGTGATTACAACTTAATCATAGGCACGCAGGCCCGACAATAAACGAGAAATATAATGGAGGTTCGCAGACCTCAATAATAATAATCACAAGTACACACATCACACGGTCCATGATCATCCGTCCACTCATCATACATCACATGTATAAATAATCATCATCATGTAGGACTACTAGATAATAATAAAAATAATAATCAACTAAACCTTTTAATTAATTAATATTTTCTGAAATCAGGGATATATAGGGAATTTCTCAATTCCTAAGGGTATTTTCATAATTTGGACAAAAGACAGAAACTGGAATTTCTCAAATTCCGAGGGGCAAAACTGTCTTTTGCGCAGAAAACCCTAATACCCTTTCCCCTTTTCGCTGCTGCGCCGCCGCCGCCGCCACCCTGCTGGCGGCGGCCTGTGCGGCGAGGGCGAGGGCACTGCCCTCGCCTGCAGGTGGCACGCCCGCTAGGGTCGCTGCCGCTGCAGGTGGGCGCCCCCGCGGGCGCCGCCGCCTTCGCGGGCGGTTCTGCCCGCGAGTCAGCGCCCGCAGGTGGTGCTGTCTCGCTGGCGGCCGCCCCTGCGGGGTTTTTGCCCGTGGGAGCAGCGACCACAGGCGCCGCTGCCCTGCGGTGCCTCAGCCCGCGCTGCTGCCCCGCGGCGCCTCTGCCCGCGGGCTCAGTGGCCGCAGGCGCTTCTACCGAGCGGGCTCCCAGCCCCGCCGGCCGCAAGCCTGCTGCAAGCAGACCGCCGGCCGACTGCTGCAGGCACAGCGCTTGCGCATGCGCCGGCGCTGTGCTGCCTGGCTGCGGCTGCGGCTGGCTGCAGGCATGCAGATCGAGGGCAGCAACTGTTGCTGCCCTTCCTTGCTTTTGCGTCAACGATTTTGACGTCAATATTCTTCCTAAACACAACACACGCAGTTCAAAAACCAATCATTCGCACGAACAACCTGGCTCTGATACCACTGTTGGGAAATCATAGGGGGGGCGACATCATATGCGCAGCGGAAGAACAAGAAAACAAAAATCCCCGATTCCCAAAAAGATGTTCATCGTCGTGCGAAGATTGGTGCGCAAAATCCGCAAAAAACACAAAAACTGCGTATAGAGATTGTGTTACCTAGGGAGATCGTATATCCCTGTTTCCTTGCAGATCCTTAGGAGAGGGTGAAGGAGGTCAAGCGTCCTCCTCTCTAGCGGTGATCCACACAGCAGGGTTACGACGACGCTCCTCAAAACTCCAGGCCTACTCTGAGGTGGAGAGGGAGAGGAGAATAGGAAGGGCAAGCAAAGACTCTAGCCTATGAGGCTGTGAATCCCTCCTATTTATAGAGATCCCGTGTCAAAACCCTAATGGGTCCTTTCCCTAGTGGGTATTGGATCTGCATCCAATAAGACAAGGGCTCCGTCGGATATCTCATATCCGAACCTCTACTCATCGCAATGCCTACCATATGTGTGTGACCCTCTAGGCCCAATATCGAGCTGGTCGTGAGTCATACCTGTCAGAACTCCTTCTAACTAAGTGAATTATTATCTTTGTAATAATTCACTCGACTCATCGACTACGGAAGTACTAGGCCACTACGCCGTAGTCCCCAGACGATACAGGGGAATCCAATCCATTGGACCTGTCTGTCCTCAGTTACCATGTACCTATAGTCCCTCATCCATCTAATATCCCAGAGACCGTATATCGAGCATGGTGCTGTCAGACCCATACGGTTTCTACTCGAGTCTCGCTCTAATCGGATTCTCCCGGAGAACTCTTTCTCTCTCAACCCGAATGACCCTGGCCAGGGATTTGTCTGAGCAAGAACACATGGGATATTCCTCTCATGATACCGAGAGTGGATGATCCTCTATCGACACTCAATAGCCCTCGTAAGGTCGACTACCACTCTCAATGACCAGCTGTACTAGATCTGGGAACAGCCAAACCTATAAGTCTGGTATCAAAGAGTGGAGCACTCATACAGGACATCCTTGGTGTCTCAAGTCTAAGAACCAGATACACCACTAGGACTACGGAATTGTTGTCTGACAATAAGGCATCATCAACCATCCAGCATTCCGTAAGCGGATCAATCAGTGAACTCATTCTCCAATGAGCACCTGTACTGTATCCCTAGTGTCCCTACACGAGCAGTTATGAGACCAGCTGCATCCATCATATGGACGGGTATACAGCACACCAGTCTATCCGGTTATCACGATGTCCCTCTCGAGTAACCTATGACCGGGATTATTTAGGATATGTGTTTAAAGGTGAATCGATCTCATTATCGTGATCTCATCACGATCCGATTCCCATTGCACAAATCCAAGGACATCACAATATATATGCATTTATGCAATAGTTATAAAGTGATATACGCCAAAATATAATAAGCAAAAAGATTCTGTATCAAGTCACACGTGCCATCACTCACGTGATTGGCTTGCTGGGCACTTATGACTAGCACGATTGAGGCATTCTCTTTAGCCCGTTCTCTCTTTTGTTGGTCCTAAGGGACAATGGGAGTCTTCGGGGAGGCTGACCTTTGCGGACGGACACGCAAGGGTGCCGCACGACTTAGACAAAACCAGCTAAGTCCATGACAGATGGTATCAGAGCGGGACAAGCACTCATAGAAACACTTAGCATGCAAACATGGGGGACCTAGCGGGGCTGCGTTGAGGGCAGTCAGCACACGCGTGACCGTTTGGGGGAAAACGGGCATGGAGATGTAGGGAAAAGGAGTCGCTCAGAGGAATGGCCAACCCTTCGCACAAGAGGCACCATGAGAACAGGCAAGCTTGGAAGAATGTGGAGCGCACAAAGGTTAGAATGGCTGAGTTTGAGCTACGGCTCAACGTTGACAACCATACTTGATGGTGCTCAAGGCAAGCGAGGCGCTTGGTAAAGGATGAGACCATTCAAGGTGGAATGAGTTGCTCAACGACCAAAAGAGTTCTGCAAAGCTCACAGAGGTGAGGGGAATTGCATGTGCTTGTATACGGACGATGGAATGTTCGTGGCCATCCCAAGGCGACCGAAACTCGGTGCCATAGAGCATTGAAACTTTCTCTTCGGCATGTGAAGGATACATCCGTAGGAGGCTGAAGTGTGCAACAAGTTCAGCATGTTGCTAGGCCTTGAGGGGTGCAGTGGGGACTGTATTGACGAGGAGTCGCAATCTAGCAAGTGTGTTTGCAGGAGGCAGAACAATGCACAGTTTGTTCAGCAGATCGGAGTAGTCTAAGGGGATGGTGGTCTCCGAAACGAAGAGAGATGTTGCTCCAACGGGATAGTTATCCAGGAGGGATAAGTCCCGGCTCTCCAGAGGGAGAATCATGTGAGACGGACCTCACATGTTGAGGAGGAGTACCTCAACAAACAACAACTCCATGAAGCTCGATGGACTGAGCAAGCGGCGAGGAGTCATCGCATGATCTCGCTTGAGAGAATGCATTGGTGGATGAATTGCAAGATCAAGTGGGGGAGCGACCCAAAGCAACTTAAATGAAGGCACACTTGGAGTCGATATGGAGATTGGACTCAAGGGAGGGCTGACCCGTGGAATGGTGGGCGCGAGGGCCACCATCGACTCAATGCAAAAACGAGGAGCGGAGCAACTTGGGTGTAACTTGGCGAAGTACCCAAGCCGTATGAAGTGAGCCAGCATAGAAGTTGGAACATGGAGCAGAGGCACAGTGCTTTCCTTAGACAGAGGTCAAGGACATGAACTCTTGCAGAGGCAAGAGTAGGATCATGTTGTTCTATGGGTCCTTCATTCTAACGGAGCGGACTCATCTTGCATGGTACCAAAGATGAAGGGAGCTTCGGGGCACATGCACCTTATCTCGGAGAAGCATTTGATGGAGAAACTAAGGCGACTCAATTTGCGGAGGCGAAGTTGGGTATAGAAGGCCTTAGCACAGGGCAAGAGGACTCAAAGGTGGGTACTCTTGAAGAATATGCCACAGTGTTGCCATTCGAGTTGCTATGAAGGAAGCGGTGCGCAGCGGAGATTGTGCTGGTAGGGGCAGAGGCCCAGGATCCAGACAATGGTGCACAAATTACAGTGAAGTCGGTGGACTTCGGGAGCTACTAGGCGACGGACTGTCCTAGAGCGGTGCTTCATCTAGGTGTGACCCAAGAGTGGGTGGATGAAGGTCGATTGCCAAAGGGGCGAACAAAATCGAAGGTGGAGAAGACCCTGCGATTTATTGGCAGAGGCCAAACATGGAGGGTTCACAATTCGAGTTTATTCCACAAGGATCAGAATGCAATGGAGATGTCACCAGGAGGCGACATGGTGCAGCGGATTGTGGTGGAACAGTTCGTGGCAATGCGATACACACGACTTAGTCCCGGGAGGGACTGGATCATATGGAGGTATGATCGGGAGCTACTGGAAGCTCCACTTCGGTGAACAACACGACGGCAAGAAGGGCTATGGATTCAAGGAGTGAAGGCCATGGTACCGCAGAGGCGGGTCTTTCGGGCGTGCATCGAATTTTGCATCGGATGAAAACCTTGGTCATCAGCATATGGGGGCTGTGTTCCACCAAGGGAAAAGTTTGAATGCAAGTACCAGTGAGTCCCATGGGAGGGACTTGATCATGCAGAGGTATAATCGAAGTAGCTGGAGAGTTGGACTACTCCAGAGCTCATATTCGCTTAAGGGAGCCTGGCAAGTCAGAGGACAAGGCCGAGTAAGCGAACGTTGTTACCAAGGAAGCTAAGGAGAACAGAATCGGTGCAAACCCTACAATGTGATGGCAGAGGCCATGCATGGGAGTTGCAGTCTGTCTTTCCATCGACCAAACGGAATGCTTGGAGAACACAGAGGTGTTGGAGTAGGGGGTCGAAAGGGGCGAGGAAGCGACGACAAGTCCAAAGGGACTTAGCTACCTAAAATCAAGGATCAGTTAGAATGGAGGTGGACTCAGAGGAGTGCCACGGAGACATATCTACTGATCGTGAAGAAAAGGGATACAGATGCGAGGCGACGGATAGTAGGGCCATAGGCATGGCAGCGTCATGGTACCGTAGAGGCGGGACTTCCGTGAAAGTCATTGATCCCTTGCTCTCATGGAGGGAGAGCGCTTGGTCGTGAAAGGGGCTGAGGAGGTGGAGAATGCAGAGGCAATCTTCAAGTACCGAGACAAGACTGAAGGGCAGAGGCCGAAGAACTTCATAAGACCGGTGTCAATGTGCTTCTCATCAAGATAGCCGAAAGTGAAGGACTTCGGGTCATGCAAGAGTGCATAACCAAGGAACGAAGCAGGCAGTACGTGGTGCTGTACCTTTGCTACTCAGAGGAGTAGGCAGCAGGGTTGATGGAGAAGACGGTACAATCCCAGAGGCGACCAAACCTATGAGAGAACTACTCCAAGTTGGGGTGAAAACTTCCTGCATTCCAGAAGTTCGATGGCATTGAGAAGGTGAATCACAGTAGCTAACTCAACGCAAGGAGTGCAAACACTTCATGTGCTTCAGAAGTGTGAGCAAAGAGTAGGCGAAGGCCAGTAACCAGCTCGATGCATGAAGTACAACCTCGAGGAGGCGGGCGAAGTCAAGTAACCTTTGCCTTCTCAACTCTTAAGAGAATGGGCGAAACCGAGTACCCCAATTCTCTTATCTATCCAGCAGAGGAGCTCTGCATATATTCAAAGACCCTTCGAAGATAATGGAAGACAATAGTTGTCAAATCCTCACCAACGGTGATCGGTGCTACTGAGAGTAGATTGTCCGCTTCATTTCCCAACGAAATGCCAATCGAAAGTGGAAGTGATGCGAACCTACTTGGATGTGACAACTAAGTGAAAAAAGAGTCAATGGGCAAATTTTATGGAGGAAGGACCCAAAACTTCAGAAGTTTGCGAGACGATGCTCATTAAAGCTCCAACAAGCATCCACCCAGTTCAAGCAGCATGAGGAATTTGAGAGACTGGCACAGTAAGGATGGTCTTTTCCTTCATCTGGGGGATCCGCAGGAATCAACAATGATCAACACAACTCAGCCAACCCCACACCAGAGTCAGAGTCATTGGTGAGTTGCAACAGCATGGCGGATCAAAGGTTCGACTACTCAAAAAAAGCAGCGGAGAGCAGCTGGGAGCCAAGAGGCGCATTGTAGCTGGAGTAGAAGATTGAAGACTCAGCAAAGGCGAGGAGTTGCAGTATCGACAAAGGCTTCAACGAGGACGTCGAAGGAATAAGTGGGGGAGAATGTCATGGACAAACTTCGAAATAGGGTGTTTGATGTAATGCTTATGTATGTCCGTGTCTTTTAGCATGTTCATACCTTGTACAGCATGTAGAGGGGCGGCCGAAGGCTTAATAGTCCCATTTTAGTTGGGTTGGTGGCCTCTTTAGGCTTGTAAATAAAGGTTGTGTCATGTGGACACGTGCGAGAGATTCTCGGTCTGTAATAGACCATTTTACCCTTTGTTGTGCCACTGTTCAGAGCTTGTAAAGTCTGTTTGTAATTTGCATTGTCTATGAAGTGTTTTTTGGATATGTTTGCTTGTGGATCCCGATTGAGGCGTTCTCTCTAGCCCGTTCTCTCTTTTGTTGGTCCTAAGGGACAATGGGAGTCTTCGGGGAGGTTGACCTTTACGGACGGACACGCAAGGGTGCCGCACGACTTAGGCAAAACCAGCTAAGTCCGTGACAAGCTGGTCGACGCAACCGTCGGGCATGCCCGCCTTTCGTTCATGGATGCCTTCTCCGGCTATAACCAGATCAGAATGGCGCCCGAAGACCAAGAGCACATGGCCTTCCTCACTGATCTAGGAGTGTATTTCTACAAAGTTATGTCATTCGGGCTGAAGAACGTAGGTGCTACCTATCAAAGAGCCATGAACAAGACGTTCGCCCAACAGATCGGGCGAAACATCGAGGTCTATGTCGACGACATGATCGTGAAGAGTCGTGTGACCACGGATCACCTGACCGACTTGGCCAAAACATTTGCCACGTTGTGGAGGTATGGTCTGCGACTCAACCCAGCAAAGTGTATTTTTGGCGTCAACTCGGGAAAGTTCCTCGGGTTTATTGTACACGAAAGAGGAATCGACGTCAACCCGAAAAAGGTCCAGGCGATCATCGATATGCAAGCCCCCCGGACAATCAAGGACTTGCAGCGACTGAACGGAAGGCTCGCTGCCTTATCCCGGTTCCTATCCCGATCTAGTGATCATTGCCTCCCCTTCTTCCGGGAGTTGAAGAGCCCGAAGAACTTCCAGTGGATGGCGTAGTGCAAAGAAGCTTTTGGACAAGTCAAACGACACTTGGCCAACCTCCCCCGCCTTGCCTAGGTCTCTTTTGGGGAAAAACTCGGTATCTACTTGGCTGCCTCCCGGCAAGCAGTCAGCTCCATCCTGATCAAGGAAGCCTCCGATGAGCAACTACCGGTCTACTACATCAGCCATGTCCTAAATGGGCCTGAGGAGCGGTACCCACCAATCGAGAGACTTGCTCTGGCGCTCGTGCTGGTTGCCCGGAAACTACGCCCCTACTTCCAAGCCCACCCAATTGAGGTAATCACTTACCAACCGCTCAGGCAGGTTTTATCTCAGTTCGATGTTGCAGGTCGGCTCTTCAAGTGGTCGGTAGAGCTTGGAGAGTTCGACATACAATACGTGCCGAGGACTGCCATCAAAGCCCAGTCGATAGCTGACTTCATCTCGGAACTAGTTCAGACTAAGGATGGGGGTTCCGGGGAGCCTAGGGAAGCGTGGATCCTACACGTGGACGGCTTGGCTATTGCGTGTGGTGCGAGCACGGGACTGGTGCTGTCAGCCCCCGACGGGCATTCATTCGAACGCTCCCTCCGCTTTGGGTTCCAAGCAACCAACAACGAAGCCGAGTATAAGGCTCTCCTGGCAGGACTCAGGCTGGCCCTTGAGATGCAGGTGAATGCCATCCACGTCCTCACCAATTCGTAGCTCGTGGCCGAGCAACTCGGCGGTGGATACGAGGCCAGGGAACCAACCATGGCGAAGTACCTGGCAGAGGTAAAAAGCCTAGCCTCCAATTTCTCTCACTTTACGGTATCTAGGGTGTCAAGGAGTCAGAACGAGTGAGCCGACGAGCTAGCTAAACTGGCCTCAAGGTTGGACTCCAAAGCCCAGTCCGGGATTGAAGAGCTCCCCTTTCGTGCCATCTCAATCTCGACTGTATCTTCAACCGACGCGCATGCCACATGGGTGCAAGAGATGCTGCGCTTCAAGCACGACGGGATTCTTCCCGCCGACAAGGCTGCGGCTCGGCGCATCCGCCGAACGCAGGCATGGTACTCCGAGGTGAACGGACGGCTCTACAAGCGGTCCTTCTCGCATCCTCTAATGCGGTGCCTCAGGCCTAAAGAGGCTCAGACGGTCCTGGCTGAGGTCCATGAGGGGATTTGCGGAGAGCATATCACTGGACGGACCTTGGCTTACAAAGTCCTTCACCAAGGATACTATTGGCCCACCATGTCCCAAGACGCAAGATCTTATGTACAGTGGTGCGACCCGTGCCAGAGGCATGCCTAAACGCCCCGGCAGCCTGCGGTTCCGCTCACCCCCATTGACTATGCGTGGCCATTTGCACAATGGGGACTGGACCTCCTCGGCCCTTTCCCACCGGCCTTGGGGCAACGGAGGTATATCGTCGTGGGAGTAGACTACTTCACCAAGTGGCCCGAGGCCGAGCCACTAGCAATGATCACGGAATGGCAATTGGAGAAGTTTGTCTGGAAAAATATTGTGACTCGGTTCGGCTTGCCCAGAACCATCATCACGGACAATGGATCCCAATTCGCCAGCACGAGGTTCCGAGAGTTCTGCACGAACTATGGGATTCAGCTGAGGTTCAGCTCGGTGGCCCACCCCCAAACGAACGGACTGGCCAAGGTGACCAACCGATCTATCCTGGACGGACTTAGGAGGAGAGTATCTGCGGCCCGATCGGCTTGGGTGGATGAGCTCCCAAGTATCCTATGGTCCTTGCGGACCACCCCCAAAACTGCAACTAGAGAATCCCCCTATAGCCTTTCATTCGGGACCGAGGCCGTCCTACCCCCCGAAGTGGTTTTCCCTACCCCTCAAATGGAAAACTATGATGAAACGACATCGGCCCAAGGAATACAAGCCGGCCTTGACCTGCTCGAAGAGCGGCATGCTGACGCACACCTGAAAGACCTCTCTTACAAGAGAGCCGTCGCCAGAATCTATAACCGCAAGGTACGGCCTCGACCCATTAAATTAGGCGACCTGGTCTTGCGCAAGACCGAAGTCAGCGACCTAACCCGAGTGCGCAACAAGCTAGCCCCCAATTGGGAGGGACCTTATCGGGTTATTGACGTCATCTGGGTCGGCACGTATCGGCTTGCAACCATGCAGGGCCACCCTTTGCCGAGAACGTGGAACGTGCAAAATCTCAAGAAATTCTTCGTATAAAGGAGAGGTGAAGTAGACAAGGCAGAAGTCTGAAACAAAAGTTTTATTGAAATCAAAACCTGATTATAGGACCAGACAAGTTACAGCCCCAGACCAAACCCCTAGGTTATTACAATATTCTACCCTATCTCTCGGAGGCTTCGGCGCTGTCATCGAAAGGGACCTCATCCGGCATATCGACGCTATGGTCTTAAGGGCAGGAGGCGAAGGGGTTTTCCTCGACCTCCAGGTTGGGGTGGCACGCCTTGAGACGAGCCAGGGCAATCCGATACCCATATTTATAGGTAACCTGCCCCGACCGGATCAGACCGAGCTGAAAGCCCGAGGACTCTTTGTGACTCCTCAATCAGCTTCCTGTCTTTCTCCGGCCGCTGACTCATCTCGGTGGCTAGGGCGTCGGAAGCCCCCTTCACCTCGGCGCGTGCATCCTCCAACTTTTGAGCGAGGCCCGCCGCCTCGTCCCGAGTCAAACGAGCCTCGGTTCTAGACACCCTCAGGAGCATCTGGAGCTCATTATTTTGATCCTTGGCCGCCTTCACCTTTGATTGGAGGTGCGCCGACTCCGCCTCCAACTCTGAGATGCGTTGCTCGGCTGCCCTCGAGACGGAGGAGAGGCGCGTCACTTCCGCTTCCAGATCGGAGGCACGCTGCTCGGCCGCAGCGACCGCCTCCAGAGCCGCCCCTGCACGGACCTCCTCAATCTACCGACGCAGCTCGGCATTGCGGTCGCTCAAAACGCCGAGGGCCCGACCCGCGTCACGGACATGGTCCATCAACACTATGGTGTAATGATGGCCCTGCAAAAAGAAAGAGTCAGGACAAGTAGCATTCGGGCGTAGGCAGAAAGTCGATAGCAAGATACTTACCCACAGCAATGTCTTAGCGGACTTGCCCAACAAAATGTCCGAAGGCATGGTGTACAGATCCCGAGCCATGTCGGGAGAGCCCGCCTCACGCGAAGGAGGCCGCGGCCTCCCCATCGGTTGGTCGGAGGGTTGGCCCTCCGGGAGTGCACCCATCACCCGAGCTTGATAGGGCTTGTCCTGCGCTCCCGTAGGGAGGCGACACAGGTCACGGATGGAGGGTTCCCGAGGCGCCTTCCCTGCCACCTCATTGCTCGGGCCAGCTTCTCCCCGACCAAGGCCCCGTCGCCGATCACGGCGGCCCGGTTCAACAACAAACTCCCGGGCCCGAGGTGGAGGCATATCCTCCTTCTGGATGCCGATCTTCGATTTCTTCCAGGGCCGACTGGCCTCGAGTTCTGTTGGCACTTCCTTTGAGCCGACCCTTGGCTCGGCCGTTTGACGACGCGACCGACGAAGAATGCCCCCCCCCCCCCCCCCCCCCGCACAGCGACGAGGTTCACCATCTATGCACAAAAGCACCGACATTGGTCAGAACACCAAAGACAATCTTTTAGAAAACCCTAACGCTACCCATTGCGGGCATACCCCGAGGTGCCGAGCAAAGACCCGCCTTGACCAGCCACCCATCGGTCATTTCCCGGATAACCCGGGATGTGGGGAGAATCTCCTTGAGCCGCCGAAGGTCCCTACGCTCCTCGTCGTTCAGGGTCGGGGTGGTGTTGTCAATCATGCGCGCCGCCCACCGGAGCCCGAAGCCCCAGTCCTCCGAACGATAGACAAAAAAGAAACGCCCCTTACATCCCTTATTACTGGAAGGAGCCCCGCTAACCCGGAAGCCCGCTCGGGCAGACAGATAGTAACCCCCCGACCCCTTGGAAAGGCGGAAGCAGGAGAGGAAGAGAGACCGGGTCGGGATGATATTGGCGTAGTGACACTCCTCTAGGAACGCCACCAGATAGCGCCAGGAGTTTGGTGCCATCTGCGATGGGGAAATGCGCCACCACGAAATGCAAGAGGTGATGACGGGATGCAATGGGAGGCGTAGCCCAGCCTCAAAGGCATCTAAAGTTAGGGCGAAACCCCTTGGGATAGGGTCGTACGTCCGCTGCCCCGGCTCAAGGGCAGTAAGCACAAATTCCTCCGGGATACCACAACGACCCCGGAGGTAACCAAGTGATGACTCGTTCATGGTAGAGTCGAGGTCGTGCGGCCACATTAAGGCTTCGAGAGCCCTAGCCGCCTTTTCGTCGGATGACAAGTTGGGGCTCGGCAGCAATGCTTTTTCTCCGACATCACCGGAGGTGGATGGTGAAGAAGGCGGGGGCAAGGAAGAGAGGGAAGCCATCCTCACCGACCTTAGGAAGGAACAGCGGGATAGCCGATTCGGACGAAGCAATACAGTCCGAAGAAATAATTGGGTGAATGCAAGTAACAAGACGTGCAGGAAGCCAACTGCACGTTATTTATAGGCCAAATCCTGCCAAAACGACGACCCTTCCTCTCCTAAAGCACGTTGCGTCAGGCAAACCAAACGTCACTTCGCCATAAGTATGGCCTGACGTGGCAGCCAATCGGCGCGCAGTGCGAATGCTGAAGCGCTGATCTTATCAGCCTCGAAAACCAGCGACTCCCGAAAGTGACGGTCCCCTGGGCTTCCCTAGGAGGGAAATGACCTAGCCACCCGTGCCCGCACGTCATTAAGCAATGAATTACTGATCATAACCAAGTTGCTCCTCGGCTCCATACTGCCCGAGGCAACCACCTCTGCGCGGCCCGCTCGCCTGAGTCGTGCTCCTCGGCTCCATGCTGCCCGAGACCACCACCTCTACGCGGCCTGCCCGCCTGAGTCGTGCTCCTCGGCTCCATGCTACCCGAGATCACAACCTTTGCGCGGCCTACCTGCCTGAGTCGTGCTCCTCGGCTCCATGCTGCCCGAGACCACCACCTTTGCACGGCTTGCCCACTTGAGTCGTGCTCCTCGGCTCCACGCTGCCTGAGACCACAACCTCTACGCGGCCTGCCCGCCTGAGTCGTGCTCCTCGGCTCCATGCTGCCCGAGACCACAACCTCTGTGCGGCCCACCCGCCTGAGTCATGCTCCTCAGCTCCATGCTGCCCGAGACCACCACCTCTGCGCGCCCGGCCCGCCTGAGTCGTGGTCCTCGGCTCCATCCTGCCCGAGACCACCACCTCTACGCGGCCTGCCCGCCTGAGTCGTGCTCCTCGGCTCCATGCTGCCCGAGGCCACAACCTTTGCGCGGCCTGCCCGCCTGAGTCGTGCTCCTCGGCTCCATGTTACCCGAGACCACCACCTCTACGCGGCCTACCCGCTTGAGTCGTGCTCCTCGGATTCATGCTTCCCGAGACCACCACCTCTGCGCGGCCTGCCCGCTTGAGTCGTGCTCCTTGGCTCCATGCTGCCCGAGACCACAACCTCTGCGCGGCCTGCACGCTTGAGTCGTGCTCCTTGGCTCCATGCTGCCTGAGACCACCACCTCTGCGCGACCTGCCCGCTTGAGTCGTGCTCCTCGGCTCCATGCTGCCCAAGACCACAACCTCGGCTCCATGCTGCTCCTCGGCTCCATGCTGCCCGAGGCCACAACCTCTGCGCAGCCTGCCCGCTTGAGTCGTGCTCCTCGGCTCCATGTTGCCCGAGACCACAACCTCTGCGCGGTCTGCCCACCTGAGTCGTGCTCCTCGGCTCCATGCTGCCCGAGGCCACAACCTCTACGCGGCCTGCTCGCCTGAGTCTTGCTCCTCGGCTCCTTGCTGCCCGAGGCCACAACCTCTGCGCGGCCTGCCCGCTTGAGTCGGGCTCCTCGGCTCAATGTTGCCCGAGATCACTACCTCTGCACGGCCCGCCCGCCTGAGTCATGCTCCTCGGCTACGTGTCGCTCGAGACCACAACCTCTGCTCGACCTATTCGATTGAGTTGTGCTCCTCGGCCGCACACTACCCGGGGCCACCGCTGCGCATCCAACCCTCCTTTGTTACTAAACTCCACGATTCCCACACCCCTGGTAACGAACCGGCAAACGCCCAGCAGGGATAGTTTCTCAAAGCCTAAGCCATGCCTCGGACCCCCATTACAGCAACCGATGTATAGCTTCCTTCCGGGGGGGAATATGATGAGGGTAATAATTGCGATAAGACTCGCGTGACATTAGTTGCCCTAGATGACGCATCACGCCTCTGTTGACCTGATGAGGCACCTGGTCAATGCGGACCAGAACGCCTACCAAGGCACATTAACACCCTCAGGCTTGATCCCTCACGCCATGCCAACGGCGACGCTACCAGAAGTACGATCCTGCTCCCTGCGGGCAGGCACATCAGGCAACGATAATTCTCACTATAAAAACCCTCGCACTCCGAGGGAGTAGGAGAAAAAACATAGATAAAAAAAACCCCCTACGACGACTCACTAACTTGATCGTCGGAGGGGTCGGGCCGAGCTTCCCCGACCCGACCTTTGTGTAGGTGCGAAGGTGGAGGTCTCCCACTAGACGCCCAGGCGACCAGTCCCTTCCCGGAGGAAACGGCGACCCCGTCCCGATCGGACCAACGCAATCGGCCACCTCAGTAGTCTCGGGAAACGTCCCAGGGAGATCTCCCATCATCTAGACCCGAACTAAGCCGCGACAGCCCCGGGGCCACGGCTTAAAGTATTTTACAACAACAAATCGAGCTTTAACTTGCCATGGCTCAAACTAATTTGTGGGGAAAGATTCATCGAGGCTTAACCTGCATGTAGATTGAATGAATCCGATAATAATACAGCCATGACATTGTTAAAAAGCATGTGAGATAGCAATTCCATAAGGAGACGAGTCATGATGGCGGGAGTAACACCCTCTCCCGATTCCCCCCCATTGTGTCCGTGAAGAAAACAATGAGCTGAGAAGATGCAACTGCAATAGAAATCCCTCGTTAAATTGCTCTTATGCGTATATAATAGAATCTCCTCGTTAGATTGTTCTTTAGGGATGAGATAACTAACCCTCTTGGCAAGGATGCTGGACGCATGAGTAGCACGACCTTGCCGCTGAGAATGGGACAACATTTTACCACCGACAACCATGAAAGCCAAAAAAACCAGTGAAACCCTACTAAAGCTCCTCCCAAGTTTTATCGTATTTTTTTCATGAAATTTAGTTTTGTATAGAGTGCTTGTCTCTCTATAAAATTCACTTCCGTATCATCTATAACGTTACTCAGATACGCGTGTGTTTCAGCATCCTTTTACTTTTTCCACTCCAATTCTGCAAGCTGTAAAAGAAACAGTTGGCTTGGTCCGAAAGCCGAAACCAGGCAGGACAACAAAACCTACGTTCATCCAATCCTCAAATATTGACTGGTGCAGGACAAACAATCCAGAGAAACAGAACATATCTTTCTTCTGACTATCAGAGTTTGGCACTACGGAAACAAGAAATTAAACCAGAGAAAGAAACAGAAAAACGAATGCCTAAACACATCCATCTCGTTACAGGGCATTCTGTATTGAACTAATAGACATCTTCCCCATCTGAACTGCCCTCACTGGTGTCAGGCAGTACAGAGACTACTGCAGAGCAGCAGAAAGACTCTCGGTCCTTGAGGAGAAGACAACTTCCATCTGAATTCCATTTCATATCGCAGACAACAAAATTTGACAGGGGAATATTGACACAACAAGCTCCTGAGGGGCTCCACATGTACAACTGGGAACTGCCGGTGCACAAGACAAGACGGGGGCCAGTAGGGTCCCAGGCTGCCGTTCGAATTGGATCTTTCTGCACCAATACTGTAGCAAGCTCAAGACGTCTAATATCCCATATCCAAAGAATGGTTGGCATGTTGTCATTGCGAGTGAAAACATATTGACTGTCGTTGCTCCATGACAATAGACCTGCAGGTAAGTAATTAATTGACAAAACTTTTTAAATTACTTGCTAAAATCATTAATGTGTGAACTGTGAAATTTAAAAAATTGCTTTACACTAAGAGACCGCATGACTGGCATTCTCTATGGAGAATTAATGCATCTATGTTGTTTTCAGTCTTTCTCACTTTTACAAACAAGCACTAGTAATGAACTTTACATTCTATCTAATGTTGATTGCCACAGTGAATAATTTCCTTCCCAGTGGATTAAATGTGCTCTCCATACTGTGCTACTCATGTGCATGATCCAAGGACTAACATCAACATGCCTGATGCTGGTTCCCTTAGTGACACTAGGAGGCATGACAAATGGAACCACTATTGGCCATACATGTAGAATTAAAAAAATTAATGGTCAGGGCGAGGAGCTCTGATTTGAGATAATGTTTTCAAAGTAAGCCAGTCTAATCAATGAGAACCACAGGATTCAGCGGTCACATGATTAATGTGGCAAAACTTAAGATTATTACTGCAACAAATATCTGACCATGAAGAACTAGAATGAGTGACATCTTCATTTGACAACACATGGATTAAAACTAAGTCAGGAGAGTACTTTCAAATCTCAGCTATAATTAAATTTTAGGAAGCAACACTAACCGATTCCTTGTTTAGGATTGGGTTTATCTGGTGCTGGCTTTTGGAATGGCAAACTGACAGGAAAATCCATAACCTTGTACTTGACTCTGGTGTTCCCCTCGGCAGCACTTTCTGGAACTGAAAATACATAAAGACTTAACAGACATAGGATAAGATGATAAATCAAAGAATTTCTTCATGAATTGTCAAAATGTGAGCCATAAACTAGACGCATTGCCATTCAGACATATTCATATATTGGCTCAAACTTTATCAGTCCAGTTGTATAACAGAATCTTAAAAACCCTCTTCCAACAATTCTACTTCTTTGCAAATGAAACAAATTCCTTAATAGATGGCATTTAGCAAAGTGAACATACTTCTCCTTAATTATATATTTATTAAAATTTTAATATATGAGAACGTCTCGCTTCGCTCAAGCGAGCGCCTTAGATGTTTTGGCACCTTGGCATCTTTTAGCGCCTAGCACCTTTGACTGCACTGTTGAACACTGGCTCGTATTTCAAAGTAATGTAATTACAACCCTCTTAAGGACATATTGTATCAAAGGATACTGAAAACATTCCAACATAGATGGTTTTGAAGTTGCTTGTCAATGAGTATAAGCGAAGGATTAAAATTGGCCTGATACTAGTTTCAGTAATTTATCATACCAGCATTGTACTAATATACCAGGCTCTGCAACCTATACTGCACAGATAAAAATAAAATGGAAAATATATGTTCAATTTTCGAACTATACATTTCAATCAATACTTTGTCAAACAACACTGATTGACATATACCAATCTAAACAGTATTTAAATCCTTGATTATGAGATCAAATATTAGCGTCGGACTAAAAATTAAGAGAAATGGAGTATTGAAACTCTAAGTAGGGTGAGCTATATTTTTATATCATTCTCATCTTTCGACTATCTTTCTTTCCTATATTTTTATATGATTCAAATACAAAGTTCAATCATTCATTTATTTTAATGGTCAAATTGTAGTTGGTAGATTTTCATCACTATGTGATAGGATTTTGGTGTAGTTTGATGACACACTGATGGTGGGACGAGGTAACCAAAAGACATGGAAAATACTAGTTATAGTTTATTTTAGTTTGAAATGTGGAAGACACTAGTTATAGTTTATATTAGTTTGAAATGTGAAAGAATGTTTACAGATATGCCTCCATTGCAATGTATCACAGCACAATTATGTATGAAGCTACCAAGACATCATCACTATTACACCAATTCTCATTCCTAGAAAGATATAGGAGAACATTACCATGGATTTCAATGACTAATGTCTCAAGTGTGCCAGGAAAATCAATAATTATGGTGGTGGCCAGTCGACTGGGTATGCGCACTTCATCACCCTGTTGCACTATGACACTAATAAGCTAGCTGTCAATTTATTTGTGAGCACATAATAAAGCTACATAGCATACAGATGTCTATTGTCTGTAGCCGCCACAACTTGTTTCAAACTTTCAGGTGCATTCTTTTCTCTTTAGAAGGGACAAAGGTTAAGATTAGCACAACATATTGTCCCTAGATAAATGGCAAGTTGAGATGCTCTACTGCAGTTTGAAGATACATTTAAGATGTTATAATGGAGAGGAATTCAAAACCCGCTATGATTCTTGCCATGGGTGGAATCTTCTTAGAATATTTTCTACAACTCCTCCATAATTCATGTGAGCCTTCTCGAGAACCCATTTGGTCAATCACAATTTTCCCTTCCTAATATGGCCTTCTCTGCAGCAATATATAAGGTTGATGTCAAGTTAGAGGATCAACACGATAGCAGAAGACTCTCAATGAATACCTAATAACGACCAAAAATAAGACAAAGACCAAGACTTCAATTGGCAACTATGACTGTTTCACTTTCAAAAGCTACAGGTGGCATAGTGCTTAAAATAAACTCTCTTCTCAACACTATGACCCTTGAGTCTCTTCTCAACACTATGACCCTTTAAATTGTTGGAGCAGATTGGATTTGCAACTTATGATTAGGGTTCTTGCCTAGCGCATCCATGACATCTTTGATGTTTCCAGGCTCAAATATTATTGAGAAGAGCTAGGACTATGCCAATTGGCACTCCAAGCTCATTGAAAACTAGCTTCATGTGCCTATGAAGATCATAAACTGACAACAGTAAATGGATGGAAGACCACAAATTAAACTTCTCATTTGGAGTGATGGGACAAATGATGAGACAACATGCAAGCTAAAAAATCTCTTTTTGATGTTGTCTTCAGTTATTTCCATGTGGATAAGGAAACTTTAAGAAGGGAAAATGTGATGCAAAAAGCATCACCCAAAGCAGTAGCAGAGAGGTGGCAGCAATAAGGAGTAGTGATACTGATATTAGGCAGCAGCATCAGTCCAGTCCCAAACTGGGCAATCTCAACCTTGGTTAGATTAGCGATCCCGGCCGTGGTGAAGCAAAGGGTGTCAACCAAGCTCCTATAGCAGTAGCAGAGAGGCAGCATAAGGGTGAGGTGGCAGCAATGGTCCAGTCCCAAAGTGCACAATAGACAGACTTGGTTAGACTGGACTAGGCATTCTCAGTCACAGACAGACTTGAGTATCTCAGCATCAATTAATATCGGCTGAGGAGCCCCAGGCTCACCCAAACTTCACTGGAGAGATCAAGTACAAATTGGAGGATCATGCAAGCCTTTGTGTCAGGCAAGAAAGGACTTCTGGAAATCCAATGAGAACCAGGGGTTCCTTCCTCTAACTGCATAGTTATGTTCAAATCCCAGATGGATTGTGAAAGAGAGCTGGAATTGATATCAAGGCCAGCCAGAAAAGGAGAGGATTGCAGATGTTGGAAAGCCCACTAAAGGGCATTCAGCCAACGCAATCATAGTAAAAGGCAGCAACCTAATTAAGGATTATTATAGTATTGTTAATAGCAAGGATCGCCATTTCAAGTACTGAACCCATTTTGGTGATCTGGTAAGACTAGTGCATACTGGTCAGTACTAATGTACCATGTGTTGGTACACTAGCACATACTGGTATTTCGGAGAGGAAGAAAAAGAAAGAGAAGAGGAAGGGATGGTAGAGGAAGAAGAGGAAGGAAGGAGAGAAGAAAGGAAGGAGGAAGAAGCAAAGGAGAGGAAGAAAGGCAGGAGGAAGAGAAAGGAAGAAGCACAAGAGAAGAGGAAGAAACACACGAGGAAGAGGAAGGAGGAAGAGAAAGGAAGAAGTATAGAAGGAGAGGAGAAGAGGTGTGACATAGGCAGCTACATGTGGCGAAGGTGTGCGGAGAGGTTGTGACGGACGCATAGGCAGCTGTGTGTGGCGCAGATGTGTGGCGATGTGCGCAGCAGAGGCATTGCGTGGTGACAATGTGCAGCATGCGCAAGAAGATTGAGGACAAAGTTAACTTGGATAGTGCTTTCCTTTTTATATGGACAGACCAGACCGAGAGCAGTCAGCATGCCAATTCATGCCTGGACTGATATGTACTGCCTATTTCGTACCAGTCCGGGTGAAACATCCATCCTTGGTTTAATAGCATGACAATGTGATCAGGAATAAGTGATCAAATAAAGCATTGTGAAATTTTTGGGGACCACTTGAGTATTATCTCGTAAAATTAGTTTCTTCCCCTTTTCAGTCTACTTGTGAGAGGCTTCTGTTCCCAAACTAGATAAATACCAATTAGGGATCATAAGTCTTAACATATTGTAGAATTACACTCATCTTCTTCTTTCCATGCAACTTCACAGTTACAGGCATCCCTCCACCATAACTATCACTAGCAACCTTCTTTATATATCTCAGCTACTATTTACTATCCTCACCACTGTGGCCGCCACTATCATCATTATCACCACCGTTACCTCCTCTACCTTGTATTTTCTTGGAGGCTACTCATCCATGATCACCACTACTTTCACCAATGATGGCTTTAGTGAAGGATGAAGATGAAAATCAGAGTGGCTATATGTATTTTCATTTTAAATTTAAATTAAAAAATAAAGATTATGAATATTCGAGCAATGTATTTCTGCAACCGGCAACAATTCAAAGAGAGTCAATGAGATAAAATTTGGTACTCAATTGTCAATATCAATTAGAAACATTTTTTATACAACTTTAGGACAACATGTAAGGGAAGTTTAGTATATCTAAATAAAAATGGAATCGAGTATATAATTAATACGGATAATGTCTGGGAGGTAAAATTACCCATGACAAAATTCTTTAACACCAGAAGCAAAGACAATGCCCCACTGAGAGTCTGAGACACTAACACAAGATCCCAGATAATGCCTAATAGGAAAATAAGGATGCAAGTGTGAACATCTAACCTTCAGTCAGATTTTGGGACTTCACCAGAAATGCAAAACACAAAACCTAAATCTTATCGGGCCATGCTACAACAATAATAAAAAATCACAACTGAAGGCCAAATACAAAATTCAGTCAGATTTTGGACTTCTTCATAATCTTCTCACATAATCTAAATCATTATCTTAAAGCTTACAATACCAGACATTCAACATTCTTATATATTATCAAACCATGAGTCTTTGATCAATACAAATGACTCTAATAAACTAAGCATCCAGTTTATCAGATGTTTTTTTGTAGAAAATTAGCACTAGTAAAAAATTTGTTGACTTATCTTACATCTAACCTTCAGGTCAACCACCTTAGATAATCAATTGTACTTATGTAAGTACAGAAACACAATTGTTCATAAATAATCTCTCCAAGATTTATCGAAGTTCTAAATAAGAGAATAATAATGTGCAGATCAAGGATTAAAGAGACAATAAAGATAAAAAAAAAGGCTATCCAACGCATTTGAGAAGGTAAAATTGATAGAACCCCAAAGGAATTCTATGTAGATTGATCTTTGAGGGAGATTAAACCTTGGAATGCTATAGGGGTTCCACCCTCCTAGAAGTCGGTCATATGGCTGCAATTGTAGATAGATCTTGTTACCAAAGAGATGGAGGCTACATGCTTATATAGGGCTCCAAACCCTAGCTCTAGGGGCTGCTTCCTAAATGAGTTATCCCTTTTGCCCTCAACCCTAGCCGACCGGCCCAGTAAATTGGGGGGTGCGGCGGCTAGAAAGCCTAAAGGCCCAAATATAAACCCTAGCCACTCTTCTTTATATGATAGAGACGGCTATGTGGGGTTTATTACAATCTCACAGGTTTTTTATTAGCTGCTTCTTGGTTGAGTAGGACCCAACCCTGCTAGGGTCCTATCAAGCCCGCCCTCTCCAAATCAGCCTTGTCCTCAAGGCTGAGGTTCATGAACTCAGGGAACCAAGTCTTCAGCTCCTCATATGATTCTCATGTGGCGTCTTCGAGTGGTAAATTATTCTAATGCACTAGTACTTCAGCAGAGGGATGTCGGCGACGCATCACGATTCTACGATCGAGGATGGCTTGTGGTTGGGCTTAAATATCTCTATCATCAGTGGTGTTGGGCAGTTGGATCTGGGGTGACTTGTATTCTCCCAACTTGGGCTTCAAGCATGACATGTGGAAGACAAGATGAATTTTGGCATCCTCGGACAATTTAAGTCTGTACGTCATGGCTCCAATTCGCTCTGTGATCTGATAGGGCCCATAAAAACATGGGGATAGCTTCATGGTGGCTCATGTGTTGATGGAGAGTTGCTTGTATGGCTGTAGGCGAAGGAAAACCCAATCTCCTACTGAAAATTCTCTTACGCTTTGTCGTGTGTCAGCTTGCTACTTCATTCTGGCTAGAGCGATAGAGAGATTATCCTGTAGCAGCTGTAGGAGTTTATCCCTGTCAATTAAATCTTGGCCGACCTGATCTACCTTGGCCAAGCCAATTATATACTTTGGAATCACAGGGGCCGACCGTCCATATAGTGCTTCATACGAGGCATATTTTGTAGATGAATGATATGTAGTATTATACCACCATTCGGCCCAAGGAAGCCATTTCACCCACTCCTTTAGCCAGTCACTTGTGAAACACCGAAGGCATGTCTTTAAACATCTGTTCACCACCTCTGTTTGGTCGTCAGTTTGTGGATGATATGCTGTGCTCATCTTGAGTTTGGTGCCCTGTAACTAAAATAACTCGGTCCAAAATTTACTGGTGAAGATCCTGTCACGATCACTTACAATGGACCTTGGCATCCCATGCAATTTAACAATATTTTCTATGAAAATCTGAGCAACACTAGTAGCGATGTAGGGATTTCGCACAGCACAAAAATGAGCATATTTCGTAAGTCGATCAACCACTACGAGGATTATGCTTTTACCTTTGAAAGGTGGCAGCCCTTCGATGAAGTCCATGGAGATGTCAGTCTACACCGAGTCCGGTATGGGTAGTGGTTGTAGCTTCCCAAGACTCGCCACTGTTTCACCCTTTTGCTGTTGACATACATCACATTATGCCACATATTCAGAAATATTTTTTTCATCCCTCTCCAATAAAAGTTTTGCTTCACTCTTTTGTAGGTTCTCATAAATCCGAAGTGCCCTACTAAAGGTATGGGGTGCATTTCGTACAGAATGATTTTGATACAAGAGGAGTCAGGTATAGGCATAATGCGACCTTTGTAGCGTAGATCCCTCGAATCCCAAGTGTAGTGGGCTATTGCGCTTGGATCCTCCCCCAATTTTTTTATGATGTTGCTGATCTCTGGATCCTTCTTTCATTCCTCCTTAATATCCTCGAGGAAACCAGTGGTAGGAAGGGAGATGACTAAAAATTTAGTTTGCTCAGGTAGCCGTGAGAGTCCATCTTCAATAACGTTTTCTTTTTTTTTGTAAATAATTTCATAATTAAATCCTAGAAGTTTGGTTATCCATTTTTGCTGCTCAAGGGATGATATCTTCTGCTCCAAAAAGTACTTGAGGCTTTTATGGTCGATTTTAATTTGAAATCATCGGCCAATTAGGTAGGGTCTCCACCTTGTTACTGCGTGGACAATGGCGAGCATCTCCTTATCATATATTGATATTTTTTTATGGGAGGGAGACAATGTCTTGCTGTTGTATACGAGTGGTCGACCATCTTGCATGAAAACGACTCCAATTTTGACTTCAGATACGTCGGCCTCAATGATGAAGGGTCGGTTGAAATCTGGTAGCGTTAGCACCGGCATCGTCATCATGGCTGCCTTAAGTTTGTCGAAGGCAGCGAAGGCTTTGTCCGACCATTGGAAGGCGTCTTTTTTCAGTAGAGACGTGAGAGATGCACTGATCTTCCCATAGTCCTTCACAAATTTTCGGTAGTAGCCCGTTAGCCCAGGGAACCCGCGCAATAATTTCACATTTGTAAGTTTCGACCAACCCTGCATTGCTTCAATTTTTGTTGGGTCTACCGTAACTCCTTCTGATATTATGTGCCCAAGGTACTCTACTTTTTGCTGGAGAAAGCTGCACTTTGGTTGCTTAACAAAAAGAGTATTCTCCCGAAGGATTGTCAAAACAATCTGTAAATGCTGAAAGTGAGTCTCAAGAGAAGGGCTGTAAATAAGAATATCATCAAAAAATACTGATACAGATTTGTGAAGAAAGTTCCGAAAAATATCGTTCATGAGATTTTTTAAGGTTGAACGAGCATTAGTGAGTCCAAAAGGCATTACCAAGAATTCATAATGGTCGTTATATGTGCGGAATACAGTTTTTGGAATGTTGTCTTCACATATACCCGAATTTGGTGATAACCGGATCGGAGGTCCAACTTCGTAAAGACTCGAACTCCTTTTAACTCATCAAGAAGTTCATCCACCACTGGTATTAGGTACTTGTCCTTGACGGTGATGTCATTTAAAGCTCGGTAGTCGATGCACATCCGTCAAGTTCCATCCTTCTTGGGTACAAGTAGCACCAGTGAGGAATAGAGGCTGCAACTTGGCCGAATCATCCCTGTTTCAAGCATCTCCTTTACAATCTTTTCAATTTCATCCTTCTGGAGGTGAGGATAATGGTATGTTGGTGGTTTGCCCGGAAGAATTAGAATCCGATGGTCATGTTGCCGAGTAGGAGGAAGACCGCGCGGTTCAGCAAAAATGTCGACAAATTCAGCAAGCAATTGGGCGAGATTTTGATCTTCAATTTCTATTTTCTTCCCCTTTGGTTGCTGCTAGAGATGCATCAAAAAGCCACCATTTACCTTGTGTAAAACTTTCTCCATTCGTTGGGTCGAAATGATGATTACGTTGCTTCCGCGCTTCCCGCGTAAAATGATATGTTTACCTTTGCAATAGAATTTCATAATTAATTTGGAAAAATTCCAAGAGACGTCATCTAGCGTCGTCAGCCATTCTATGCCAAGCACGGCCTCATAATCATCAATTGGTAGGAGAAAGAAGTCGGCAACAATTTCTTGGTCTTGCAGTAATAGTTTCACCTGCGGCCATCTTTGGTCGGACTTTAGGATTCTGCCGTCAACGACCTTTACGTCGAACTTGCTGCAACCTTCGATGTGGAGCGTCATCCGAGCAGCAACCTTACTGTTTAGGAAGTTATTAGTGCTGCCCGTGTCGATGAGAATAGTGATTAGTTGTTGTTTAAGAAGGCCTCCAACTTTCATCGTTTGCGGGTTTGAGTAGCCGGCTAGTGCGTGTACTATAAAGTCGGTTGATTGTGGCTCTTCTTCCACATCTTCTTCTTCATGTTTAAGGCTCTCTTCTGGATGTTCAATGACCTCTTCTACTGGTTCAATCACAAGAAGTCTCCCTTTTTTACAGCGATGCTCGCGGCTCCACGGCTCGTCACAATGCCAACATAACCCCTTTGCAGATCGCTCCCGAAGCTCTTCTCTTATCAACTTTTTTGGTCCAGGGGCTTGGCTGATAGTAGGGGGGCTAAGGGCTTTAGTATTGCTAGTCGAGGAGCGACCCTAGTCCTACAGGCTTCATGGTTCAATCGCTCCTCTTGAAGTCGTGCGAAAGAGATGGCTGCCATAAGCATGTACGGTTGTCGCGCTTTAACTTCTCCCCTGATCTCCGGCTTCAAGCCCTCAATAAAGGTCCCCAATAGCTGTTTTTCAGACCAATCACGAGTTTGATTAGATAACCTTTCAAACCTAGTTTGGTACTCCTGAATGGTGGCGGTTTATCGGATCTTTACTAGTTGTCCGTCAATGTTCTTATAATCAGTTGGTCCGAAGCGGATCGGTAGTCCTTCTTTGAATTGTCACCATGAGAGGACTCTATGAGTGTGTTCAAACCAGTCAAACCACTGAATGGCATCCCCTTCAAGATGTATCGCAACTTCCACCATAGATGTGTCCGCAGTTTTGTGGTACCAAAAATATCGCTCCACGCACGAGATCCAACCAATTGTGTAACATCCCTCATTTCTAAATTTTCGTATAAGTTTCTAGTTGTAATGTAAGTATCTATTTTAAATTTGATAAAAGAGCCAAAGTATGAATATGAGAACTTATTCATAAGATTTGGGGGGTTTGTTCAAAAAAAAAATCTGAGGACCTAATCGTAAATATAATAATACAAGGACTAAACTGCAAAATGCACAAAATTACAAATCTCACTGTTTAAGCCTCTCTGCCTTCGTTCTTAAGGAACCAGAGAAGGCAGCTGCGTGGAAGAACAGAGAAAGAAAGAAAGAAGAAGAGAAAAAAAAGGGGGAAGAAGAAGAAGAAAAAATTTGGGGCTTTGAGGTTTTTGCTCAAACCTTCTCATTTAGGGTCATAATTCTCAAAGGCAAGTGTTGTAATCCCATCCTACAGAATTATTAGTCTTTGATCTCATATTTATTCTGAATTATTCGAAAGATTTCAACCTAGAACCTGATATTTCTCTTGTTAGATACAAAAATCATGGATCTGAAATTTTTTCGATAAACTGACCCCTTTACATTGTTTCAGCCATAATTTTTAGCACCAAACATGGATTTAGGCAGGACCTTATTCATTTGAAAGTAGACTCTTATACCTTTCTTTTGACACTGATTTTGAAAATTTTGGACACCGAATACTTACTCAAACGTCTGTTTCAAATGAGCCTATAGATGCTGCAAAACAGGGATCAAAATTTCTGACCTTTTGATACTAAAATGCCTATAAGTCCCTGTTGGAAATTCTGATTTGTACCAAACTGATTTCATTTGAAACTAGACTTGTAAACCTTTCTTTTGATATATAGATTGAAAAATTTGGAATTCAAATGCCTATTCTGCTATCTGTTGATTCCGCCCTATGGATTCTGCAAAACAGTGATTTAGTTTTTGACTTTTGGTCACTAAATCAATGGTAACTCTTTGTTGGAAACCTTGATTCGTATGAAACTTATTTCATCGGAAAATATATTGATATATCTTTCGACAGTAGCTTTCTTAAGGGTATTGGAGCATAATTGATAATCTGAAATATTTGTCCAATGTGCCTCTTGAATTCTGTCAGAAATCGAGCTTTGGTCGATTTCGCGTATTCTGTTTCATTCGTTTGGAAATAGATTCCATTCAGTCCCCTTAGCTCAATTGAGGCTTATGTTAATGCTTGAATTCTGGTTTGCTCTTGTCTATAAATTATTTATATTCTTGAAATATTTTGTGTAACATTTATGCTATATCGCATTGACTCATATAGGCACATGTATATCCCATTGTTCCGCATTTGCTTTCGATATGTGCCTATTCTAGTTTCATTCCTTTGGTTATTGAATTCATCTAACCTTCTTATTTGAATTGAGCTATATATGATTGCTTGGAATCCGTGTATACTCTTGCTTTCATTTCATTCCAAATCTGAATACATTTGTGAGAGATTGTTACTTGCATCGTATTGACTCGTAAAGGCACATGTACATTTTGTTGTTCCGCGTGTGCTTCCGATATATGCTATTTATTGTTCATACTGCCCTTTTGTACTCTGGTGTTGTGGGATAATGTGAACCTTTGTCAGAAATGATAAAGGGAGTTATGCATAGAGCCTGTGATGCTCTGCCGGCCCCCTCTGACTTCACCTAGACGTGGGTAGATGGAGCTCCCAGACGTGGGAGACTTCTGTCTGGTGGTCATTCAGAAATGGACGAATCACATTTTGTCTGTGGTCCCACTACACCTTATGTATGTTTGATATGATATCCAAAGCTTTGGTTATGTGTTTTTGTACATGCTTTGGATAAGAATGATATGAATGCAACGTCAAATACGACGTTTGAGCTTCTGTTTGGTATTTATTATTGATATGCTCCGAAATGTTCCATAAGCCGTTGATATGCTCCGGAACATTTCATACGCCACTGATAAGCTCCGAAACATTTCATTTGTTATTTATATGCTCTGAAATGTTTCATTCATTGTTGATATGCTTCGAAATGTTCCATACGCCGTTGATATGCTCCGGAACATTTCATACACCATTGATAAGCTCTGAAATGTTTCATTTGTTATTGATATGCTCCGAAACATTTCATTCGTTGCTGATATGCTCCAATCACTCTATGCCCCATTTGTTATGAACCAAATATGTTTGATTGAAATGACATTTGTGATTCTGCACCTAATGATATTACGTCTATGAATTCTTATATTCTGCCTTGCATTTTGAAACTTTATCTCTTTGGAAATTGTCCTCTTTTGACATGGATATGTTAGTCACTTGCTGAGCTTTATATGCTTACCCCGTTGTTGTATAAATTTTTCAGGATAGCTTGTCGCTTGCTTAAATGTTAAGATTGGGCTGAGGCAGTGGAAAGCTAAAAGATTTTGGGCAGATCTTTATTAGTATATATGTTTTTGTTGTATAAGCACACTCTGCATCTAATAAAATGTTGACGATAAATCTAAACTTGTGGATTTTGTATAAGTTTAAAGGACCTCTCATGTTTAAGATTCCGGAATGTTAAGTTTAATTCGTGTAACGATATGAACTTATGGTAAACGTTGGTTTTGTGATTGCACAGACTCCCACACTTGTGAATTTATGTTGTGGTTATTATTTTGGTGAGTTGGGTTCAGATTTTATGAATCATCGAGCGATATGTTGTATGTTTATGAACTGCACAGGGTTTATAAATTTGTAGATTATAGAGGAGAAATTTTGATCTGAATGTTTTCTTAGTGACCTCAAATGTTAGTTTGGATCCTAGATTGGTTTGTGGTGAAATTTTTAATATCATGGATATTTTGAGGGGCGTGACAAATCGGGTCTCCTTCTTCCCATCCAGGGAAGTCCACCCTCATGCGTGGACAGTAGGGATCGGTCACAGAGCCTCCCCTCTCCTGGAAGTCGTCTCTTCGGTCAGAGCTCTCTCCTTAATGTGATTTCTTCGGGCTTAGTGGTCGGCCCAAACTGAGTTCGGTAAAGAGAGTCTGAATCTTATCCTTCATTCACGTCTCGAAGGCTTCGAATTTAGTATTGATTGCCTCCTCAGATGCCATAGTATACGCCTCCAAATCTGTAATGTTAAGATCTCTCTTTTGTTGTCAGGTTAAAGGCATATATCGGTTAAGAGAAGTGGTGGCCAAAAGGGTTGGTGGATTAGTGTATGTAAGAGCAAAATTGTCGTCGAAGAAACAGCGATTTCAAGATAAAATTTCCAGCAATAATCGAGAGATTTAAGGAGGGAATTTAACAGTAAAATCTCGGTTTAAATAACAGCAATGATGACAAATTTGATCAAAAAGATTTCAGCAGTATAACAGCAAGGAAATCGGTGCAAGTTGTGATAGCAGAATTCTCATCGAAAAATTTCAACGGTTTGCGATGAAAATTTGCAGCAACACAAGAACGTTTTAGAGATGAATTCCTCAATAGATCAATCACAGATGGAAGCAAGACAATCTATAAAGCGTATAAAAAATTTTGTTCAAAAAGGATAGCAAGTAAATCGATTAAAGGCAACAATATGCGGCTGAAATTTTCTATAGCAATTCTTCTCCGTAAAGATGATAACTTTTACGGTGAAAGGAATTCGTAGCATGGGATAGATAAAAAAACTTCTTCTTGGTAGTTTGAATGAAAAATTATAGTAGCAAAAGATATTGGTGATAGGAGAATACCAGATCTCTTGATGCAATTAGAGGTGACGACAGTAGATTGATTTAATCTACGCAGAAGATGACGATGGAGATGGCGACGTCAAGAGCAATTGTGGGAATTGCTTGGCTAGTGGTGGGCGACAAGGGTGGCAGCAAAAGCAGCAAGATCGCTGCTCTGATACCAGATGATAGAACCCAGAGGAATTCTATGTAGATTGATCTTTGAGGGAGATCAAATCTTAGAACGCTACAGGGGTTCCACCCTCCTAGAAGTCGGCCATATGGCTACAATTGTAGATAGATCTTGTTCCCAAAGAGATGGAGGCTACATGCTTATATAGGGCTCCAAACCCTAGCCCTAGAGGCTACTTCCTAAGTGAGTTACCCCTTTTGCCCTCAACCCTAACCGACTGGCTCAGTAAAATGGGAGGCGCGACGACTAGAAAGTCCAAAAGCCCAAATATAAACCCTAGCCACTCTTCTTTATCGGATAGAGGCGGCTAGGTGAGGTTTATTACAATCTCACATGTTTTTTATTAGCTGCTTCTTGATTGAGTAGGACCCAACCTTGCTAGGGTCCTATTATAAATATACATAACCTTCTCCCGCTATGAAGATACTAAACAAAAATACCAAGAGTTTATTCTCAGGCCCAAGAAAATCTATGATTAACTTTGATTACAACTAATAATGTGCAGTACACAAACACCATTTGGCTCAAAATTCAGATGCAGGTACATATAAAATTAATAAAGTTCCAAGATCATTAAGCAAAGTCTCCAAACTTCTAGCATCATGCCAACGAAAGAGATACAACACATCTTTACAAACAAATTTTTTTCCATCAATGAAAGAAGAATTTTTATGTGTTTCTAAAATTCAAAAAAAAAATGTTACAAAGATTGTTCGGACATTATGGCTTTTGGTTGTTGTTATTATTATTGCACTACAAGTCAATAACATAGACAATATATAATGTGAGAGCTGAGAAGTAACTCCCAATGCAAAATCTACTCAAAGAATATAATGAATTATTTTTTCTTGATTCTTAGATGCAAAATCATGTAAAATACAACCAAAACTGAACTTCAAGAATAAGAGCAGGGATCATGAATATAATCATCTAGCATTCGTTTTGTTAGGGACGCATCCAGTTTGCATGATTTTACATGATTAAAAAGCAAAGAATTCTTCAGTGATCTAACTTCTGCAAATCATCATGCTTAAGCATTTTGGTCATAGTTCTTATGCGATAACCAGAAATTATAATCAAAACAGTTCATACATCATAATTCTTACCAGGGCAGTTGCCTTGAATATTATGAAGAAAGTTGTCACTCAGATATAATTCAGACATATCAAGTTGCAATGGTTCATCAACTTCCTACATAAATATACATACATGTTTCAGATATAAACTATTTGTTAGTCTGACAAACAACAACACAAGAGAAGTAGAATTTTACCTTGAAAACAACTGCATTACAAGGACTGCGAATGGTTGTTACATGTGTGAATTCAGCAAAAGTTTTCCAGGTCAAGTGGTTGAGAGCCCTTAATATCTGATCAAAACTACCGACAGCTAAAAACTGGCCACATGGGGACCAGGCAACAGTTTTGACCCCTAAACCACTCTCATATGCCTGATACTTGAACAGGCATCTCCCATCTGGAGAATAAATCAGAACCTGTATCATGCACAGCATTATCAGCAAATGCGTATGTTAGATGGGCTTGCAAATTACAAAATATAGAAATAGAAGCTTTACATGCAGGAGATAGAAAAACAAGAAAGCAATCAATTCTCCAGATATAGGAATACAAAATGTTTATGAGAAATTTGCCTTTTCTTGACACTATAGCATATTATTAAGACTACAGATCAGACTACATGTAGTCTAACAAGATTTACTTAACACTTATCTACAGTAGGGCCATAAGAATTCTAAAGCGCATCTTATCAATAAATTGCCCTTCAAGGAAACTATCATTCTGTAGTTGTTCTCAAAACCAACTTCTCAAAATAAAACTACTAAAATTCTTGGTCTGAAGAAACGAATAAAGAACAGAAAACATGGAAGTTATATATAATAAGACTACCAAAGCTCCTAAAAAAATCACAAAATTGACTACCTTATATTCAAGAAGAGAGTCCCAGATCACGATGGAACTGTCATCTGGGGACCATTCAATGCCTGCTAAATCTATTGTGTCAACAGCAAATGTGCCCATAATTTCCCATGTATGACAGGAAAGCAAATTAATATAATCTTTGCAATCACGCCTCGTACATACAGCAGCAAACTTTCCATCTTGAGTAAAAGAAACACCTTTTGAAGCATGTTTTGGCCACTGCACATGAACACAGGCAGTGTTAAGCAGTGACCAAACAGTCAACCTCACTTGAAACTCTGATGTGGTCAGTATGTGACGGCTGTCAGGGCTCCATCGTGCATATGCGATTCCAGCAGGGCCTTCATCTATTTTGCAGGTCCATTCTGGTTGTGTTAACGACCATGCTTGTACCACTGGTCTTTTGTGGAGACCGCAGAGTATGTATTCTGAGTCCAGGGCCCATTCAATGTAACTTATTTTGTCAACACATGAATAGAGTTGTATAACCTGCATCAAGATGTAAGAAGAGTATATCAATTGAAATATGACAAGGGAAAGAGCACAAAGAAAAAAAATAAAAAAAGGATATATGTTTTCCCAATAACAGCTGAAAGATGAGTTTTTCTTTTCTCATCGTTCTTTAGTTGGTTGATTGGATGCATGGAGTCATGCTTTGTCCTAATTCCAATAATTGGCTCAGCAGCATGTTAAGCTCACTAAAGAGAAAGAAAATGGCTTTCTGCAGTAGTCATAAAGTCAGCTCCATTCATCATAAATAAGTTTACCAACATTAGCTAATAATTTGCTATCATCCCTTTTAGGAATCTGAAGATAATAGCATAAGAAATAAGACTTGTAAGCTAAAACAAAGAGAGAGGGTCCATGATAAAATTATCCACAACATTACGCATAAAATTTTATTGACGGAGATGCTATTGTCTGCGTTCAATCTCATCGTCTGAAGAATTTAAGCCAACTAAAAAAGTATATGTCGCTTTGAGATGAAAGAAAGAACAGTAATTCGCAATTTCCACTTGTACATTTTATAAATAAACCGCAATGAGATGCCGCAATCGACTTGTTTACCTTGAGAGAGACGACATCGCGGATGACAAGGCGGTAATCGACAGCAACAGCGAGGTACCGGGAGTTGGGGGAGAAGCAGCAAGGGCCCGTTTGCTTGTAGGCGTCCGTGAACTCCATCGATCCAGCGGAGAGATCGGATCTGTGAGAGGAAACCCTAAGAGACGGCGATCGGGGCTGTGATCGCTGCGAGATGGGGAGTTGGGGCGCGCATCGAGAGCCTAAGCGGAAACCCTAAGAGGGAAGAGGTGGAAGCCCGTCCGTTTACATACCCCACTCGCTCTTTCTGTTTGGAATGGGAGGGCGCGGCGCGGCGCGGCGCAACAGAGAGGAGAACAATTCGAACAATTTTACAATGACAATATGCTGTATGCACTCATGTCCGTGTTTAAATATCTAAAACATATTTTTATCATTCAAATCAATTAATTTATACGTTGTTTTCTTCTCTATTTTCCTTGGTGGCATTGGAGTTCCCTTTTTATTTTCTTCGATACTTATTTGCAATAGTTAATTTAAGTTAAACATATAAAAGAATTAACTTTGTTAAGCCATCAGAAAATATTAAGTGTCAGCGAGACAACCATAGAGGTGACTGACTCTCCCACGAAATCAGCATCGTCAGATTCAATTTCCAAAGTGTCATTATTGATAGAATACTTGATGCTCTCAAAGTTGACCGTCAGCTTATTATATATAATACCAGATGAACCCGCAACAGTTCAAAATAGAACAACCGTATCACAGATTGATAGATCGATCATGATAAGCCCCATTAGCATGCGGCTTCACTCATCGTGCAATAGGTTTTTTCCATGGCACTGGTATTGGGTACTGATCACCCCTCTTACCTTGAGATATATGGAAATCCATCTCAATCATCACATAAATAATTGCTCAGTAAACAATAGAGTATCAAGAAGGCTGCACAATAAGAGCTTTTTCTTTTAGTGAGAAGAGCATTATTCTTCCCACCAGTTACTGAAGTGTCCAAATCTAATGTCCAATTTACACTCATAGAGGGACCATATTCTTTTAGAAATTTAATGATTAATATATATATATATATATATATATATAGTTTTGATTTTTTTTTCAAAAAAAAAAAAGAAGAGCTTTTCATTAATTTAAAGACATAAGACACGCTTAGCTATGCAGATCAAAGCTCAAAAAGGAGGACAAAACTGAAAACCGATTTGATCTCTAAATCCCGTCATCCTAATTTCACTTCATAAAATCAATTAGCATAGCGATTAATTTCTCTAAAAACATGTGCGATTTTACACACTTAAATTTTGTTTAAACATTCAAAAAGGTTTCCAACAAAATTGGTGTATTTTCAAAGTGATTTTTCCTCCTTACTAAGGATGCTAACGATCTGTTTGGCATCAATTTTAACCTCTGTACGAGAAACAACCTCTGCAATAGCCACCTGAATGTCTTCCATAATAGCAAATACTTAATTGTATAAGCTTCCCCCCTCGTTTGGCATCCAACCACTATGTGTTCCCCTTCTTCATCGGTTGGTTAGCTAAAAAAAACTCACTCCACCGATCTCCAAGGATTCATCCTAATCACAGTTTGGAAATTATGGATTTTGATTTGATAAAATCTGAAACCAAAATCAAACTAATAAGGGCCAATTTGGAATCGAAAATGGAACCTTCGGTTTTGGTTCTGGTTGGATTATAGTTAAAAATGATAATTTTTTTTTATATTTTTTTAATTATAATTTTATTTTAAAATTTAAAAAATTTTAATGTACATCCATAATAAGTGTAAATGTGTAATGACTTGACCAAAAAATTTAGATATAAAATTAGATAAAACTATAAATATTTAATTGCTATCAGACATTGTGATAGCCCCTTCGATTGATATGTCGAATAGGAGATCGTTGTCTTCATGGATTTTCTCTTAGTTTTGTTTTGTTATCTTTGTTTAATTGAATGCTTGAGTTTCAACTAATTCAAAAGTAATACTCAATCTAATTTTATATGGAATCTATCCTCTCATGCTAAAGGCTTATTCGACAACTATTATTGATACTAGAGTCGCTAGTATTTAATATACGTTCTTTGTTAAAATTAAAAATATTATTATGTATAACGCTTATCATTTAAGAATAAAAAAGTTCATACAGTATCACTAAACTTCAAAAGAAGTTATTAGATACATGTTAGGCTCGAAGTTCTAGCCTGAGGATCCCCTTGGATTTTTTTATTTTTTTTATCTTTGTAGTAATAGAATACTCTCTTAAAAATTTTACTATCCTCACTAAATTGATCTAATGATATAGAAGTTTCATAGGTACCATGCTTTTTGTTATAGCTAGTACTATAATAGTCATACAAGTTAATGATTATTTTTTTAATATTTCTAATTTTATCAACATCTACGGTAAATGGATGGTTTTATAATTATACTATTTTATTGATCTTGAATTTATAAGTGGTTGTTAATAGTCTTGAGTTAGTTTTGGGTTTTGTAGTCTTATCAAGTGATATGTTGAAGGATTATGAATTCGATAGGATTTATAGTGTGTGAATGAAAATTAAATACCTTTTATATCCTCAAATTTTATGTTTTGAATCCCAAGTTTATTTTACGATATATTAACATCTCTTGGATATTATTTTGGGATATGATAAAATAATTTTTCAAATTTCAAAAGTACCTTATAGAAAAATACAAGATTACTACTATATAATAGAATCTGTAACCTTCATTTTCTTATTTCCTTATCCCTTCTCTCAATTTTTATATTATCCTTTTCTTACAAGTCTAAATTTTTATTTATTCATTTTAAAAAATATTTTATATTATATGATTATTTTATGTTATATTTAGACTATATATATTTAAAATATAGTTTTTATGTCAAACACTTAAAACATTTGCACGTTTACTCAAATCTCTTTCTCCAAATATATATCAAAAAATATAAATGTATTCTTAAACGTAACCTTAGATCTTTCTTGAGCATCCAAAACCACAAAAGGTATGGATACCAATTTTTTCAAAATAAGACAATCAGCTTGGGATAATTTAGATAAGCTTAGTTACCATTTTAATTTGGATTCCTTGAATGTTCAATTTAAAACGTAGAAAAGGGGAGATGACATGGAGAAATCATAGCATCGAGGTAATTGAACAACAAAAATAACACCTAAGAAATATTAAAGGATGCACAGATAGTTTGTCTAATAGTACGAGAGTGTCACTTAGAAAAAAAATTATTTAAAAATAAAAGTATCGTGACTGGTGAGTCAGCACGGTTTGGTCCGCGTATCGACATCGAGAACTTCTAGTAGAATGAGTAGGATAATAAGGTGGCTGTGCCTCTTGAGCATCTCGGGCAAGGGTTGGACCGGCAGGGTCGGTTGAGTCCTCGTGAGTGGCTAGGGGTTGGCGCTCTAAGGCTTGCCGACTTGAGTGTCGTTTGTGGCGAATGTGTCCTCTTGTCCTCGAGGTGGTTAGCAACCTCTCTTCGCGGTGTGGGCACGCCCTTGGGTGGGAGGTGCAGGCTGGCGTTGATTGGGATCTGAACCGACGAACCACCCTCTTATGTGCACCGGATGATGACTTCGGGGTGAAGACACCCGCCACTCGGGGGTGACCACCTCCCTGTAAAACGACCTTCGTTGGGTGCTTCCCGACTTTGGCCCCTCCGATGAGTAAGTTAGTTCAGTTTGCCCTCTTCTTTTTCTTCCCCCTTTTTTCCTCCCCCCGGCCGGGCATCGGACGGAGGTATTTATACCTACGTGTGAGGGTTGGTTGCGCCTCGGTTCGGCGTGGCCGCTGACTTTCATAGGAGCAGGATGACTTCTCTGACGAGATGTCGTCTTTGGGGGTGCTTGAGCGGCGTCAGACGGCACTGCCCCAAGAGTAGACGGCACCGCCCCAAGCTCTCGGGGTGGTCAAGTTGCACAATGTATTGGTACCGAACTTGATGTGGCATGCACCTCGTTGTTTTGACGGCATGTGGCATTGCGTTCATGGCTGACGGTTTGTGATGTTGCTGCTGATTCATCTAGGGCCAAAATATGCCCTATCACTTCTCTCCCCCCTCCGAGGCATGCTGACGGATCCCAACAGACTGGGAGGCATGCTTGGGGCTGAGGGATGTGATTGTACTGGGCGTCTCTATGGGAGAGGTGGATTGACTCGTCGGGGTGATTTAGGGGGGGGTAGGACCCCATGATGTGGGCAGGACCGACCCTGCTAATTGAACGGTAGGGGCCTGACGAAGCGAAATCAAAGCGTTGAGGTCGTTGCGGGGCGACTTGGATAGCGGGACGCGACTCAGGCATTAAATTAGCCGTAAGGTGTGGCTCAGTCATTGGAGTGGCTTAGGTGGGCCGAGGCATGGCTCGGGCGTTGACTTGGCCGAGGTGTGACTCGGGCGTTGGATTGGACGAGATGCGATTTGGGCATTGGATTGGCTGAAATGTGACTCGGGCATTAGATTGGCCGAGATGTGATTTGGGCATTAGATTGGCCGAGATACGACTCAGGCGTTGGATTGGTCGAGATGCGATTTGGGCGTTGGATTAGCCGAGATGCGACTCGGGCGTTGGATTGGCAAGGATGCGTGGCTCGGGCCAAGTAATTGGAGTTGGGCCTGTGGGCCAAGTGACTACGTCCGGGCTCGAGTTTTGGTGCCAGCGGGTCGCAAACCGATTGTGATTTAGCGTGATTCGGATAGGCACTAGATCTGGGAGCCGAGTGGGTATATTCGGCTCTGAATTGGACCTGAGGACTGAATAAGTTTGGTTTCGAATCGAGTCTAGGGATCGAGTTTGTGAGCTCGACTCCGAATTGAGTCTAGGGACCGAGTTTGTGGGCTCAGCTCTAAATTGAATCTGGGGATCAAGTTTGTGAGCTCAGCTCCGAATTGAATCTGGTGGGTCGCCAGTCGGGAGCGACCTGGGGAGGAATCGAGCTTGGATGCTGACGGGTCGCCAGTCGGGAATGATCTAGAGTGACCCGGGCAGGAATCGAGCTTGGGTGCTGACGAGTCGCTAGTCGGGAGCGATTTGGAGCGTCCCGAGGAGGAATCGAGCTTGGGGCGCTAATAGGTCGCTAGTTGGGAGCGATCTGGAGCGACCCGGGGGGGAATTGAGCTTGAGGCACTGACGGGTCGCCAGTCGGGAGTGATCTGGAGCGACCTAAGGAGAAATCGAGCTTCGGGCGCTGATGGGTCGCCAGTTGGGAGCGATCTGGAGCGACCCGGGGAGGAATCGAGCTTGGGTGGTGAGCCATACCTGAACACCGTCGTGCCACATGGTGGGCCAGGTAGAGCGTCATGGGGCATGGCGGGAGACTTCATTTTGAATGGTGCTTGGCGGGGGGTCTCGGGTGATGGGATGCCTCTAGCGGGGAGCCCGAGGTGGATGAATATGGCGGATCCGAAGGGTTGTGATAGGTCTTAAATGCTGCGACTGTTGCTCTCCTTGGGAAGCCCTAATCGTCGCCTCACCATGGGTCGCACCCATTTTATAATCCCCATCTAGGGCGGTTATCATCACTCTTGCAATCAGCCTTTCGTTCGATGCCTCGGTTCCCTCATCGCAATTCCATCGTCTTCTTTGCTTCAATCCCTTGCCCCGACAACCGGGCTTCTTTCCCGCGACTCCGAGGTCGGGATGTCTCCGACTTCATCTTCGTCTTTGTCTTTGTCTTCGTTTTCGTCCCCTTCTCCCACTCCTTCTCCTTCGCCTTCTTCCTCTCCTCCTGTAAGCTCCCGGGATGAGGTAGTGAGCATGTCCTCGAGTAGCGCCTCTACAGAGGCCTTGAAGGATTCAGCCAAGCTTGAGGCCCTCATGTCTTAGCACGATGTAGACTCGGTGGTGACCGAGAACTTGCTAAGAGTGCTCCGGGATCGCTACCACATCCCGAAGTGCTACGGCCTGCACACCCCTCGTTTGGGGCAGTGGTCGTATGATCGGTTCCTCGACAGGTTCGGGCTGACTATGGGGATGCTTGAAGTTGGTCTGTGGTTTCTAGTGCACCCCGTCATTAGGGATTGCCTTCACTTCTGGGGGATTTCCCCATCCCAGGTGTCGCCCAACTCCTAGCACTACCTAGTGGCTTTCATCTGGGAGTGTCAAGGGGCTGGGATTGTACCATCCCGGTCTCTGTTTCTGGCTTGCTTCTACTTGGAGAGGGGACCAGGTGGATATTACTTGACCGCCCGCAGCGGTTTCAAGATTAGTGGCGCGACCTCCAACAACAAAGGTTGGAAGAGGCGCTTCTTCTTCATCAGTTATGATCAAGAATGGGGCTTCAGCACTGGGTGGGCTATTCGATCCATCGATAATGCCCTCCCGTTGCTCTCTGCTAGTGACATAGCGATGGTGGATCGTCTAAGGGGTATCTTGCCCTCTTCTCGGGTAATAAAAGAGATGACCAAGGAGTGGATGGTTGGAGCTGAGCTGAGCCCCACCATTGGGGGTATGGCCATTCGTATATAATGGCTCATTCATTCATCCCATGCTGTTTGACCACTGTCTATTCTTGTAGAAATGGTGGACCTATGATCAATGAAGAAGACGACCAGCACTAGGGCCATTGAGCCCTCGTCTCAGGACGAGGAGGGCTCCGGAGGCGGGATTGTCCTATTGGAGGGTACACCGAAGAGGGCGTCGGCATCACCGGCATTGGAGCAGCCTCCCAAGAAAATGAAGACGACGGTTCGAAAGACGCCGGCAAGTCGAGCCACTCGCTCGAGCGCCTCCCTGGCATCACCTGGGGTCCCTGCCCAGGGGGAGGGCTCGGCGAGAAAGAAGGGGAAGGGGTCGGTCGGGTCATCCGGTAGCGACCCTTCCAGGAGGGGGCCGGCATGCCCCCTATCGGTGCGGGAACTATGCCGCATCTTTTCTTGGCCCGAGGGCGGTCAGTTCCAAGCCCAGCTCATGGTCAATCTTCTAGTTGAGGAGCCGGGAGCCCCCTACACCGCTAGGTGGTCAACTCTGAAGGCCGACAGTCGCCCCTGGGGCGATGAGGAAATCGCCCAAGAGTTTGTCCGAGGGGTGCTGCACCCCTCGTTGGCCAAGGACCTGTACTACTCTGACTCGGAGGTGTTGGTAGAGCGGGCGACCAAGTCGCTTGGCTGGGTAAGTGATGGCCTCTCCTTCTCACCGATTCTTTCCTTTATGGATGCTGACAATGATTCTCATGCAGAGCCTGCACTACGGAATGGCGTTGATCGACCGGGTCCTTGACGCTGGGCGAGCGATTGGGCGTCAGATGGAGCTCGACGACACCCTCCGAAAGGTGAACCTAGAGCTGCAAGCCAAGGGGGGTCCGGAGGTGGTTGTCGTGGCTAAGAGCATGCCACAACGTTGGAGGAGGAGGTGGCTCGTTTGAAGACTAAGCTAGAAGAAAGCCGGTCACACATCCATTAGTTGGATGACGAGCTGCTGACCCTCTCCCAGGACGTCGAGGCTGCCAAGGCGACGACCCGGGCCGCCGAGGAGGCACTCGAGGAGGAGTGACTGGGGTTGCCTAGGAGGGTCGAGGAGGCAGTCGCTGGGTACAAAACGTCCGCCGGGTTCGAGCGTGGCCTGGTGAGGTTGGGCCGGGTCACGTATGAGTATGGGTATCGGGTGGCCTATACTCGTTTCCGGGTGAAGTATCGGAACCTTGACTTGGAGTCGGACCCATTTGTTGACAACCCGGTGAACCAGGATGTCGACATGCCGGCGAACGTCCCCTTCGACGATGGGCCGATGACTCCTCCCTCGAGCTAGGGGCTGTACCCCCTCACCTTTTGAGTCTTGTTTTCCTTCCTTTTTTTTTTTGTCTGGTTGGGCTTGGGGCCATGTCGCCCGACCGCTATATGTACCTCCTTTATAATAAAGAAGCACTTTCATTTTAGAATTCTAGCTTGCTCTTCTCTCTGATCGTGGATGCGCGGGCTCCCATATCTTTCTTGTGCCCCTACCAGCCCCCCCTTATGGGTAGAATTTCTTCAGGTTCGTGGCATTCCATGTTCTCGGCAGGGGACTTCCCTCCATAGTTTCGAGTCGGTAGGTTCCTTCTCACACCATGTCATAGACTCGATAGGGGCCTTCCCCGTTGCGTGTAAGATTTCCCATTGCTCGGGTCGGGTTGTTTACTTCTGCTCTTCAGAGGATGAGGTCTCTGACTTGGATCAGCCGCGGACGGACCCTTTGGTTGTACATCCGAGCGGTCACCTTTTTGTATGCCAGGGCATGCAGGTATGCCCTGGCTCTTCTCTCGTCAAGGAGATCTAGGTTAGCCCGCAGTCCCTCCTTAGAGTGCCCTCGCTCATAGTAGGAGGTGCGTAAGGTCAGGAATACCATCTCGGGCAGAAGGACTACCTCGGTCCCGAACGTCAGGCTGAACGGGGACTCCTCCAAGGCAATTTTGAGAGTTGTTCGCATTGCCCATAGGACATCAGGGAGCTCATCCACCCAGGCCCCATGCACGCTTGAGATTCTCCTCTTAAGGCCTTCAATAGTTGCTCGATTCATCACTTCGGTTTGGCCGTTGGTTTGGGGGTGTGCAACCAAGCTGAACTTCAATTAGATTCCGTACGACTAGCAATAAGCCTTGAATTTAGTGTTGTTGAATTGAGTCCTATTGTCGGTAATGATAGCCTTCGGGATCCCAAATCGGGTGATGATGTTCTTCCATTTGAAATTCTGGACGTGCTTCTCGATGATGAAGGCCAAGGGTTCGACTTCGACCCACTTCGTGAAGTAGTCGACCTCGACTATGAGAAAACATTGCTAACCCGACGCCGGAGGGAAAGGCCCGAGGAGATTGAGCCCCTACTGGGAAAAGGGCCAGGCCACATCTATCAGAGTCAGGGGAACTACCGGCTGGTGTGGCAATCGGGCGTGCCACTACGGGCACTGTTGCACGTATGACATGGCGTCCTGATGCATGGTCAGCCAATAGTACCCTTGCCGGAGGGTCTTGAAGGCCAAGGTTCATCCCCCGACATGCTCCCCATAAATCCCCTCGTGAAGCTCGGTGAGGATGGTTTCAGCCTCCGACGGCGCGAGGTAGCGTAAGAGGGGTTGAGAGAAAGCCCTTCGGTATAATTTTTCGTCGATGATGCAGTACCAGGCTTGAGCTTGCCTTAATTGTCTCATAGTCGCTAGGTCGTCGGGCTCCTTCCCGCTGCTTTATAGGGGAGGATCTCCTATATCCAATTCGGGGGTAGGTTTGTTTCGGCGACCTCATGAGTCGCTATTGTCGGGGCCGCCACGAACTTAGTGGCCGGGACCAACCGAGGGGTGCGGGTGGAGGCTGATCTGGCCAGTGCATCGGCCCGCTCGTTCTATGCCCGAGGTATTCTGGCGACTGAAAGGCGGTTAACACGGTGGGCGAGTCACTTTACCTCCATTAGGTATGATACCATCATTGGGTCTCAGGCTTCGCAGCTCCCATTGATGTGTCTCGTCACCAATTGGGAGTTGCTGAAGACTTCAAAATTATCTACGTGCAACTCTAGGGTGAGGCATAGACCGTGGAGCAGCACCTCACACTCAGCTTCGTTGTTAGTGGCTCAGAATTATAATTGGAGAGATCTTTCATAGGTTTCTCCCGACGGGTCTCTGAGAATAAACCCGACCCCAACCCCCTCGGAAGTGGACGAACCATCTACTTGCAGCGTCCACGTGCCCTGGCTGTTTTGCCACCCTACAGCCTGGTCCTCGGGTGCCAGCTTAGAGATGAAACCAGCTAGTACCTGAGCTTTGATGGCGGTCCTAGGGGAGTACTGCTAGTCATAGGTGTCCAGCAAGCCAATCACGTGAGTGATGGGACGTGTGACTTGATACAGAACCTTTTTGCTTATTATATTTTGGCATATATCACTTTATAACTATTGCATATATGCATATATATATATATATTGTGATGTCCTTAGATTTGTGCAATGGGAATCGGATCGTGATGAGATCATGATAATGAGATCGATTCACCTTTAAACATAGATCCTAAATAATCCCAGTCACAGGTTACTCGAGAGGGACATCGTGATAACTGGACAGACTGGTGTGCTGTATAGCCATCCATATGATGGATGCAGCTGGTCTCATAGTTGCTCGTGTAGGGACACTAGGGATATATTACAGGTGCTCATTGGAGAATGAGTTCACTAATTGATCCGCTTACGGAATGCTGGATGGTTGATGATGCCTTATTGTTAGACAGTAATTCTGTAGTCCTAGTGGTGTATCTGGTTCTTAGACTTGAGACAACAAGGATGTCTTGTATGACATTCTTTGATACCATACTTATAGGTTTGGCTATCCCAGATCTAGTACAACTGGTCAATGGGAGTGGTAGTCGACCTTACGAGGGTTATTGAGTGTCGATAGAGGATCATCCACTCTTGGCGTCATGAGAGGAATATCCTATGTGTTCTTGCTCAGACAAATCCTTGGCCAGGGTCATTTGGATTGAGAGAGAAAGAGTTCTCCGAAAGAATCCGATTAGAGCGAGACTCGAGTAGAAACCGTATGGGTCTGATAGCACCATGCTCGATATACGGTCTTTGGGAAATTAGATGGATGAGGAACTATAGGTACATGGTAACTGAGGACAGACAGGTCCAATGGATTGGATTCCCCTGTATCGTCTGGGGACTACAGCGTAGTGGCCTAGTACATCCGTAGTTGATGAGTCGAGTGAATTATTACAGAGATAATAATTCACTGAGTTAGAAGGAGTTCTGACAGGTTTGACTCATGCCCAGCTCGATATTAGGCCTAGAGGGTCACACACATATGGTAGGCATTACAATGAGTAGAGGTTCGGATGTGAGATATCCGATGGAGCCCTTGTCTTATTGGATATCCAATAAGCCCCTGAATTATTGGATCCCATGGACGAGATCCAATAAGAACCCATGAGAGATTATTGGATAGAGATCCACTAATCTAAAAGGCTTGGGTTATTGGACACAGATCTAATACCCACTAGGGGATGATCTATTATGGTTTGACAGGGGACCTCTATAAATATGAGGAATTCAGAGCCTCATAGGCTAGAGCCTTTGCTTGCCTCTCCTATTCTCCTTCCCCTCTCCACCTCAGAGCAGGCTTGGAGTTTTGAGGAGCATCATCGCAGCTCACCGCTAGAGAGGAGGATGCTTGACCTCCTTCACCCTCTCCTAAAGATCTACAAGGAAACAAGGATATACGATCTCCCTAGGTGACACAATCTACTCTATACACAGTTTTTTTAGTTTCGCGGATTTTGTGCACCAATCTTCGCACGACGACGAACATCTCTTTGGGAATCGGGGATTTTGTTTTCTTGTTCTTTCGCTGTGCGTGTGATGTCGCCCCCAAGATTTCCCAACAGTGGTATCAAAGCCAGGTTGTTCGTGCGATAGATTGGTTTTGAACTGTGTATGTTGTGTTTTGAAGAAACTTTTGACGTCAAAATCATGCAAAAGCAAGAAAGGGCAGCAACAGTTGTCGCCCTCGATCTGCGTGCGTGCAGCGCAACCACAGGCAGGCAGCACAGGGGCTGCGTCTGCAGTAGTTGGCCGGCGGCCTGCTTGCAGTAGGCTTGCGTCTGGCGGTGCTGGCAGCCCGCGAGCAGAGGCGCCTGCAGCCGCTTCTCCCGCGGGGTGAGGCACTGCTGGGCAGCGGCGCCTGCCGTCACTGCTCCCGCGGGCGAAACCCCCCCTGTAGGGGCGGTCGCCCGGTGGGACAGCACCGCTCGTAGAGGCGGAGGCGCCCGCAGGGGCGCCCACCTGCAAGGGCAGCACCGCCTGCGTGTGTTGACCCGTTGGCAGAACCGCCCGCAGGGGCGCCCACCTACAGCGGCAGCACCGCCAACGGGCGTGCCGCTTGCAGGCGAGCCGCCAGTAGGGTGGCGACGGCGACGACAGTAGGGGAGTAGGGCATCTGGGCATTCTTGGGCAAAAAGATAGTTTTACTCCTGTGAATTTTAGAAATTCAAATTATGTCCTTTTATCTAAATTACAAAAATACCCCTATAAATTTAGAAATTTCTTATATATCCCTGATTTAATAAAATACTAATTAATTAAAACATTTAGTTGATTATTATTTTTATCATTATCTAGTAGTCCTACATGATGATGATTATTTATACATGTGATGTATGATTTGTGGACGGATGATCATGGACCGTGTGATGTGTGTACTTGTGATTATTATTATTGGGGTCTGCGAGCCTCCATTATATTTCTCATTTATTGTCGGGCATGCGTGCCTATGATTAAGTTGTGATCACATGAAGAGGCGCAGCGGGAGCGTGGATGCGATAGCGGGACCCACGAGACGGACGATTGCAATACATGAAGATGCATTGAGATGTCGATGGAACCAATGAGGACGAGATGGATGATCACAGAGCATGGAGATGCACAGTTGCACACATAGATCTTGATGTGAGTGATTAAGCCTACTGGCTCGGGCCTATTCACATTAGGTTATGGTCCATGATCATCTGGTGTGATTTCTGATACATATACTAGATATGTATATATATTTGCATGCGATGTAGATATATATTAAATATGTATATGTGTGACATGTCATATAAGGAAACCAAATCATAGAAACATCTCTCTCGATAATATTAAGTCCGTAAACGTGAGGCAATTAGATTGACCCACGTGGCCTTCCATCGTTATAAGTAGGAACCGATTCCCGGTGTAGGTTGAGTTGGTCGAGTCCCTCGAGACTCACCTATATCGCGATTCGCTATCTTGCTTACGACATAGAGATGTCATCGGTGACCTGAGGACATGGTATGCTTGGTCGAGTCCCTCGAGGGTATATCATCAAATCTGACACATCTTGTAACGAAGGTGTTGACTTAACCGAGCATCATGGTTGGTCGAGTCCCTCGAGACCATGGTGATTCGGAGGGTGAACAGGACGGGAATCATAAGGACTTGTGATCGGCAAGAGTTGCCTACCTTTTAGGCTTAGTGTGATTGGTCGAGTCCCTCGAGGTTATACTAAGACGCTTATTGGATCCTGATCCCCACTAGAAGTCTGTCGGAGACTTCCATTTCATGTGTTGAGGGTGTCGTGTGACTCGTTAGTAAAATAGTGGGAGCATATTAAGATAGAAGTCCATATCTTGATAGTTTATTTCTTGCAAAATATGCATTTTATTCATTTCTGTTGCATTTTTATTTTCAGAAAATGTTGCTTTCAAATCCCTTACGTGGCATACTTGATGTCAACTGCCTCACTGGTCCAAATTATACAGATTGGCTCTGTAACTTGAGAATTGTTCTCACGACGGAGAAAATCGTGTACGTCCTTGATACAGTGATGCCTACGCCCGAAGAAGGGGCAAGCGAGGATGATATCGCTCGCTACGTGAAGTACATTGATGACTCCACTCTTGCTCAGTGCTATATGTTGGGCTCTATGACTCCTGAGTTACAGAGATAACATGAAAAGATGGATGCCAGATCTATTCTCCTACATGTCCGTAAATTGTTTGAGGAACAGGGAAGGACTCAGCGATATGAGATATCCAAGAGCCTCTTCTACGCTAGGATGACTGAGGGGACACCGGTTCAGAACCATGTCCTAAAGATGATTGAGTGGATAGAGAAACTCACAGGTCTAGGAATGGTCCTAGAGGATAACTTGTGTGTAGACATTGTGCTTCAGTCCCTACCAGATTTCTTTTCATAGTTCATAATGAATTTTAATATGAACAAGCTTGAGGTGACTCTCCTAGAGCTCCTCAATATGTTGAGGGAGGTAGAGAGTACTATTAAGAAAGAGAAGCCAGTTCTCTACACTGGTGAGGCCAGAAAGAAAAGGAAAGCAGAAAGGTCCCTTAAGAAGGGAAAGGGCAAGGGTAGACCAGGTAAAGCAAAGGTTGCTAAGAAAGACCCAGCAAAGGACAAAGGCCAGTGCTTCTATTGTGGTAAAGATGGGCACTGGAAGAGGAACTGCAAAGAGTACCTTGCAGAAAGGGCGAAACAAAGGCTTGATGAAGCTTCAGGTACATATCATGAATGTAAATGTGTCAAAGAGGAAACGAGATGAGATGAACAGTGCATACCTATGGCATTGTAGGCTATGTCACATCCATGAAAGAAGAATTCAAAAGTTGCTAAATGATGGATATCTAGATCCATTCGACTATGTGTCATATGCAACTTGCGAGCCTTGCCTTCGTGGAAAACTGACCAACTCTCCATTTAGTGGAACTGGAGAGAGAGCCACTGAGCTGTTGGAACTCATACATAGTGATGTATGTGGACTCATGTCAACTAATGCCATTGGTGGTTACTCCAAATTCATTACCTTTACTGATGATTTCTCAAGGTATGGATATGTGTACTTAATGAAGTACAAGTCCGAGGCTTTTGAGAAATTTAGAGAGTATAAGAATGAGGTAGAAAACCAGACTGGAAAGAGTATCAAAACTCTTTGATCAGATCGAGGAGGTGAGTACTTAAGTACAGAGTCTACTCAGTTCCTCAAGGACCATGGGACATTATCCCAATGGACACCTCCTTATACACCTCAGCTCAATGGTGTCTCTAGAAGGAGGAATCGTACGCTGTTAGATATGGTACGGTCCATGATGAGTTTCGCTGACCTACCCATCTTATTCTAGGGATATGCCCTAGAGACCGCAGCTTACCTTCTGAATAGAGTTCCAACTAAATCGGTAGTGTCTACACTATATGAGATATGGAAAGGGAAGAAGCTTGATCTTAAGGTTGTTAAGATTTGGGGCTGCCCTGCCCACGTTAAAAGACACAACCCCGATAAGTTAGAATCAAGGACAGAGCGATGCAAATTTGTAGGATACCCCAAGGAAACTTGTGGGTATTATTTCTATCATCTCGAGGACCAAAAGATCTTTGTAGCTAAGAGAGCAGTGTTCCTTGAGAAGGAACACATTCTTGGCAGAGATAGTGGGAGAATGATAGAGTTAAGCAAGGTTGGAAAACCAAGCTCAAGCACCACTCTACAACCCGAGTCTGTTCAAGTACCTAATACACAAGTTTCAACTTTACGTAGGTCTGATAGAGTATCTCATCCTCCTGAGAGATATGTGGGACATATTAGAGGAGAGGATGTTGAGGATATTGATCCTCAGACCTACGAGGAGGCTATTATGAGTATAGACTCCGAGAAGTGGCAAGAAGCCATGAATTCTGAGATGGATTCTATGTATTCCAATAAGGTTCGGAACCTAGTTGATGCGCCCGAAGGTATTGTACCCATCAGTTGTAAGTGGATCTTTAAGAAAAAGATCGGAGTAGATGGAAAGGTAGAGACCTATAAAGCAAGGCTAGTGGCTAACGGGTATCGTCAAAGGTAAGGTATTGACTACGATGAAACCTTCTCATCCGTAGCAATGCTAAATTCCATCAGAATTGTATTGGCTATTGCAGCACACTATGATTATGAGATCTGGTAGATGGATGTGAAAACCGTATTCCTCAATGGGAACCTCGAGAAGGAGGTGTATATGATGCAACCTGAGGGATTCGTGTCCAAGAATTGCCTAGATAAGGTGTGTAGGTTGCTTAGATCCATTTATGGACTAAAGCAAGCTTCTCGAAGTTGGAACATAAGATTTGATGAGACAATCAGATCTTATGACTTCGTTAAGAATGAAGATGAGCCTTGTGTGTACAAGAAGGTAAGTGGGAGCGCTATCACCTTTTTGGTGTTATATGTGGATGATATCCTGATCATTGGGAATGACGTAGGAATGCTATCCATAGTAAAGGCTTGGTTATCTAGACACTTCTCCATGAAGGACTTAGGGGAAGCATTCTATATCTTGGGGATTAGAATCTATAAAGATAGATCCAAGAGGATGCTTGACTTGTCCCAATCTAGGTACATAGAAACCATTATCAAAAGGTTGGGCATGGAAAATTTCAAGAGAAGTCTCATACCGATGAGACATGAGATATCGCTTTCTACGAGTATGTCCCCAAAGACTCCAGAAGAAAGGGCGAACATAGATATGATACTTTATGCCTCAGCAATAAGGTCTATCATGTATGCCATGCTATATACTAGGCCTAATATAACGTATGCTCTGAGTGTCACGAGCAGGTATCAGGTGGATCCAGGCTTGGAGCACTAGAAAGCAGTAAAGTGTATCCTTAAGTACTTGAGAAGGACTAAGGATCTTTTACTAGTATATGGAGGTAATAGCCTTAAGATTGAAGGCTACACGGACTCAAGTTTTCAGTCTGATGTCGATGATAGCAAGTCGAATTCAGGGTATGTGTACACCTTGAATGGAGGAGCAGTGTGCTAGAAGAGTTCCAAGCAAGATACTACTGCTGACTCGACCATAGAGGCAGAGTACATTGCTGCATCAGATGCAGCAAAGGAGGGAGTCTGGTTGAAGAAGTTCATCACAGATTTGAGAGTCATGCCGGGTAGCGAGGAGCCGATCTCCTTATATTGCAACAATAACTGGGCGATTACTCAAGCAAAGGAACCTAGGTCTCATCAGAAATCTAAGCATGTTCTGAGGAGGTTCCATCTTATCAGAGAGATCATAACCTGAGGAGATGTAGTAGTGGAAAGAGTTCCATCCAAAGATAACATTGCAGATCCACTGACAAAGCCGTTGTCTCATATTGTCTTTGAGCGTCACAGGGGTCTGATGGGGATCAGACATATAGGTGATTGGCTTTAGGTCAAGTAGGAGATTGCTAGTCATAGGTGCCCAACAAGCCAATCACGTGAGTGATGGCACGTGTGACTTGATACAGAATCTTTTTGCTTATTATATTTTGGCATATATCACTTTATAACTATTGCATATATATATATATATATATATATATATATATATATATATATATATATATATATATATATATATATATATATATATATATTGTGATGTCCTTGGATTTGTGTAATGGGAATCGGATCGTGATGCGATCACGATAATGAGATCGATTCACCTTTAAATACAGATCCTAAATAATCCCGTTCACAGGTTACTCGAGAGGGACATCGTGATAACCGGACAGACTGGTGTGCTATATACCCATCCATATGATGGATGCAGTTGGTCTCATAGCTGCTCGTGTAGGGACACTAGGGATACAGTACAAGTGCTCATTGGAGAATGAGTTCACTAATTGATCCGCTTACGGAATGCTGGATGGTTGATGATGCCTTATTGTCAAACAGCGATTCCGTAGTCCTAGTGGTGTATCTGGTCCTTAGACTTGAGACACTAAGGATGTCCTATATGAGTGCTCCACTCTTTGATACCAGAATTATAGGTTTGGCTGTCCCAGATCTAGTACAGCTGGTCATTGGGAGTGGTAGTTGATCTTACGAGGGCTATTGAGTGTTGATAGAGGATCATCCACTCTCGGTGTCATGAGAGGAATATCTCATGTGTTCTTACTCAGACAAATCCCTGGCTAGGATCATTCGGGTTGAGAGAGAAAGAGTTCTCCGGAAGAATCCGATTAGAGCGAGACTCAAGTAGAAATCATATGGGTCTGACAACACCATGCTCGATATATGGTCTCTGGGATATTAGATGGATAAGGAACTATAGGTACATGGTAACTGAGGACAGATAGGTCCAATGGATTGGATTCCCTTGTATTGTCTGAGGACTATGGCATAGTGGCCTAGTACGTCCGTAGTCGATGAGTCGAGTGAATTATTACAGAGATAATAATTCACTAAGTTAGAAGGAGTTCTGACAGGTTTGACTCACGACCAGCTCGATATTGGGCCTAGAGGGTCACACACATATGGTAGGTATTGCGATGAGTAGAGGTTCGGATATGAGATATTCGACGGAGCCCTTATCTTATTGGATATCCAATAAGCCCCTGAATTATTGGATCCCATAAACGAGATCCAATAAGAGCCCATGAGAGATTATTGGATAGAGATCCACTAATCTAAAAGGCTTGGGTTATTGGATGCAGATCCAATACCCACTAGGGGAGGATCCATTAGGGTTTGACAGGGGACCTCTATAAATAGGAGGGATTCAGAGCCTCATAGGCTAGAGCCTTTGCTTGCGTCTCCTATTTTCCTTCCCCTCTCCACCTCAGAGCAGGCTTGGAATTTTGAGGAGCGTCGTCGTAGCCCTGCTTTGTGGAACACCGCTAGAGAGGAGGACGCTTGACCTCCTTCACCCTCTCCTAAAGATCTGCAAGGAAATAGGGATATACGATCTCCCTAGGTAACACAATCTACCCTATATGCAGTTTTTTCAATTTCACGGATTTTGCGCACCAATCTTCGCACGATGATGGACATCTCTTTGGGAATCGGGGATTTTAGTTTCTTGTTCTTCCACTGCGCATGTGATGTCACCCCCAAGATTTCCCAATAAGTACTGAATGTCAAATTTGCTGAGCTCAACCAACCATCGTAGCATACTCGAAGTGTCAAAATTGGAAAGGGTCTGCTGCTGCGGTTGGTCGGTGATTACTTTGATCGTATGGGCTTGGAAGTAGGGCTGCAACTTTCAGGCCATCATGATAAGGGCAAGAGCTACCTTCTGATCGGGGAGTATCGTGTCTCGGGCCCTCCGAGGATATGGCTGATGTAATGCACTGGCTGCTGCACTAGTGGTACCTCCCGAACTAACACCGAGCTGACGGCCTGTGTCGAAGCCGCCAAGTAGAGGCCGAGGGTCTCGCTCGGCTCAGGCAAGGTGAGTCGGGGTAAGCGGGCAAGGCACTCCTTCAACTTTTCGAAGGCCTCCTCGCACTCCGGGGTCTAAGTGAAGTTGCTGACCCACCGCAGAACCCGGAAGAAGGGGAGACACTTGTCACCCGAACGCGACATGAACCTGCTGAGCACTGCCAACCTCCCGGCAAGTCACTATACCACTTTGATCGAGCGGGGGGAGTGCATCTCGGTAATGGCACGCACCTTCTCTGGGTTTGGCGTTTATCCCTCGCTGGTGAATGATGAAGTCGAGGAACTTCCCCGAGCTGACCCCGAGGACTCACTTTGCTTGGTTCAGACGCATGTTGAACCGCCTAAGTGTTTGGAATGTTTCCGCTGGGTCGGCCAAATGTGTCCCTACAACCTTGCTTTTTTCAATTATGTCATCTATGTATACCTCCATGTTCCTCCCGAGTTGATGTTTGAAAAGTTTATCGATCATTTTTTGCTAAGTCACGCTAGCGTTCTTTAAGCCGAAAGGCATCACCTTGTAATAATACGCCCCTTGATTGGTGACGAAGGCAGTGTCTTCTCGGTCTTGGGTCGCCATCCAGATTTGGTTGTAGCCGGAGAACGCATCTAGGAACGTAAGGCGTTCATGGCCTACGATGGTGTCAACTAGTTGGTCTATCCCAAGGAGCGGATAGCAGTCCTTGGGACATGCTCAGTTCAGATCAGTGTAATCAATACACATTCTCCAACTTCCATTAAGCTTCTTGATGAGGACTACATTAGACAACCACCGGGGGTATTTAACCTCGGCGATGAACCTGGCCTTTATAAGGCGATCGACCTCATCTCGGATCACCTTCTGCCTGTCGGGGGCGAACCTTCTTAGTTTTTGCTTAACCGACCGCGCCTTAGGGTCGACGTTGAGCCGGTGTTACACCACCTCTGGGTCGATCCCATGCATCTCTTCAGGGGACCACACGAATACGTCGACATTCTTCCTCAGGAAATCGACAAGGTGGAGCTGGTCCGCTTCGGGGAGTGCGGTCCCGACCCTAACGGTCTGGTCGGGTCGACTCCGCTTCAGGGGTACCTCGATAAGCGGCTTCGGGGGCTCTAGCGCCCCTTGTGGTATGGGTGCTTCATGGGGGTCGGGAACCGGAGTTGGGTGCGGCTTTGCTGGGAGAGCAATCGCGGTGAGATAGCACCGCCTCGATTCCCCTGGGTCACTTCGGGCCTCCCCAACCCTAGCTGAGGTTGGGAACTTGATGGTTCTGTGATAGGTGGGGACCACCGCCTTGATCTTGTTGAGGGTTGGGCGGCCAAGGATGACGTTGTATGCAGAGGGCAGGTCGACTACCGTGAAGGTGGTCATTACTGTTTTCGCCCTCAGTTCCTCCCCGATGGTGATGGGGAGTACTATGATCCCGCGCGGGGAGATGGAATCCCCACTAAACCCTGTAAGTGCTGACACCACAGGGGTAAGATCTCCCTCGGTCAGGTCGAGCCTCTTGAAGGCATCGAAGTAGAGAACATCGGTGGAACTCCCGGTGTCAACCATCACCCTCTTAACTCAAGCGTTGGCGATTTGGATGGAGATCATCAGAGCGTCATCATGGTGGGAGTGCTCGACCTTTCCTGTCCCAAAGGTAATTTTAGGCTCGTGCTCGGGCCAGGGACACTTCTCCACCGTGCTACGTGCATAGGCCTTTTTTGCTGTCGTGCTACTACCGCCGGCTATTGGCCCTCTAGAGATGACGTCGATTTGTCTCTCGAGGGGTCCTCTAGGGCGTGGAGTCACCTCCCAGGATTTGAGGTAGCATCCAAGGTGGCCTCTTTGGATTAGTGCCTCTATTTGATTCCGGAGATCGTGGCAATCCTCCATGTCATGACCGTAGTTCCGGTGGAACCTGCAATATTTGGATTGATCTCTACGAGCGGCCTTCATAGGGTGAGGATGCTACAAGAGACCCGTCTCCTTGATCTAGAGGAAGATCTCAGTGCGGGGTGCATTTAGGGGAAGAGGAGGGGGCCTTGGGAGCGGTGGCTCTTGTCGGTTGAGCCCACGACGAAGAGGTGTCGGGACCGCCGAGGTCGTTCCCCGAGATAGCTCCATTCTTGGCTTCTTGCCTTCTACGCACCTCCCCACCACTAAAGCCTCGGTGACGATGTACTGGTTGGCGCGTTGGAGCATTTCAGAGATGGTCACTAGCGGCTTCTCGATCAATGATCAAAAGAACCTCAAAGGCTTCAGACCCATTAGAAAGGCCTGCAAGATTAGAGAAGGGTGAGCATCTGAAAACCCTCGAATCTCGGTGGTGAACCATGCCACGAACTGAAAGAGCGACTCATCCTCACACTAGGATAGTTCAAGCAGAGTGGCCATGGAAGTCTTGGGCCACGTGCTGGCAAGGAAGTTTTGCTCAAATTCCTTGGCAAGCTGGTCGAAGGACGAGACTGAGGCTTGGCATAGCCGGCTGAACCACATTCGCACCGGCCCTCTCAGAGTGGTCGGAAATGCTCAGCACATCAGCGCATCAGAGGCGCCATAGAGGGCCATCTGGGCCCGGAATACAGAGACGTACTCCATGGGATCGGAGCCTCCGTCATACGTTTCCAATGTCGGGAGCCTCAAGTTGAGGGGTACCGATTTATCCTGTACTTCCTGGGTGAAGAGGGACCTGCCTGAGGCGCTCTCGCTGGACTCACTCTGCGACTTTCGAAGCTCGCACTGGAACGCATCCAGGCGCTGATTAACCCGGGACAGTTGGGCTCTAAGCGAGTCGTCCGCCGAGTCGGACAATATGGTGTCAGGCTCAAGAGGAGACAGCGTGGCTCAGTAGGGTGCAGGTGAGTTTTGCTCAGGAGGACTCCTCGGGTATGTCGCTCGCTCAGGGGCTTCTCTGATCCTGACCTGCTCCCCATTCGGGGGATGCTGGGCCGGATCGGTCGGGGGCATCGCCAGTGCACGATTTGAGGGATGATCAGGGTGAGCGTTTGCATCATGCTCGCCATAGCCTGCACTTGCTTGGTTAGGCTAAGGAATGCCTCGGGTGTCACGGCCGAGGGCCCCGGGGGCGACAATCCCGGGTCATTAAACAGACACTAATAGCGATAAGGTGTCAAAGACGGTATCCTCCCGTCCGCAAGGGCGAGGAGGGCTTGACTTTCTGGCTCGGCGGAAGAGAGGTCGGTCGGGGGTTCCCTCCTGGGGCAAGTTCCTGCTAGTTGTTATCGCGACATGGGCCCTCCTTCTAGCGCCAAAATGTTAATGAACAAAAGTACCATGGCTGGTGAGTCAGTATTGTTTGGTCCGCGGGCCGACATGGGGAACTTCTAGTGGAATGAGTAGGATGATGAGGTGGCTGCGCCACTTGAGCGTCTCGGGCGAGGGTTAGACCAGCAAGGTCGGCTGAGTCCTCTCGAGTGGCTGGGGGTTGGCGCTCCGAGGCCTGCCGACTTGAGTGTCGTTTGTAGCGGGATGTGTCCTCTCATCCTCGTTGGTGAGATATTAATTACTAAAGGTGATAGTCGATGAGGTGATTTTTAGTGTGCATAGCGAGATTATGAGTTACGCCTTTAAATTATGTTTAATACTATATATGTAAAAAGTACGAATATATCATGTGAAACTATTTAAAAAAAATAAAAGACGGTTGAGTATTCTTTTATGATAGATGATAATAGAGATGACCTCACAATCTCTTTGGTAACAAAAGAGTTAGTTTTTAGATTTTCCTTATGTTGCTCATGTTTGCACTCAAAAGAAAGTTTTTTTATTCACTGAATGATAAGTTGACTACTAGAGTTAGAATCTAGATAATAATTTAATAATAGAGGTCATGGGATTCAGTAAAGTGAAGATCATGACATTTGATGGAGTAGTTAATACTTTTGAGGATGTAACTTATCTTTCAAAGATATGAAAAAAATCTAATTTTGTTTATTTTTTATATTTCTAGGATTATTGCTACAAGGATGAAGGTGAAGTTCTAAAAGTTACTCAATATTGTATCAAGGATTGTATATTTAAAAAGAAGTACAGTAAAGATCTCGAAGGATTGAAAATTGGTCTCATGTACAAGAGATGATACGCATCTATTATAGGGAGCTTCATTCGAGATATAAAAATGAAGGTGATATTCATGGTTTCGATGTTTGTGAGGGAAAAAAATTTGTTGGTGGTAAGATGATGAGATATAGGTCTCTCCTTAGAATTGTTGAATCTCAGATTTTAACGATGAAACCAATTGATAGTATTTATCTGATCTGTGTTTTGAGTGACGTAGGAAGCTTCGATTAGGGAGAGACAATTAAAAGCAAGAAGAATCATGTTGAGCCAAAGTAGAACATGTCAGAAGATTGGACATCAAGCCAAAGGATCGATCGACTGGTGGATTGGGCAATAGGCCACAAGAGAGGACGAAGCGTCAAAGATTTGGACGAAGCGTCGATGAACCAATAACATGTCAGACAACATTTGATTGACTTTGTAATAATTGTCTAGATCGAAGTAGGTTTTAGGCGTAATTAGGTTAGAATTGGGCCAACCCAATTAGGAATCAGTTGAGCCCAAGTTTGGGTTGTGTTGGGCTAAGTGAAAAGGCCCAAACAGTGAGCCAATAGGTGGAATCATCATGGCACAATTTTTGAGATTGTGTCAAGTTGTGGTACCACTGGTCTAGGTAGTGGTACCACCCAAACACAGTCTCCGAGAGACTATCAAGCAGTGGTACCGCCAATCTGGGGGGTGGTACCACCCATACACAGTCTTCTAGGCGGTGGTACTGTTAGACTAAGTGATGGTACCGCCCAGTGTTAGTGCTGCAGGCGGTGGTACCGCTATGTAACGGACAAACTTCTAAACAAGATGTTGGATGTAATGCTTATGTCTGTCCGTTGTCTTTTGGCATGTTCATGCCTTGTACAGAATGTAAAGGGGCGGCCGAAGGCTTAATAGTCCCATTTTAGTTGGGTTGGTGGCCTCTTTAGGCTTGTAAATAAAGGTTGTGTCATGTGGACACGTTCGAGAGCTTTTCGGTCTGTAATGGACCATTTTACCCTTTGTTGTGCAACTATTCAGAGCTTGTAAAGTCTGTTTGTAATTTGCATTGTCTATGAAGTGTTTTTCGGACATGTTTGCTTGTGGATCCCGATTGAGGCGTTCTCTTTAACCCGTTCTCTCTTTTGTTTGGTCCTAAGGGACAATGGGAGGCTTCGGGGAGGCTGACCTTTGCGGACGGACGCGCGAGGGTGCCGCACGCCTTAGGCAAAACCAGCTAAGGTCGTGACATTATGGTATCAGAGCGGGACAAGCACTCATAGAAACACTTGACATGCAAACGTGGGGGACCTAGCGGGGCTGCGTTGAGGGCAGTCAGCACACGCGCGACCGTTTGAGGGAAAACGGGTATGGAGATGTAGGGAAAAGAGTCGCTCAGAGGAGCGGGCATCTGAGATTGGCATTCAGAGGAATGGCCAACCCTTCGCGCAAGAGGCACCACGAGAACAGGCAAGCTTGGAAGAATTTGGAGCGCACAAAGGTTGGGATGGCTGAGTTTGAGCTACGGCTCAACGTTGACAACTTTACTTGATGGTGCTCAAGGCAAGCGAGGCGCTTGGCAAAGGACGAGACCATGCAAAGTGGAATGAGTTGCTCAGCGACCGAAAGAGTTGTGCAAAGCTCACAGAGGTGAGGGGAATTGCTAACTCGAAGAATTCGGTACTCATGCATGGGCTTGTATGCGAACGATGGATTGTTCGTGGCCATCCCAAGGCGGTCGAGACTCGGCGCCATGGAGCATTGAAACTTTCTCTTCGACATGCGAAGGATACGTCCGGAGAAGGCTGAAGTGTGCAACGAGTTCAGCATGATGCTAGGCCTTGAGGGGTGCAGCGGTGGCTGTATTGACGTGGAGGCGCAATCTAGCAAGTGCGTTTGCAAGAGGCAGAACAATGCACAGTTTGTTCAGCAGATCGGAGTAGTCCAAGGGGATGGTGGTCTCCGAAACGAAGAGAGATATTGCTCCAACGGGATAGTTATCCAGGAGGGATAAGTCTCGGCACTCCAGAGGGAGAATCATGTGAGACGGACTTCACATGTTGAGGAGGAGTACCTCACAAACAACAACTCCACGAAGCTCGATGGACTGAGCAAGCGGCGAGGAGTCGTCGCATGATCTCGCTTGAGAGAATGCATTGGTGGATGCATTGCGAGATCAAGTGGGGGAGCGACCCAAAGCAACTCAAATGGAGGCACACTTGGAGTCGATATGGAGATCGGACTCAAGGGAGGGCTGACCCGTGGAATGGTGGGCGCGAGGGCCACCATCGACTCAATGCAAAAACGAGGAGCGGAGCAACTTGGGTGTAACTTGGCGAAGTACCCAAGCCGCATGAAGGGAGCCAGTATAGAAGTTGGAACATGGAGCAGAGGCACAGCGCTTTCCCTAGACAGAGGTTAAGGACATGAACTCTTGCAGAGGCAGGAGTAGAATCATGCTGTTCCCTGGGTCCTTCATTCTAACAGAGCGGACTCATCTTGCATGGTGCCAAAGACGAAGGGAGCTTCGGGGCACATGCACCTTATCTCGGAGGAGCATTCGATGGAGGAACTAAGGCGACTCAATTTGCGAAGGCGAAGTTGGGTACAGAAGGCCTTAGCACGGGACAAGAGGACGCAGAGGCGGGTACTCATGAAGAATATGCCACAGTGTTGCCATTCGAGTTGCTATGAAGGAAGCAGTGCGCAGCGGAGATTGTGCTGGTAGGGGCAGAGGCCCAGGATCCAGGCAATGGTGCACAAATTACAGTGAAGTTGGTGGACTTCGGGAGCTACTAGGCGACGGACTGTCCTAGAGCGGTGCTTCATCTAGGTGTGACCCAAGAGTGGGTGGATGAAGGTCGATTGCCAAAGGAGCGAACAAAATCGAAGGTGGAGGAGACCCTGCGATGTATTGGCAGAGGCCACACATGGAGGGTTCACAATTCGAGTTTATTCCACAAGGATCAGAATGCAATGGAGATGTCACCAAGAGGCGACATGGTGCAGCGGATCGTGGTGGAACAGTTCGTGGCAATGCGACACACACGACATAGTCCCGTGAGGGATGAGATCATATGGAGGTATGATCGGGAGCTACTGGGAGCTCCGCTTTGGTGAACAACACGATGGCAAGAAGGGCTATGGATTCAAGGAGTGAAGGCCATGGTACCGCAGAGGCGGGTCTTCCGGGCGTGCACCGAATTTTGCATCGGATGAAAACCTTGGTCATCAGCATATGGGAGCTGGGTTCCACCAAGGGAAAAGTTCGAATGCAAGTACCAGTGAGTCCCATGAGAGGGACTTGATCATGCAGAGGTATGATCGAAGCAGCTGGAGAGTTGGACTGCTCCAGAGCTCATATTCGCTTAAGGGAGCCCGACAAGTCAGAGGACAAGGTCGAGTAAGCGAACGTTGCTACCAAGGAAGCTAAGGAGAACAGAATCGGGGCAAACCCTACAATGTGATGGCAGAGGCCATGCATGGGAGTTGCAGTCTGTCTTTCCATCGACCAAACGGACTGCTTGGAAGAACACAGTGGTGTTGAAGCAGGGGGTCGAAAGGGGCGAGGAAGCGACGACGAGTCCAGAGGGACTTAGCTACCCAAAATCAAGCATCAGTTAGAATGGAGGTGGACTCAGAGGAGTGCCACGGAGACATCTCTACTGATTGTGAAGGAAAGGGATACAGAGGCGAGGCGACGGATAGTAGGGCCATGGGCATGGCAGCGCCATGGTACCGCAGAGGCGGGACTTCCGTGCAAGTCATTGATCCCTTGCTCTCACGGAGGGAGAGCGCTTGGTCGTGAAAGGGGCCGAGGAGGTGGAGCATGCAGAGGCAATCTCCAAGTACCGAGACAAGGCTGAAGGGCAGAGGCCAAGAAACTTCGTAAGACCGGTGTCAACAAGTTTCTCATCAAGATAGCCGTAAGTGAAGGACTTCGGGTCATGCAAGAGTGCACGACCAAGGAACGAAGCAGGCAGTACGCGGTGCTGTACCTTTGCTACTCAGTGGAGTAGGCGGCAGGGTTGATGGAGAAGACGGTACAATCCCAAAGGCGACCTCATCTATCAGAGAATTACTCCAAGTTGGGGTGAAAACTTCCCGCATTCCAGAAGTTCGATGGCATTGAGAAGGTGAATCACAGTAGCCAACTCAACGCAAGGAGTGCAAACACTTCAAGTACTTCAGAAGTGTGAGCAAAGAGCAGGCGAAGGCCAGTAACCAGCTCGATGCATGAAGTACAATCTCGAGGAGGCGGGCGAAGTCAAGTAACCTTTGCCTTCTCAACTCTTAAGAGAATGGGCGAAACCGAGTACCCCAGTTCTCTTATCTATCCAGCAGAGGAGCTCTGCACAAGTTCAAAGACCCTTCGAAGATAATGGAAGACAATAGTTGTCAAATCCTCACCAACGGTGATCAGTGATACTGAGAGTAGATTGTCCGCTTCATTTCCCAACGAAATGCCAATCGAAAGCGGAAGTGATGCGAACCTACTTGGATGTGACAACTAACTGAAAGAAGAGTCAATGAGCAGATGTTGTGGAGGAAGGACCCAAAACTTCAGAAGTTTGCGAGGCGATGCTCGTTAAAGCTCCAACAAGCATCCACCCAGTTCAAGCAGCATGTGGAAATTTTGAGAAACTGGCGCAGTAAGAATGGACTTTTCCTTCATTTGGTGGCTCCGCAGGAATCAACGAGGATCAATACAACTCAGCCAACCCCACACCAGAGTCAGAGTCATTGGCGTGTTGAAGCAGCATGGCGGATCAAAGGTTCGACTACTCAGAAACAGCAGCAGAGAGCAGCTGGGAGCCAGGAGGCGCATTGCAGCTGGAGCGGAAGATTGAAGACTCAACAAAGGCGAAGAGTTGCAGTGTTCACAAAGGCTTCGACGAGGACGTCGAAGGGATAAGTGGGGGAGAATGTAACGGACAAACTTCTAAACAAGATGTTGGATGTAATGCTTATGTCTGTCCGTTGTCTTTTGGCATGTTCATGCCTTGTACAGAATGTAAAGGGGCGGCCGAAGGCTTAATAGTCCCATTTTAGTTGGGTTGGTGGCCTCTTTAGGCTTGTAAATAAAGGTTGTGTCATGTGGACACGTTCGAGAGCTTTTCGGTCTGTAATGGACCATTTTACCCTTTGTTGTGCAACTATTCAGAGCTTGTAAAGTCTGTTTGTAATTTGCATTGTCTATGAAGTGTTTTTCGGACATGTTTGCTTGTGGATCCCGATTGAGGCGTTCTCTTTAACCCGTTCTCTCTTTTGTTTGGTCCTAAGGGACAATGGGAGGCTTCGGGGAGGCTGACCTTTGCGGACGGACGCGCGAGGGTGCCGCACGCCTTAGGCAAAACCAGCTAAGGTCGTGACAGCTAGGACCCTGAAAACCAGGGATGAGACACTTTTAGGCTCCAAGTTTGAATCCACTTGAGGCCTATAAATACCCCTTTTATCCTTAGTTAACAAACATATGAATTGAGAGCAAAAAGAAATAAAAACGCTATTGTAACATTGTGAAAACTCATCTCAAGCTCTGAGTGTTAGTCTTGTTTAAGAGAGGAGTGAAGGGGGTTATAAAGGTTCTCTTTTGGACCTGTCAAAAGGAGAATCGAGTTGTAAGGGTGGTTGATCTTCGCCCATTGAAGGAAGATCGTTAGTGGATGCCAATGGCCTCGACGAAAGGGGAATCGGCGGAGTGGATGTAGGTCACGACGACGGAACCACTATCAATCAGTTTGTATTTCTGTTTTGCTATTTACCTTTATTGCAATCTACTTTACATTGCAAACTGATTTCTTACTCTCACTATGCTCTCATACGCTTTCAAGTTAATATTTTCTAAGATCGGTTTTAATCAAAATGAAAATTTGAACCGACATTATTTTTATCCGCTACACTAATTCACACCCCCCCCTCTTAGTGTCGACTCGTTCCTAATAAGAATCAAGTAGCATCATTGATTCGATTCTAGATACATAAAATGCATTGATAGGTTTGTTGAAATTAGGTGTTGGACCATGAATTGATTTGATTTATATAGTTATAATAAATTTTTTAAGCCAATTGTTTAGTTTTTGCAGTGGGCACAAAGTGAAAAATTACTTACCAAGATGAAGATTGTTAGGGTTAGTAGGCATTTTAGAATATCTAATTATATTAAACTATTTTAGGAATTATTAGTGAATTATTATCTTATGGCTTAGCGAATTATTATCTTTATAATAATTCACTCGACTCATCGATTACAGAAGTACTAGGCCACTACGCCATAGTCCATATACGATATAGGAGAATCCAATCCACTGGATATATCTATCCTCAATTACTATGTATATATAGTCTTTCATCTATCTGATACCCCAAAGACTGTATACCGAGTATGGTGCTGTCAAACTCATATGGTTTCTACTCGAGTCTCGCTCTAATCATATTCTCTCGGAGAACTCTTTCTCTCTCAATCTAAATGCCCTTGTCCAAAGATTTGTTTAAGCAAGAACACATGAGATATTTCTTCCATGACACCAAGAGTAGATGATCCTCTATCGACACTCAATAGCCCTTATAAGGTTGACTGTCACTCCCGATGATTGGCTATGGTAGATCTAGAACTTCTAAACCTATAAGTTCGGTATCAAAGAGTGGAGTACTCATATAGGACATCTATAGTGTCTCAAGTCTAAGGACCAGGCAAACCACTAGGATAACGGAATCGTTGTTTGACAATGAGGTATAATTAACCATCCAACATTCTGTGAGTGGATCAATCAGTAAACTCATTCTCCAATGAGTACCTATATTGTAGCCCTAGTGTCTCCACATAAGCAACTTTGAGACTATCTGCCTCTATCATATGGACGGGTACATAGCACACTAGTCTGTTCGGTTATCTTGATTTCCCTTTAGAGTACCCTATGACCAGGATTATTTAGAATCTGTGTTTAATGACGAATCGGTCTCATTATTATGATCTCATTACGATCCAATTTCTATTGCACAGATCCATAGACTTCACAATATATATTCATAGAACAAGCAATATAAAGTGATAAAATATCAAATAATATAATAAACAAAAAAAGTGTGTGTCATGTCACACATACCATCACTCATATAATTGGCTTGTTGGGCACCTATGACTAGCAATCTCCCACTTGACCTAAAGCCAATCACTAATGTGTATGATCCTCAACAAACCCTTGTGATGCTTAAAGAAAATATGAGACAATGACTTTATCAATGGATCTACGATGTTATTTTCGGATGGAACTCTTTCCACTACTACATCTCCTCAGGCCACAATATCTCGAATCAAGTAGAATCTCCTTGTTTAGACTTTTGATGAGACCTGGGTTCCTTGAGTAATCACCCCGTTATTATAGCAATATAAAATAATTGGCTCCTTATTACCCGGCCCGACTCATCAAAATATAAGGATATTTTTTAGATAAATATGTCACATCTATATTGATAACTCGACTAATATACTACATAAAACTCTGCAAACATATATCAAATGCCCCAAAAAATCAATAAAAATGTTAATCTTCTATAGTAATTAAATAAATAATTATTTCATAGTCATAAACTTTCAACTGTGATAAAAGGACATTAACTCGCCATATTATCCATCAAAGTCTTCACAAACTATATTCAATACGATTTTACGTGCCAACCACCACTCTAAATCTTTTTTTAATATCTATAATGATCTTCAGAGTATATTATTCATTTACAAGAATTTATTCTTTAATTTCTTCAGTTATAAAATTCAAGAGGGATGATCTCAATTTCCTCTAAGCATATTTCATTGGTGCTCAGTGATGAAATTTATAATTCTACATGTATTACTGCCATGAGCAACTATAATTTATCTATAATGGTCAACCTTACATCATGGTTTAATCTCGTAAATTCTACAAATAATGATGTTAATTTTAAAATTGCTCCTTATAACATATTCTTGCTGAATATTTTTAAACTCTGAAATATCCTTAAACACCTACAAAACAAGGAATTATGTGTCAAATATCATAAATAAATCATTATAACATTATAATGTCAACAAATTCTACATTTGACAAATTGTTACCTATCTAACGTATAGCTGCTCATTGATGACGAGTTCATCTTTATCTAGATAGGGAGCTAAAGCATTAAGGTTGAAGTAATCCTCAACTCGTTTTGTTATTGATTGCTCAGTTCATTCATTTTCAAATATCTTATAACTATCTTCATTATCATCTATTTCAAAGATCTCATTCAAATCAAACTTACAAGTTTGAGATTGTGTAAAAGAAAATCTTTCAATTTTCTCTTATAACTCATGACTACTTTCCAAAACAAAGTGTGATGTTTGAACTTGTGTAGAGATAGACCCTTCAACTTAGTATCGAATGATTATGTCCCAAAAGTACTTTTGATTCTAATATCGACAAAGGTTGTGTTTCATTCAAAGTATCTATCTCATCTAGAACGCTAAATGTTTCGTTCGGAAGAAAATCATCCTTATTAAAAGTTATAAATTTGAGGTCGTAAAGAAGAAGATACTTCAATTTGCTGTTATAACTCATGTTTGAACTTGTGTAGAGATATTTCCTTCAACTTGATCAGTATCGAATGATTAATTTCTAAAAGTACTTTTAATTCTAATATCCTTTATTGAAATTATCCATCTTATCTAGAATATCAAATGTTTCATTCAGAAGAGAATCATCCCTGTCAAAAGTAGTCTTATTGTCATATATATAAATAACATTCAAAATTAATAATACCAAATTATTATGAACGAAATAAAGATATATTTATTTAATACTATGCATTTTTGTTGTTGCAACGAATGAGTGGACAATGCACTGAACAATTAGTTGATACTGTCGACACTTCATAAATACATTCAAAGTTTTAACAACACTACGAAGGCTTCACTGATATAGTGGTCGGTCATGTAGCCTCACAACTATTCCACATTTCGCCTTGCAGCCTTACACATGATGTATGAAGACTTCAACCGTAGCCAAGCCATGATCGCAAACAAGCCTTCCTCATCCAACATTATAGAAGATGTACCAACTTTTCACTAGCCAAACCTTTCACCTACAAAAGATGCACCACTAAAAAGCTAAATGGACCGATGAACAAGGCTACGCATCGCTGATCACCAAGGCTTCACAAGACTTTATCGATGAACAAGGCTAATCACCATTGCAAGGAGGACATTGGTGATGGCGATAAGCGGGGACATTAGCGATGACAAGGCTAGGGTATCGTATTGCACTGTTGGGGTTCATTATTAATCACTGATGCTCCAAAGGTCATGAGTGGGGTCTTCCCTATTCCATTCCTCACTCAATTGATTAGGTAATGCAGGATAATTTAAAAAAGAAAAATCAAGGGACAATCTGGAGCTCAAATGAGTCAAATTGAGTATCAAATCTAGCTCAAAAATCAATCTATCTAGCTCAAAAATTGAGTATCAAATGAGTCAATTAGGGTTTAGTTGAACCGATTTGGTTTGATTCATCTTTAAAAAAATCAATCTAGCTCAAAAAAACTGAGTCAAGGAATAATCGTCATCTTTTCTTGATTTAAATAAGGGTATTTTGGTTAAGTTTAAAAAAGGGGTGCCTTTGATAAAAATCAATTATCGGGGAACCAATTGATAAAAGCCTAAAACTAGAGGTTTTTTCCAATAAATTATTTATTTTAATTTATCTCCTAGTACTTCACTTTTCTCAATCAAAACAGAATATAATTATGGGAAGGAAGAGAGAAACTGAAAAATCAAGGGAGAAATTAAGAGATCAATAATCAGATATAAAATTCAACATGGTTTAAAAATCTTGCCTATGTCCACGAAGAAAATCAAATTATTTATCATGTAAAATTAATTATGAGACTCTTTGGTTATATCTACTCAAACACAATCTTTTATATATCCTCTTAAGTAAACCTCGAAGAATTTATACCTTTCTTCCGCCTCTCTAGAAATCCTATAGAGCGTCCTCTCTAGACACATTAGAGAGGGACCTAGTAACATCTAGAGCAGCCAACACGCTTTGTTGCCAAGGTGATAGATAGCTAGGATGATGTGTACCTGATAATATGTGTACCTTCGCTTCGATCTGTATCAGTGAAAATGTGCAACCTACAAATAGGAAAGGAAGATAAGGCTGGTAACGTATCTGCTTATATCTTTCTCCAACACTCAAATCAGGATATGACATCCGAGAAGAGGACCATTTCTCATGAGTGTGTGTATATATATATATATATATGTATATATATATTTTTCCTAATGGGGTTGAACGTTTTGACTTGTGAGAGAGGAATCGCATCGTCAGATATCAACCAGATGGAATTAAACGGAGGAGGAAGGCCAGTGGTAGTACTTGCAGGAATCGCGCCCGCCTGTCTGTCTTCTTCATGTATACATTAAAGATTTGCGAAAGCAGGGACAGCACACGAGAACAGCATGTCACAGCAACATTTTTATCCATCATCATTCGGGGGCAACTCCCTGCTTTGGCTCCCCAAGTTACGCTGGGCGGTCCGCCATGCGGGTAATGGTGATGAAGACCTAATAATGCCTACCTTTACTTAGCATAGTTAACTAAGATGCCTGAAAAGCCGGCTGAGACATGCAAGTGCTGTCCGTATATTAATATTGTTGTAATGGCCACGGAGCCAGCAGCATGCATCAACTCGTGGCCTCCAGGAAGAAGAACTGCAGTTAAATAGAACGGAGAAAAGAAGGAACATCCACTAAACATATTTACGTGGAACACTTGGGACTTACCAGAAGAATTAAATAAAATAAAGATGAAGTTGCTCGAACCAAATCCATCACAGAACCAGTTTTTGAGTGGAGCGGAGGAAAGTTGAGGATTGATAGCTGTAAAAAAATAAATAGCTAATAGGATTCTCCCTTCCACCATATCCCACAACTGCGTCATCCATCATCCGCTGACGACAACTATTCTTCCCTTACTGATTAACTTAAGCTCTAATCCATGTGTACTCAGTTAAGAGCGCTGCGGAGGAGTCTTGAGACAGGGCCGGAGTGGGATCGGCGCCCACGGAGCTGGGAACGGCCGATGATGGATGAACTGATGGTGCTGCGACATCGGATGTGGCGTGTTGGTCTCGGGCGTGGGGGTGGAGGCGGTGGTGGTGGTGGCGGCGTTGGAAACGCGCTCGCAGGAAGGGCACATGGTGAGGGTGGTGGGCGGAGTCATTTGCATGTAGAGCCGAGGCGACACCTTCAGAGCTCTCAGCTCTTGCACTTCCTTCTGCAGCCTCCTGTTCTCTTCTGTGAGGGTCTCGCAGCACCTTTTGAGGAATTCGCAGTCCACCTCTGTCTGCTTCAACCTTGTCCTGAAATTAACATCCACATTAAGCATCGCGTGAGCCAATCAGTGGCAAGAACCAGAATAAAACACGCAGAAGAACTTTGTCCGGTCGACTACCTTGCTCTGCGGTTTTGGAACCACACTTCCACTTGTCTTGGCCTCAGGTTGAGCCGCTTGGCCAACGCCAGCTTTTGCTTCTGTCGCACAAGATAAGCATGGAGAGTTTATAGGAACAATTTTCACACCTATACGAACACCCTGATGTCGTACAACTCGAAGAGGATGGGGGGGAGGAAGAGGATAGAAGCGGCTTACGGGGTTCAGGGTGTTGTGTTCTTTGAAGCTCTCTTCGAGAATGGCGGCCTGGTCCTTGGAGAGACGGAGCTTCTTGCGGGAGCCCTCGCCGTCCTCCTCGTCGCTGATCCCGCGCGAGCAGTCCCGGTCGGTGTCGTGCTCGTCGACGCCCAGGTGGTGGCCCCGCTCCGCCCGCTTGCCGCTCGCGCTGGAGAGCGTGCTGTTGGGTGACGACGCCCCAGCGTCCTCCTCGCTGTCCCTCTCTGCGGCACCCGGCGGCTCCTGATTCACGTCGATTCCTCGGTGAAGGGGCCGCGGCCGTGGGTCCGCTGCTGCCCCACACACGTCCAACACCCGTCTGATCTCTGCCACCACGAAACGTAGCCAACATATTGGATAAGAAACTCATACTAGTGCAATCATTTTCCTAAGCTAAATAGAAAAACAAACATGGAGAACAAAAAAGAATAGCTATATTTACCTGAGTGGACAAGGAGATCACGCCACTGGGTCTTCTGATGGCAAGGAAGAGGTGGTGACGGGGAGGAAGCAGAAGACGAGGAAGGAATCATGAGGTTGAGCTGCAGAGGCAAGTGATTATTGGGGGGGGAGGAGGAGGAGGAGCTCAGGCTGAGGCTCAGCCCTAAATCATCATCCTTTCCCATCTTCATATTTGACCACTTCTCTTTCTTCTTTCTTGCTTGCTATGGCTATGGCTTTAATACGCCCCGTCACTTTTTCTCTCCTTTCCTTGGGGTCGAAAGAAGGTAGTAACTAAAGCAGAGCAGTTGGAAGAAAGATGGACAGGAGAAGAATGGAAGTAATGGAGGTCGGAAATGCTATCAACAGCTCACTGGTAGGAGGGTATTATATAGTTGGTGTCTTCCTGTTGGTTTCGATCAGTACGTGTGTTTGTGAGAGGCACTTTTTATCTCCCTCCTCCTCCTCCTCCTCCTCCTCTTCCTCCTCGTTGGCTTTCTTTGATGTTAACCTTGGTTAAGCTCACCTCGATCATGGTTTGCTTGCTCCTCTCCGCGAGAAACCCGTGGCTCGGTCCGGCCAACCTTGGACCGGTGGCTTCTGGTACTTTGACCATTGACTTATCGGTTATTTTCAGCATCTTTCTTTCTTCCTTTCTCATCTTTACAGCAGTAACATGTTGGCCCTGCCTGTGCAGAAAAATGTGGGCTCTACGGCGTACCATGTTTTAAGCCTCTACGGTAGAGTCAGAGAATCGAATTCTACGAACACGACAATCCCTGCAAATGATATCATGATAGAGTCAAAAACATGTTCGAAATGCATACGAGGTTGAGCGACTTATGTTAATCCAATCGATGTCATAAGTTTCACGCAGGATGGAAACCTTCTTAGAAGAATAAAATTGGCTATGTATGTATAAATCATCAAATATGTATAGCAGACAGTGGATACTAAGATAGCCAAGGGGAGTCCACATCTGCCATCTCTGCCATACGATTGGTGATTTTTGTCAGGACGGAGGAGGGCCAGGGAAGGGCATCATGATGAGCATCCACAGTACCAGTATATGTCTATCGGTGCCTTGGAGCCGTGCAATTATTACAGCTGCTGGTGTTGATACGAGATGCGATCCTCACGAACACCGAGGCCCCACCACTCAGTGGCCATTTGAGCACGACTCTCCTCTCCCCTCATCATTATGTCCCTTCACTTCACGGCAACGCCCCAATCACGACTGGTACGCTCCCAAATCATCACATCATCATTAGCTTCCATCACACAGTAAATTATTTAGATCAAGCGATCTCATATTGATCGTTCTTACGATTAATACGAGTCAGCTAAGTGAAAAAGAAAAAAAAAAACAATTGACTCCAGCTAGTTTGATGATTGTGTCTGTTTCTGAGCCGAGGGTTTGAATATCCTTGTTATTCCACAATGTGACAGCGAGGAGACGATCGTATGATCCATACCATGGACGGACGGACGGACGGACAGGACAGCGTAAACTGCGGCACGTTGAGTTGCGTCGGCGGTCCATTTGAGCCGAGGCGTGCCAGGTGGGACGACGCGGGTGGGGTTTGATTTCACGTGGGAGGAAAGGGGAGGGAAGCTCCCCATCACGCGGGCGAGCATGTCCTTGCCTGGGCACGTGCGAACATGCCGACGACACCGCCGGCCTGTTCGCAGCCACGCGTGCCATCGGGTCTCCCCATGCCCCGACACCCACACCGCGCAATCATTTGCAGCCACAGCCCCTCCGATTCTAAACCCCTCTCTCTCTGATCCTTTTCCCGCATTAATAATCTATCACGCCCTCTCTCTCTCTCTCTCTCTCTCTCTCGCTATTCTCCCATAGCACGCACGTATCCAGTGCCCTGCAAATTTCTTTTTCATTCGAGAAAGAAAAAAATAAAAAAAGGTTAAGAAGATAAAATATGAAGTTGAACGTAGAATCTGCATATTCTATTTAATTGCGTGCCAAGAATCACGAAGCATGCGGTGGTGATGACAATTTTGCCTCCACGAGAAGTAAGCATCTGAGTGGGGTACAAATGACAGTATGAGTAGCCATCAGCACCGAGTGGTGGGTGGGCGCGCAGAGGAGGAATAGTGGGACCCAGTCCATTTGGTCTTTTCTTTCTTCCCCTTCCTCCCCGAAACTTGTGGATTTAAACCCGGCATGATGTCGGGCATCGATGATCGAGTGTCCCCGTCCACGGCTGCCTGCTAGCTGTCCCACGTGTCTCTCCCATCTCAACCACCACTACTAAGCCCCCCCGTATCACATCACATTGGCCAAGGAAATAAAAGTGAAAGCAAGCGAGAGGGCTGCCTCCCAATCACGTGAATCACACGTGCCTCGGCAGCCCCTACCTACGAATCCCGTCGCTTATGTCCACGGCGCGTTGCTGATTTCTAGACTCCCACGAGTGCGATTAAGTGCTGGCCCGTGCAGGCATGTGGCGCGGACGTGGCTTGCCGAGGGAACCGGCGGGACGACAGCGAGGTGCACGTACGGCCAAATCCCTCACGTGCACGTTCGGTCAAACCACCGTCCCCCCATCGAAAGGAGTACCGTATCCTTGTTCTTCCCATCGTAGGAGTTGCTTCGCGTCGAAGGACTCTTGACAGCCGTCCGATGATCCATCGAACATATCGTAGTCATCGGAAGCACCTGGGGATGCGAACCGCACCTGCGGAGGGGCATCAGCTGTCCCCATGTGCACGGCCCCTTTCACATCCAACAGGAATCCAAAGCAGACAGCAAAACTCCTAGTGTACCCAAGTAAACAATGTTATGAAGCGTGATCGGGATATAATAGTATATATCGTTGAAACAAATAGTTGAGAATGATTTGAAGCCCATGACCGGTGCTGTTGAAAAGATAGATCGGCAATTTAATTTAAACTAATTTTAAATTTACATGGTTCAATCAATTGACTTTGACCTACATCCATAGACGAAATAAGAACAAATCATTACTATAAAAGAGATAATTATAAATATTTTAGGAAGATATTCGTAGGTCATAAAACATCTGAAAATACTAAACAAGAAAAATGAAAACTATAAGTTCAAACTATTTAATTGAACGTGGACTTAAATCCAAAGTAATCACTTAGGTTTTTCTTATGGTGCCACTTGCGGTACCTCTGACTTCAAAGTCCAAACCCTTATTTATAGTTCCAATATAACAAACCTGATTTTTCTGATGTAGGACTATGAAACTTGTCAAACTAACATATCTCACCGTTAAATCACTTTTGACTCTAATTTGAAACCGATATATTTCCTTTCCCTTTTTTTTCTCTTTACTCTCGCTCAAAATATGACTTGTAATTATAATGCAATCCACAAAATGCTATTATACGGTCATTGTTCAAAGCTACGCCAATCTGTCGTCCCTTACCGAGCATTATCATATAAGCAACGGTGCTATCATTTTCAATCATCTTCCCAGTAATTAACTTGCTGCTATAGATGATGAATTTATGATTCCGATTAAGATTCGCCAAGACCACTTTCGTACGACTGACGTGATGAATTGGATTGGTAACCAGCGATTGAATTCTTTTGTACATTTTTTCTTTTTGTTTGACAAAGATAAATGTAAAGATTAGATTCAATCCTAGGACCATAATCTAACAAGATCTTTAGCAACTAGCTATTGTTGAATCTCAGATTTTGATGATAAAATCAATTGATGGGTTAATTGATCTAATCCACATTATTGAGTTAAGTGTGCATGATTAACTACGATAACCAGAAAACACAAAGCAAGAATACCGGAGTCAAGTTCGATGGACGTTTAAGAGTCCGAAGAATCGTCGGAGATGCTGCTGGAACCAACCGAGAAGAAATCGGGAACCTGTCGGAATTTTCGGAAGTTCGCCGAAGAGTTCGTCGGAGGTTCACGGAGATCACCGAGAAGGCTCGGTTACTCATTAAAGTCATCACAAGTTCGGGAGCTTGCTGGGGGTCCGTCGGAAGAAGTTCGTCGGAAAGCTCGCTGGAACAAGACTCGACGTTCGCGGTTGAAAATTTGCTTAGGATGTGTTTTATTATGTAGTTCACTTGTAATTAGGATTATGATTAAGAGATAATCCTATATCCTAATTAGGGGCCAATTGGGCCCAAAATTAGACTTGGTTTGGGCTAAATTTGAAGCCCAACCAGTGAACCGAAGGGTTTGGCGGTGGCACCGCCAGTCCACTGTCAGTGTCAGAAACTGACAAGCAGTGGCACTGCCACTGATAGGCGGTGGCACCGCCAGCATCGAGAACCAAAGAAGATTCAAATTTTGGAGCTCAAATTTGAATCCTCTTGAGGCCTATAAATACCCCTCAAATCTCAGCTGAGATTACAACTTTTTGAGAAGCAATTGATTGAGAGAAAGGTCTTAGAAAAGTCTTTGCTAGTCTTGTTTTCAATTTGCTAGTGTTCACCTTCTTCTTTCTTGCTGAAAATCTGTAAGAGAGTGAACCCTTGTAAAAAGTTGTAAGAGGGGTATTTACCCTTCCCCTTCAAGAGATTTGCAAGTGGAAGGTGGGAGCCTCATCGAAGAGGGGCCTCGCAAGTGGATGTAGGTCATTTGACCGAACCACTGTAAAATCGGCGTGATCTCTGGTTTGCATTTACTTATTGTCATTTACATTACTGCAAACCATTTGCACTTTAATGCTCTACTTCTTTGTCTCCGTCTTACTTATCCCTTCAAGTTAAAATGCAATCGAAACGGTTTCAAACGAAAACGTTACTTTTATCGTACGAAGTTTCCGAAAGTGTTTAAATCGTCAAAAGTTTATCGCACTTTACCACTGCACTAATTCACCCCCCCCCCCCCTCTTAGTGCCGCTCCGATCCTAACAATTGGTATCAGAGCTAGGCTCACTCTCATATTTGGTTTGATACCCAAGAGAGATGGCTTACTCCGGCATACATGAGGGTCATTCTATCACACGTCCACCCTTGTTTAATGGGTCGGATTATACTTATTGGAAGACTCGTATGAGGATCTTCCTCATTTCTATGGATTTCGAGCTTTAGACTATTGTTGAAAATGGATTTCAAAAATCTTCTCTTCCGATGAACGAATGGAATGAATCGGAGAAGAAGGTTTTTGCTTTAAATGCAAAGGCTATGAATGCCTTGTTTTGTGCACTAGACAAAAATGAATTTAATCGTGTTTCAATTTGTGATTCGGCTTTTGATATTTGGAGAACTCTTGAGGTCACTCATGAAGGCACTAGCCGAGTGAAAGAGTCCAAAATCAACATCCTTGTGCACTCTTATGAACTTTTCCGAATGAAACCAAGTGAGTCCATCGGAGACATGTACACCCGATTTACATATGTCATCAATGGACTCAAAGCTCTTGGTAAAGATTTTACTAACTTTGAACTAGTAATTAAAATCTTAAGATCCCTCCCTAAAAGTTGGGATCCAAAAGTTACGGCTATTCAAGAGGCTAAAGACCTTAAAACATTCCCTCTTGAAGAACTAATTGGGTCTCTAATAACCTACGAAATGACATGTCAAGCTCATGACGAGCTCGAGAACCCCCTTCCAAAGAACAGGAAGGATATGGCACTCAAATCACAAGAAGACCACTTGAAAGGAACATCAAGTGATGAGGACAGTGACAATGACATTACACTTTTGACTCAAAAATTTAAAATATATTTAAGAAAGAATAAATTTAAAAATAATATAAAAAATAAATTCGAACAAAAGAAGGACCAAGTGATTTGCTATGAATGCAAAAAATCGGGATACTACAAGAACAATTGTCCTCAAGCCAAAAAGAGAACATCAAAGAAGAAGGCACTCAAGGCAACGTGGGATGATTCAAGCGCGTCCGAAGAAGAGGAGTCCAATACCGAGCAAGTTGCTCATTACGCCCTAATGGCCATCGGAGAAGAGGTAACAAATTTAATTGATGCAGATTTACCTTATCATGAATTATTAAATGCTTTCCATGAGTTATTTGATGAATGTAAGACAATTAATAGAAAATATGAATTGCTAAAAAAGGAGCATGATAGTCTCACTTGTGATATCGATAAATTAAAAACTGAATATCATGATAGTTTAGCTCCATGTATAAAATGCCATGATCTAAAATCTCTCCAAAAGGAGAACTTGCTACTTAAGGACACCTTGAAGAAATTCGAGGTTGGTAGCAAATCTTTGAACATGATCCTTACAAATAAGGGTCACGTTCCTAAAAGAAGTGGAATCGGATTTGTGAGAAGTCCTCACCAAAATCCAACCACCTTCATTAAAGGCCTCGTCTTACATGTTCGGCACCAAAGCAATTGCAACTTTTGTTGCAAATATGGACATAAAACTTATAAATGTCCATTCAAGAAAATTAGTCCGAACAAACTAATTTGGGTTCCTAAAGGAACCATGATCAATTCTATGCATTATGATGAACAAGTTTTTAAGGCACCCAAAAGAAAATGGGTACCTAAAAATAATCCCTTCTTATAGAAACATACACCATCACAAGCTAGGAGCAAGAGATGGTATCTAGATAGTGGATGCTCAAGACATATGACTGGAGATCCATCTCATTTCTCTATGCTTACTAGTAAAGAAGAAGGGTACGTCACCTTCGGAGACAACAACCAAGGCAAAATCATTAGCAAGGGAACCATAGGTAACAAATTAAAATTTTCTATTGATGATGTCTTACTAGTTGATGGATCGAAACATAATCTCTTGAGTGTTAGTCAATTATACGATAAAGGTTATATCGTTAGATTTGAATCAAATGTGTGTATTATTGAAAAACCAAACCATAACATAACTATGATTGCATTAAAACAAAATAATGTCTACACCATCAACCTTGATGACCTAAGTAATGAAATGTGCTTCTCCGCTTTAAATGATGATGCTTGGCTTTGGCATAGGAGACTAGGCCATGCAAGCATGAAACTAATATCTAAGATCTCATCTAGAGAATTAGTGGGAGGAATTCCAAATATAAAGTTTATTAAGGACAAAGTATGCAATGCATGTCAACTAGGTAAACAAATAAAAACTAGTTTCAAACCAAAAACTCAAATTAGTACCACTAGACCATTACAATTAATTCATTTGGACTTATTTAGACCAATTGACACGACAAGTTTAAGAGGAAGCAAATATGCGTTTGTAATTGTGGATGACTATACTAGATACACTTGGACCTATTTCTTAGCTCACAAAAGTGATTGCTTCAAGTATTTCTCTAAATTTTGTAAACTCACTCAAAACGAAAAAGGATTCATGATTTCATCAATTCGGAGTGATCATGGTGGCGAATTTCAAAACCGTGACTTTCAAAATTTTTGTGAAGTTAATGGATACAATCACAACTTCTCCACTCCAAGGAATCCCTAACAAAATGGAGTAGTTGAAAGAAAAAATAGAAACCTACAAGAAATGGCAAGAACTATGTTAAATGAACATAGTTTACCTAAGTATTTTTGGGCCGAAGCCGTAAATACGGCTTGCTACATCATGAATCGAGTCCTAATAAGACCATCCTTATCAAAAACTCCCTATGAATTATGGAATAACAAAAAATCAAATATTTCCTATTTTAAAGTTTTCGGTTGTAAATGCTTTATTTTGAATGAAAGGGATGCCTTAGGAAAATTTCATGCTAAATCCGATGAAGGCATCTTTCTTCGTTACTCTTCCGTTTCTAAGGCTTTTCGGGTTTTTAACAAAAGAACCTTAGTAATAGAAGAGTCTATTCATGTAGTTTTCAATGAAATTTCTAATTTAAAGAAAAATGATTTTGATGATGATCTTGGTTTTGATAATTTGAATTTAAATGAATCCCCTCCTCAAAATAGCAACTTGGATGCACCTTCTTCCGAAATTTCCTTACCCAAGGAATGAAAGTATATAGATGCTCATTCAAAGGAGCTAATTATTGGAGATACATCAAAAGGGGTTCAAACTCATTCTTCTTTCAAGAATTTTTGTGCTAACGCCGCCTTCCTTTATCAAATCGAACCTAAATGCATTGACGAGGCCATAAAAGATGATTTTTGGGTTATTGCAATGCAAGAGGAATTGAATCAATTTGAGAGGAATAAGGTATGGAAGCTTGTTCCTAGACCTAGTGACCATTTAGTCATTGGTACTAAATGGGTCTTTAGAAACAAGCAAGACGAAAATGGTATCATGGTTAGAAACAAGGTTAGATTAGTGACCAAAGGTTTCAACTAAGAAGAAGGTATCAATTACGAAGAAACCTTCGCTCCCGTGGCTCGATTAGAAGCCATAAGGATGCTCCTTGCCTATACTAGTAGTAATAATTTTAAACTATTTCAAATGGATGTCAAAAGTGCTTTCTTGAATGGTTTTATTTCCGAAGAAGTATATGTCCAACAACCTCCCGGATTTGAAAATTCTCTTCTTCCTAACCATGTATTCAAATTGACTAAGGCTCTCTATGGCTTGAAACAAGCTCCTAGAGCTTGGTATGAAAGGCTTAGTTCCTTTCTTATTTTAAATAATTTTAACAAAGGCAAGGTTGATACTATATTGTTTATCAAATATTTTAAAAATAATTTTCTTATTGTGCAAATTTATGTTGACGATATTATTTTTAGCTCTTCGGATGAATCACTATGTGAATCATTTGCCAAATGTATGAGTCATGAATTTGAAATGAGTTTAATGGGTGAATTAACTTTCTTTTTGGGATTACAAATCAAACAACTTAGTGATGGTATATTTCTTAACCAATCTAAATATACATTAGAATTGTTCAAACGATTTAACATGGATAATTCAAAAGCAATAAACACCCCTATGAGTACTTCGACTAAGTTAGATATGGATGAAAATAGTGAAAATTTCGATCAAAAAATATATAGGGGTATGATAGGTAGTTTACTCTACCTCACCGCGACAAGACCGGATATTATGTTTAGTGTAGGACTTTGCGCTAGGTTTCAATCAAATCCTAAATTATCTCATCTTAAAAGTGTTAAAAGAATATTTAGGTATTTTAAAGAAACTCCAAATTTAGGATTGTGGTATCCAAAATCTAAAAAATTCGATTTAATAGCTTATGCAGATGCCGATTTTGGCGGATGCAGGATAGATAGAAAAAGTACATCCGGAACATGCCAATTTTTAGGACATGCACTTGTTTCTTGGACTTCCAAGAAATAAAATTCAGTTGCACTATCTACGGCGGAAGCTAAATACATTGCTGCAAGTGCATGCTGTGCACAAGTTATTTGGATGAAAAATACATTAGAAGACTATGGAATTCACTTTAAAAACATTCCCATAAAATGTGATAATACTAGTGTCATATGTCTTACTAAAAATCCAATTCAGCACTCTAGAACTAAGCACATCGACGTTAGACATCATTTCATACGCGATCATGTCCTTAACAATGATGTTGTTCTAGAATTCATTGACACAAAGCATCAATTAGCAGATATATTTACAAAAGCTTTGAATGAAGACCAATTTGAATTCATTAGAAGGGAACTAGGCATGTTAAATTGTCCCTGAAAATAAGCTTGTTTGAATATATTTTTCGAAAAATGTCTCATCCTTTTCCGTTCTTCTATGGATTTGACTTCATCATTCTCCCTCGATTCAAGATGATATACTAAAGTACAACTCATTATCTTAACCTATCATGAGTCAAACACCTCAAAAAAAAAAAAAAAAAAAAGCCGCAGCACACCAGCGGTGGCACCGCCAGAACCGACGGTAGCACCGCCTGAGCGCTCGGGCGCTAGGCGGTGGCACCGCTCGGTTTGGCGGTGGCACCGCCCAAGACACCCTATAAATCCCAAATGGTTAGGGCTAGCGGTGACACCGCCCCCAACCCATGGAAGCCTTGCTCCAACTCTCCCAAACTCTCTCAATCCCTCATTTTAACCTCTACAAACCTTGGAGAGGGATTCTTGGTGGTCCAAGCTCTCCATCATCCAAGAAACACTTCATAAGGTAAAATCTTCCCTTCCCTTTCTTCTTGTTTTACCTACTCATTACAATTTCATATTTCTTTTATCATCTTGTCTAGAAAATGGTTCCTAAGAGATCAAAAGGGAAAAGGATTGAAGGAGATTCATATGACCACGATCTTTTTAGATCCAAAGAAGAAGCCCTTAGGTTTCCAAAATTTGAAACAAGATATATCCATAAGGGTAAACACGTTGATCTCGATGAACTAGGAGACTTAGAACCCATTAGGTGGTTTGCTCATCTAGAGGCCCTACCTCTCTTACAAATAGATGAACCAATTTATCCTAGGTTAGTTAGGCTCTTTTATGCAAACCTATGGGTAGATAACGATAGCCTAAGTACTTACATTTTAGGAACACAAATTAGGATTTCTGATAATTCTATTTTTGAATTAATTGGAATCAATGAAAAAGATAGGAGCTGCTATTTTAGAGGAAAATGGGATGTTAATATAATAGGAGCAACTTACACCGAAGCTGTCGAAACCATTTTTGCAAACTCGGACATTGGAATAATACCCAAGAGTTGCGAACACTTACTACCTTTTAACTCTAAGATTCTTCATCATATCATGACAAGCATACTGTTCCCTAAGCAATATCATCTTGATGAAATGAGTCTAATAGAGATAAGCACTATGTATTGGATTATGACCGGTCAACATAACTGTTTTGGATACTCAATACGGCAACACAAGCAGGATATTACAGCTAAAGATATTATGTTGCCATATGGGGGGTTAATCACTAGATTTCTTCGTGCCTATGACATTTGCATCCCACCCGATGAAGAAACAATTCAAAGTTATAGATATAACATCATCAATAAAAATCTACTAAAGAGACTTAGGTGCACATTTAACAATGGAATATGGGTAAGGCAACCTAGAAGGACAGATCCTATTCCTCCATCAGTAGAACAACCAGAAACACCAATTTTTAGGGGAAATGAATCTCCTCCTCCTAGTCCCTTTGGTGCAGCATATTCAGCTCCTGTTTCATCCTCTAAAGGACTCATTATGGCAGAACTGTTTCAGATCACATTCCAACAAGACCAACTCAAATCGCAGCAAGAACAAATTCAACTCCAGCAAATTGAAATTTTGAAGGAACTACGACAACTAAATCAAAAAATAGATGTTATGTATCAGCACTATGCATTACCTCCTAAGGATTGATGTATCTTTTTATTCTGTTCTGTTTACTCTTAATATCAAGTTCGAAGCTGGTCATCTTTTGAACGAAAACTGGACCTTCTTTTTACATGTAATTTTAAAATTCTGGATATATACTTTTGGATGAATGCTGATTTTTCCTTTAAGATGAACTCTGTGTAAATATTTTAGCATACTTAATTTTGGATGATGAATTTTTGTATGATCAGTGTTGAATTCCTGATATTATAATCACAAGTTATATGCTTTAAGTCTCATTCCCTTTTTTGTTGATGACAAAGGGGGAGAAGTGATGACTAAATGATGACTTATACCATTTCAATAGCATAACTTAAAGAAAATGACTTATGCGCATCGTTAATATGACTTATATGAATTACAAAAGCTTGAGTGATATGAATGTCTTATATGCCTTGCAAAATCTTTGAGAATATTGCAAAATTGATTGATCAAAGCATGCCTTACATTTATATCATGAAATTCATGTTGAAAATCTTTATCTCCTGCCATAGTAAAAATTCTCTTATCATTCGACTTGAAAATGATTTTCATCGAAGTTTTGTATTTACTATTGTTTAATGAGAATAACGATAAGTTCTACGGTTAGAATTTATCGGTTTATGCTTGAATTCAATGGATGAAATTCAAGTGTTTTCATCTTCTCATAATATGTCATATAGATAGGGGGAGTTATGTTTAACTCCATCATCAATTGATTGTCATCATCAAAAAGGGGGAGATCGTTGAATCTCGGATTTTGATGATAAAATCAATTGATGGGTTAATTGATCTAATCCACATTATTGAGTTAAGTGTGCAGGATTAACTACGATAACCAGAAAACACAAAGCAAGAATACCGGAGTCAAGTTCGATGGATGTTTAAGAGTCCGAAGAATCGTCAGAGATGCTGCTGGAACCAACCGAGAAGAAATCGGGAACCTGTCGGAATTTTCGGAAGTTCGCCGAAGAGTTCGTCGGAGGTTCACGGAGATCACCGAGAAGGCTTGGCTACTCGTTAAAGTCATCACAAGTTCAGGAGCTTGCTGGGAGTCCGTCGGAAGAAGTTTGTCGGAAAGCTCGCTAGAACAAGACTTGACGTTCGCGGTTGAAAACTTGCTTAGGATGTGTTTTATTATGTAGTTCACTTGTAATTAGGATTAGGATTAAGAGATAATCCTATATCCTGGTTAGGGGCCAACTGGGCCCAAAATTAGACTTGGTTTGGGCTAAATTTGAAGCCCAACCAATGAACTGAAGGGTCTGGCGATGGCACCGCCAGACTGGGCGGTTGCACTGCCCAGCACCCGAGAGCTGGGCGGTAGCACCGCCTAGGCTAGGCGGTGGCACCGCCAGTCCACTATCAGTGTCAGAAACTGACAGGCGGTGGCACCGCCAACATCGGGAACCAAAGAAGATTCAAATTTTGGAGCTCAAATTTGAATCCTCTTGAGGCCTATAAATACCCATCAAATCTCAGCTGAGATTACAACTTTTTGAGAAGCAATTGATTGAGAGAAAGGTCTTAGAAAAGTCTTTGTTAGTCTTGTTTTCAATTTGCTAGTGTTCACTTCCTTCTTTCTTGCTGAAAATCTGTAAGAGAGTGAACCCTTGTAAAAAGTTGTAAGAGGGGTATTTATCCTTCCCCTTCAAGAGATTTGCTAGTGGAAGGTGGGAACCTCATCGAAGAGGGGCCTCGCAAGTGGATGTAGGTCATTTGACCGAACCACTGTAAAATCGGCGTGATCTTTGGTTTGCATTCACTTATTGTCATTTACATTACTGCAAACCATTTGCACTTTAATGCTCTACTTCTTTGTCTCCGTCTTACTTATCCCTTCAAGTTAAAACACAATCGAAACGGTTTCAAACGAAAACATTACTTTTATCATACGAAGTTTCCGAAAGTGTTTAAATCGTCAAAAGTTTATCGTACTTTACTGCTGCACTAATTCACCCCCCCCCCTCCTCTTAGTGCCGCTCCGATCCTAACAGCTATCACCTTCAAACTCATAAATATTTAGACTCGATGTTGCTAAAAAATATTAGATAAACAATCACTTGTGTATTCGTCGTTGAGGAAAGCTAAAAAATCATCCATGAATCACTTAGTAGAAGAAGCCTTGCACCCTTTAGAGCTTAGATATTATTATATTATCTTATTCTTTTCACTTAAAAACATACAGTTGTTATCCTACTTCAACTTGAGGCCAAATATGTCTTTTGCATTGCCATGAAAAAAAATCCACCTTTTTAGTAACGACGATGAAATAGTTCTACCATCAAACCTTACTTGTCTACTTTCTAGTCGATTTGCCATCGAACCTAAAACTATCATATATGATTCTTTGTGAAGCAATATATAATTGCAAACACCTACGGTGGACATAATTGCCTAATATCTTATTGGATTGGCTTCTTAATATCGTTGACTCTTTAATGATCTAAGCTTCCAGCACCGATTGATAAGTCACTACACAATCCTCGTATAAAGAATAGCAACAAGTCGAATAGCCTTACCCATATCATCATACCCTGAATACTATCTATCATCGCACCAAGCCGCTAGGATGCTTCTTGACCTTCCGCCTGCTACATAAACTGTTCCAAAGGCAACTTCTAATGTAGCAAACAACCCTTGTATGCATACTACTAGTAAGCAGTCGAAGAAGTCCCATTTTCTACACAACCAAGCAGATAGATGTATTGAAAAGTGTTAATCATCGTAACCTGAATACTATCATTGCGCAGATTCACCAAGACGCCTCTCGACCTTAAGGCCGCTATATAAATTGTTCCGTTACAGCCCTTTCCAAGTCTCTTTAAAAAATTTTATGGGTTTTAAGCAGTGTTTTGGACTGTGTGGGCGCTCCTGCAGTCCCATGAGAGGATGATCATCAAGAAACAAAACAGCTGTTAAGCAATCCTTTAGGCATACTGTCAGATTGACTTCCATCCATATCAATAAGATCAACAAGATTCATCATCTTTTTCTTAGTATTGTGTTTAATAGCAGTAAGAGTTAATAATACTTCATACTCTTTCCACCACATTTTCTCTATCATCCTGGCATCATTAGAGGGAGGAAAGGTAACCAACCCTCCCCTACTTCAGTATCATTGGCAGCCAAATGGGATGTCACGACAACTTATTATCTACCAGAGTCATTATCTACCCTTTTGCCTACCCTGCCAATCACCGAAAAGTTAAAAAGGGTTTGGTCTGATATCAGCCATTTCTCCCTCTGGTGGTTGCAGAATGGGTCGGACAAGGAAGCAGACCAAACGACGACGGGGTTAAAGAGAGGGAGACCTTTTTTTTAATCAACAGGTAATAGTAATAGGGATTAGAAGCAGTTTGAGGAGGATAGTTTCAAATGGAGGCCACCGTAGTAAATGTAACGCAATTTATTATCTCCATCGGCTGTTACTTTCAAATGTTTGTTATACGTATTGGAGAATGTTTAATCTAGCATAGTTTTTAAAACCGATCAAACTGATCCATATCAACTGGTATTTATCAATCAATCTAATCAACAGTTGCAGATCTACCGATTTTCAGTTGATTTGGTTAGAAATTATTTCTTTCAGATTTCTGACAACAACAGTGTCTAACCCTCTACTTTTGTCTCTCTATATAGAGCCTAACCCAAAGGATTTTGAACCGACATAAACAAAGATGCACATCATATTAACCAGTAAAATTTTCATTTGTAAACTATTAGAACACCCAAAGCAAGTGATAAAACATAGTTTGGTAAGCAGGTTCTGACCTCATGACACCGTCTGACAATCTCCAGGATGATCAACATAATTATTCACCACAGTGTTCAAGACCAGACCGCATCACATCTATGGTATAATAAGCACAATAGAACCAGAAGTCTTTCTTGCCTCCAGGTCGGCATGTGCCCGAGCTGCATCGGATAGTGGATAGATATGGTTCACACGCCCTCGCAGGATCCCTGCAGCAACATTAGCAAAGACCTCTCCTGCAGCAGCAAGCAGTTCATCACGAGTTGCAGTGTAGTGCATTAGACTAGGCCTAGTTAGGAACAGGGATTTGGAAGCAAGGTCGCTCAGTGGAACCGCATCTGGCCTTCCAGATGACTGCCCGAAGCTGACCATGAAACCTCGGGACCTCAAGCATGACAAAGATCCCTGCATCAGTGAGTGAGATTCTAGTTTAGCTTAATCTTCATAGTACGATAAATCCTAGTTCGCAAGTAGCACACAAAAATGAAGAGCATATTCATTAAAATATGATCAAATGAAATAAACATTTTCAGGCAAACATTTAATCCCTGATTAATTGCATAGAATAAGTCACTAACGTTCGTACTTCAGAAGGGAACACCAACCAGTATTGCATCAGAAACACATGGTGCAACAGAGGAAACAAACAAATAAACTAAAGTAAGCAGATCTAAAAACAATCATATAATTTATAGCGGAACTGTAATACCACCTGAAATGTATCTTTTCCAACAGAATCATAGACAACATTGACTCCATTGCCTGATGTTACTTCATTTACTCTGGCTACAAAGTCCTCCTTCGTGTATACTATGACATGGTGGCATCCATCTTCTGCTGCCTGGGCTGCTTTCTCTTCGGTTGAAACAGTTCCAATGACCGTGGCACCAAGTGCATTTGCCCACTGACAAAGTAATGAGCCTACCCCACCTGCAGCAGCATGAATGAGAACAGTGTGGCCAGCTTCAACCTGCTTTGCAAACAAGATTAGTTTTAATAATGACAGTTCAGGATAGTGTATATACAAGATCTCAGAGTTCCATTATGTTCAGATTTGCATGAATTGCTTCCACACACCAAGTAAACAAACCTAGTTACTGGTGATCTCAAGATCCAAGAAGCTTTTGAGTTGTAGCTTGTTAATGCAAAATAATCACATGAGCTCAGGCTTATATATGTAAATGCACAAGAAGATTAGCTGCATGAACTTACTAGCCAAACTAAAATCAGTCCACAAGCAGAGACATAACACTTCAACCAATTCTAGAACTCTTAAAGAGTATATACAAGTTTCACATATTAGATAAACAATCTTGATAATTTATCGAGTAAGGATAATGTATACTCATGATGCCAGACTCACATTATGTTCTAAATGCATGAATTGGTATTCACAGAAACAGGCAAACAATTTTAGATCACTGACCATCTCAAGACCTGAGAAGCTTATGAGTCATAATTGTTAAATCAAAATCAAAACATGAGCTCAAGCTGATAAGTTGCATGTGCATACATAGATGTATGTGTATGTATATAAATGTATATTAAAAGATAGTTGCACAAATTTAAGAAAGAAACTAAATCTCTCCACCTGATGGTGCCCATATTCCACATAATATTGTGAACTTGGTTGAAGGAGACTCAATATCTAAACCTTCCTAGAACATTTCAAGGTTCTCTACAAGTTTGAAGAACAGGAAAATGGCAACATGTTATAAATCCTCATAAACTGGTAATTGTGGCAGATACTCCAAAGAGCCCCACATTTGTTCAAGGCAATCCAGTAAATTGCTTGAAGGTGGATTATTTTATATCTACACTAAATGGAGAAATAATAGATGCCATTTTAACTTGTAAAATGTTCAGAGGCTTCTGAAAGGTTTAGAAACTCAAAGTCAAAAGAAAAGAAGGATCGACCTTGTAGCATCGGCGGAGTAAAACATATGCAGTCATTCCCTTAAGCATAATGGATGCTGCTATCTTATTATCAATGGAGGGTGGAACGGGAACCACAACACTTTCAGGAAGAACTTGTTCTTCGGAATAGGAACCCATTGGATTACCAGCATAAGCAACAACATCCCCAAGTTGTCTATCAGTCAGACCAGGGCCCACAGCAGTCACTACTCCAACAGCTTCCATTCCTAAGACATGTAACAAATATTAGATGTACAAGAATCAAAATGATTGTAAACATAGCAATTATCTCCATTTTAGAAACTTCTCTAACGGATGCTTATTTTACTCCTCATAACTTACATGAAAAAAAGAAAAGCCAGCAGTGTTTTTTAAAGCAAGATATGCAGAAAAAACAACATGCCAAGAATCAAGTTTGATTTCCTTGTCACATCAATTCCTGATTCACAATCAAGCTCCTTAACATAATATTAGTCATGTGGATGGTGCTAGAGGTACAAATATGTGGTAGGATCTTGGAACTGCTAGTGGTGGAAAAGGTCGGTGTTGTCATACACACATTTTTCTTCCCTCCTCTTTCTCTCGTAATCCAAATAAGTTTTAGTTTCATCATCATCAACAGAATTAGATCCCCTGTGTGGAGCCCTCAGATTTCTCATCAATTTGTTGTTAAAAAAAGGATAATGGTTCGTCCCATATTCTGCTAGGATGTTAATTTCTCACAGTAGGAGTTTCTTGGTCTTCCTTCCGAAGTCTTAGTTTATTCAATAGCAGGAAATGTTACATAACATCTATGCGATAGGCAGACTCTCATGAAGGTCTATGTCATTTTGAGGGGAATACTCCAAGTAATGGGCCAATCATAGTTCTCCTACTGGTAAAGATGCAGGGATGAGGATTCTATAGATTGACCCTCCCCAAAAGCCTACATCTGTGGGAGCGTCATGCATTAAGCTGTACTTTTTTACAAAAAATGTACATGTCAGATTGAGTTCAATCAAGAGCCCATTTAGTTGTATCTTGGAAGCAGAATTGGTCCACAGTGTGCATAATCCAAAACCAAGTCATACAGCTCATCATGCCAAATGAATGGTATTCTTGATCACAATTCAAGTGATGAAAACTGAAAAGATAAAACATCAAATACTATATATAATTATTAAATTTATTTAAATTATAAAATAAAAGATACAACTAGATGTCTATTTTCATAATTGTCATAGGGGAATAATGGACCAACTAGATGTCCCAGAAAGCGCCCTCTATTTTCATAATTCTCGTAGGGAGCTCCTAGTTTTTCCAAATGATCAAAATGCCCACATGTCAAAAAACCACCTTTTCTGTTGTAACCTATCTAGTCAAACCTATTCAGTGTTGGACCAGACAGACTGGTTATGGTGTTTTAGATCACTAGACTGATTCTAGTTTTTTTTTTTTATTAGGGTCAGAGTGTCTTAATTTAATAACTAAGAATACTGTAAATTCATTCAACAGCACTAAGGCTGAAGTTCAATTACTTTAAATTCCATCAAACTAAAATAGAAATTTTATCATGATTTAAGGTTTCATAAAATGATTTATTTAAGATTTTTGAATGATTTTGGATGAAAATTAGGATTATTTTGATATTTCAAGATAAAGGATGATAGATCCTCATTGTTTCACTTAATCTTAAATTTAGATATATATAATCTAGAAAAACTTATAATATTTATGTTTATTTATTATAAATAACAATTATAACAAAGGGGTGAGACAATAACTAGTTAAAATGTTTTTAAATGGACCACAGTGTTTTATGTTATTATACTGAAACACTATAATTGTATTCAGAAACACTATAATTAAGACTTAATTAGTTGAAATCTTCACATTCCTTCATTATCAACCTTATTATAAGTTTTGATATTTTATAAAATGATTTGTTTGAGAATTTAAGTAGTTTTACATGAAAAGTAAGAAGATTTTGATATATTTCAAAATAAATGATGATAAATTTTTTTTTTTTAATTCATAAAACTTTTAAGTCTATTCTTATGTTATTTTTTGTGGCACAATGATAATAAATAAGGGTGAAAAAAAATACTCAGTTCTAATATTTTTTAATAGACATAACAATTTTTACTAATAAAAACATTGTAATTTTATTGAACAACACCTAAGCAGGCTTTAATTAGTTTAAATCCTCATAAATATTAATTGTTAACTCTAGTACAAGTTTTAATATACATAAATAAATTTAAATGAGAATTTTAGTGGTTTAGATATATTTTAAAAATAAAGGATAATAAAAATTTTATTTTTTTGTCACTTAATCTTAAATTTATGTTTATGTATCTTGTAGAACCTTATAATATATTTATAACTATACATCCAGTGTGGAACAATTGTAATAAAAAAAGGTGAATTACAATGTTTTTAATAAACTCAGGTATTGTAAGTGAATTACTAAACTAAGGTATTATAACAGCTTTCAAAAACATTATAACCAGTTCAAGCAACTAAAACAATGTAAATTAATTCAAAAAATATTGTAACTAGTCCAATTCAATATTTGACTGCTTCAACTGGTTGGTTTGTAAAGGAAATAGCTTTTCTTTATTGGAGAGCATTTGAAAAAGATAGGAGCTCTTTAGGCGCATTATGAAAAAAGAGGATGCTATATGAGAAAAGCCCAAAAAATGGAACTTTTCCTGGGAAATCACCCTAAGATTTTGTCAAAATATGCATGTCATATTTCGTGGTTATAGAATTTACACATTCATATGTTCATGTATTTCCATGCAAGGTTTAAAATCTTTGTTGAGTACTGATTCTGGTCCTTGGGCCAACCAATACAATAACGACATGGTTCAACATACTATAAACTCAGGTATTGTAAGTGAATTACTAAACTAAGGTATTATAACTGCATTCAAAAACATTATAACCAGTTCGAGCAACTAAAACAATGTAAATTAATTCAAAAAATATTGTAACTAGTCCAATTCAATATTTGACTGCTTCAACTGGTTGGTTTGTAAAGGAAATAGCTTTTCTTTATTGGAGAGCATTTGAAAAAGATAGGAGCTCTTTAGGCACATTATGAAAAAAGAGGATGCTATATGAGAAAAGCCCAAAATATGGAACTTTTCTTGGGAAATCTGTCACGACCCGAGTCTGATGAGCCAACTGGCCAATAACTCCAATTTGATCCTTCAACCGCGGACCAAAATGCTTAAGCGGGAGTTAATGTAGTACACTCATCAGGCCCTTATAAGCTAATCATACACATTACCCACTTCCGATGTGGGACTAATGGGATGTTACAATATCCCAAACTCAATTAGCTTGACGTCCTCGTCAAGGCCCGACATAACCCAGATCGAACCCTAGCATAGTGCATGTGAGGTTTAACTCAGTGGTGGCTCCACGCCGTGATGAGTTCTCGACTCCATCCACGGGTAGCCCTTTCCTACTCGAGCCCTCTCACCCTGCCCAAATGCTAGGTCGACTCTGATACCAAATGTCACGACCCGAGTTTGATGAGCCAACTGGCCAATAACTCCATTTTGGTCCTTCAACCGCGGACCAAAATACTTAAGCGAGAGTTAACGTAGTACACTCATCAGGCCCTTATAAACTAATCATACACATTGCCCACTTCCGATGTGGGACTAATGGGATGTTACAAAATCACCCTAAGATTTTGTCAAAATATGCATGTCATATTTTGTGGTTATAGAATTTACACATTCATATGTTCATGTATTTCCATTCAAGGTTTAAAATCTTTGTTGAGTACTGATTCTGGTCCTTGGGCAAACCAATACAATAACGACATGGTTCAACATACCATATACTTGACTGCTCATTGACAACCAATATGGAGGAAGAGCAGAATAAAAAGGAAGTAGTCAAGGAAACAATGATGGTAACAAGTATAGATAGGAGGAGAGGGTCACAAGGCCAACACAACAAGGTGAAATGGCGATATGACAGTGAGGAGGTAGCCACAATAATGTGCAGCGGAGGACAAGATGGATAGAAAGAGAAAAAGTGACAAGGAGAGAAATAACAGTCATTCTCCTCTTATGAAGATAAAATATTTCAAAATATACTTTATTGTATCCCAAATCTTATTAATATTTTCAATACTTTATTTTTATATTTTATTTTAAAGGATTTTCTCAAACAATTCTGACCTATAGATCTGAGCCGACCAATCCTCTCGGCCCTTTCATAGTCCCCAGCCAATCACAATTCTGATAATCTTTCAAACCATGCATTAAGAAGAATCTCTAACATTGATTATCACATGCAACAATGAAAATTGCTCAAGGCAAACTTAGACAAACTTCTCACATATCAAAAATAGCATGAATTCTTGATCCATACATAACTTGAACAACAGAAGCAAATCTATGAAGTAGAAGTCTTCTAGCATCAAGTTTACATACTCTTCAAGTATCCTATGAAGACAGTTAGTGACTTGCAGAATGTTATGATGCAACTAAGTTGATGGTGGTCTGTCTGAGAACATAAACAAAGTCCCAAAACTAGACATGCTTAAAGAACTTTCCATTGAGATAATGTATTCTTAGTCCCTAGATAAGAATAATGGGGCAAAATTGTGTGTTTGTTGTGTACTATGTAAGAAATTCAAGATTTAAATACTGTTGGATGCAAACATGCACTTGTAATCCGAAAGAGCATCAAATTATGCATGCACACAGTATTTCTTCTCAAATAATGCTCTCATGATATGCATACATGAAATATTTCTTCCCAAAATCCAAAAAGTAACTCTTTATTGCTGCTAGTTTTTCATAATAGTGATTCTATATGCCCCATCAATTTCATTCAGGGTGAAAACGAAGTATGTTGAACCTAGCTGCTTTAGTTTTCAATCTAAATATGGTAGACTAGGAAATAAGAAATGTTGAATCTCGGATTTTGATGATGAAACCAATTGATAGTGTTTATGATTTGATCTGTGTTTTGAGTGACGCAGGAAGCTTCGATCAGGGAGAGACAATTAAAGCATGAAGAATCATGTTGGGCCGGAGTGGAACATGTTAAAAGATTGGACGTCGAGCCGGAGGATCGATCGACGTATCGGCAGAAGGCTTTGGGCAATAAGTTCGGGCATCGGGCTAAAAAGAGTGAAAATTGCGCCAAGGATATCGGAGTTGCGGAGGTCAACTGGTCAATTGGACAATAGGCCACAACAGAGGACGATGCGCCGAAGATTCAGACGAAGCGCCAACGAACCAATGACATGCCGGACAATATTTGATTTGCTTTATAATAATTGTCTATATCGAAGTAGGTTTTAAGTGTGCAGGATTAACTACGATAGCGATCAAGGCATAAAGCAAAATGAAGTCCCGGAGTCAAGAATGAGATTTCGTTGGGAGTTCAAGAGTTTATTGGAAGTCCGAACGTTCGTCGGAAGTTCTGCCAGAATTAACCGAGAAGTCCAGGAGCTTGCCGAGAGTCCATTGGAACATTGCCGAGAGATCGTCGGAAGTTCGCCAGAAGATTGCCGGAAGAAACCTAGACTAACCAGGATTGATTTGCTTAGAGTATGCCTTAAAATTCGTAGTTAGCACATAATTGGGTTGGAATTAGGCCAACTCATTTAGGGGCCAATTGAGCCCAAGTTTGGGCTGTGTTGGGCCAAGTGAAAATGCCCAAACAGTGATCCAACAGGTGAAACTGTCGTGGCACAGTCTCCAAGACTATGTCAGGCGGTGGTACCGTCGATCTGGGCGATGGTACTGTCCAGACATAGTCTCCGAGAGACTATTAGGCGATGGTACTATTAGTTTGGGCGGTGGTACCGCCCAGACACAGTCTTCTAGGCAGTGGTACCGCTAGACTAGGCGGTGGTACCGCCCAATGTCAGTGCTGCAGCCGGTGGTACCGCCAGGACCCCGAAAACCCAGGATGAGACCCTTTTAGACTCCAAGTTTAAATCCACTTGAGGCCTATAAATACCCCTCTCATCCCTGATTAACATACACATGATTTTAGAGCAAGAAAGAAGAAAAACGCTGTTGTAATCTTGTGAAAACTCCTCTAAAAGCTCTAAGTATTAGTTTTGTTTAAAAGATGAGTGAAGGGGTTATAAAGGTTCTCTCCTGAACCTGTCAAAAGGAGAATCGAGTTGTAAGGGTAGTTAATCTTCGTCCATTGAAGGAAGATCGTTAGTGGATGCTGGTGGCCTCGATGGAAGGGGAATCGATGGATTGGATGTAGGTCACGACGACCGAACCACTATAAAACGGTTTATATTTCTATTTTGCTATTTACATTTATTGCAAACTGTCATACTTCCTCATTACTTTAGCTGCACACTCTTACGAACGTGTTTCAAATTAACATCTTTCCGAAATCGATTTTAATCGAACGAAAGATTTTCGAACCGACGTAATTTTTTCCGTTGCACTAATTCACCCCACCCCCCCCTCTCTTAGTGCCGACTCGATCCTAACAAGAAAAAGTCTGAGTACTCTAATAAGAAACACAGTCACACTCTCTCTTGGACATATAAATACTTTGGGTGTCCAAATGAGCAGCACCACCATATTGCTTCCTAATATTTTCACGGGTACAAGCAATTACAAATATAGAAAACATAACAATCAAAATGCATCTTCCCAATTAAAAAGCATCTCAAAGTACAAAAGAAAGGCCTTGGTACTGTTATTTTGTTATAATATTGATTCCATATGCCCCTCGAAACTTATTCGAGGTGAGAAGAAAGTATGGTAAACATAGTTGCTTCAGTCTCCATCTCAAATATGGTAGATTAGGAAGCAGAACAAAATCCAAGTGCTCTAGAAAGAAATGCAGACACACACTTGTTCATATACATAGTTCGGGCATCCAAATGGTCCAACGTCACCATACTGCTTCCTGATTGAAGTAATATTTTCAAGGGTACAAGCAATTACATTAAAAAATAACAATAAAAATGCATCGTCTTATGATGCCAAAAAGAAACCATATATACATCTTGAATATTACAAAAAAAAATTTCAGAATTTTCATCACCTATATGCATTGACAAACTATAGCAAGAATCCCATTAATAACATTATCTAAAATCCATAAATACATATGTATTAAATTCTAAGCTTACTATGCTTCTAAATTCATGTCCTCTTAAAGAGGATCAACATCAACTTCTGCTTGCATATTCTGACTTGAGTCCCACATCAGAAATTAAAAGCAAAATGTGCTTGACGCCAAGATATAACCATTCATGCACATAAATTTCCTTATTGTGAAATGGAGATTGAATGTGAATGGACCATTGTCCTTGGTCTTTACCAACCATAAAGGAATTTCTTTCAGTTTGGTCATGAAAGCTATTACAAGGATTGAAATATTGTAACGTACCGAAGTTTCGACATTCTCTCGGTATGGTACATACTGTATACAGAACGATATATCGTTCAGTATATATATATATATATATATATATATATATATATAATTTGGTGACATCGTCGAAGCAACGTTTCGTCGACATCGCCTCTCTCCTCTCCCCAAGCGGGGCGATGCTGTCGAGATATATATAAGTAAAAAAACTTATATATATTTATATATAAAAAAAAAAATTTTGGTGCCGAGGCGACACGACGTCGCCTTTTTCGGCAACGTTGCCGAGGCGACGTCACGTCGCCTTTTTCTACAACATTGCCGAGGAGACACGACGTCGCCTTTTCCCGCCTAGGGAGAAAAAGGCGACTTCGCCTCGACGACGTCGCATATTTATATAATATATATATTATAATATATATATTATATATAACATATCGCTCGGTAGTGGGCGGTCCATATATCAATCTACTGACGGACTAGTATGTACCGCCCGTATCTACTGACGGACTAGTACGTACCGCCCGATACGGGCGGTATTATTCAAAATTGTAATCCTTGAGCTATTGATCTTGGTTGGATTAAGAATTAACATGATTAGGCTAGACGTAAAAACTGTATTTCTCTAATTTATATAAAGAAGAGTTAAGAGAAGGAAAAAGATGTAGCAGTGGATGACATAAATGATTACAGTGTCTAAACAAAATCTGCAATATGCTTGCAAAACTATTTCTGTGACAATGTATGACAGGAAAAACATGTAAAGGAACAGGAGATTATCGATCGATAGCAAGAGGGAAAAAATAAACATGAAGAAATAACAAATAAATATTTATTGAATAGATGTAGATTTATTTATTCCCATGCATAAGCTCAATGGACTGAGCAAGCGGCGAGGAGTCGTCGCATGATCTCGCTTGAGAGAATGCATTGGTGAATGCATTGCGAGATCAAGTGGGGGAGCGACCCAAAGCAACTTAAATGAAGGCACACTTGGAGTCGATATGGAGATCGGACTCAAGGGAGGGCTGACCCGTGGAATGGTAGGCGCGAGGGCCACCATCAACTCAATGCAAAAACGAGGAGCGGAGCAACTTGGGGGTAACTTGGCGAAGTACTCAAGCCGCTTAAAGGGAGCCAGCATAGAAGTTGGAACATGGAGCAGAGGCACAGTGCTTTCCTTAGACAGAGGTCAAGGACATGAACTCTTGCAGAGGCAAGAGTAAGATCATGTTGTTCCATGGGTCCTTCATTCTGACGGAGCGGACTCATCTTGCATGGTGCCAAAGACGAAGGGAGCTTCGGGGCACATGCACCTCATCTCGGAGGAGCATTTGATGGAGGAACTAAGGCGACTCAATTTGCGGAGGTGAAGTTGAGTTCAGAAGGCCTTAGCATGGGGCAAGAGGACGCAGAGGCGGGTACTCTTGAAGAATATGCCACAGTGTTGTCATTCAAGTTACCATGAAGGAAGCGGTGCGCAGCGGAGATTGTGCTGGTAGGGGCAGAGGCCCAGGATCCAGACAATGGTGCACAAATTACAGTGAAATCGGTGGACTTCGAGAGCTACTAGGCGACGGACTGTCCTAGAGCGGTGCTTCATCTAGGTGTGACCCAAGAGTGGGTGGATGAAGGTCGATTGCCAAAGGAGCGAACAAAATCGAAGGTGGAGGAGACCCTGCGATGTATTAGCAAAGGCCACACATGGAGGGTTCACAATTCGAGTTTATTCCACAAGGATCAGAATGCAATGGAGATGTCACCAGGAGGCGACATGGTGCAGCGGATCGTGGTGGAACAGTTCGTGGCAATGCGATACACACGACTTAGTCCCGGGAGGGACTAGATTATATGGAGGTATGATTGGGAGCTACTGGGAGCTCCACTTCGGTGAACAACACGACGGCAAGAAGGACTATGGATTCAAGGAGTGAAGGCCATGGTACCGCAGAGGCGGGTCTTCCGGGCGTGCATCGAATTTTTGCATCGGATGAAAGCCTTGGTCATTAGCATATGAGGGCTATGTTCCACCAAGAGAAAAGTTCGAATGCAAGTACCAGTGAGTCCCATGGGAGGGACTTGATCATACAGAGGTATGGTTGAAGCAGCTGGAGAGTTGGACTGCTCCAGAGCTCATATTCGCTTAAGGGAGCCCGACAAGTCAGAGGACAAGGCCGAGTAAGCGAACGTTGCTACCAAGGAAGCTAAGGAGAACAGAATCGGTGCAAACCCTACAACTTGATGGCAGAGGCCATGCATGGGAGTTGCAGTCTGTCACTCCATCGACCAAACAGACTGCTTGGAGAACACAGAGGTGTTGAAGCAGGGGGTCGAAAGGAGCGAGGAAGCGACGATAAGTCCAGAGGGACTTAGCTACCCAAAATCAAGCATCAGTTAGTATGGAGGTGGACTCAGAGGAGTGCCACGGAGACATATCTACTGATCGTGAAGAAAAGGGATGCAGATGCGAGGCGACGGATAGTAGGGCCATGGGCATGGCAGCGCTATGGTACCGCAGAGGCGGGACTTCCGTGAAAGTCATTGATCCCTTGCTCTCATGGAGGGAGAGCGCTTAGTCGTGAAAGGGGCCGAGGAGGTAGAGAATGCAGAGGCAATCTCCAAGTACCGAGACAAGGCTGAAGGGCAGAGGCCGAAGAACTTCGTAAGACCGGTGTCAATGTGCTTCTCATCAAGATAGCCGAAAGTGAAGGACTTCGGGTCATGCAAGAGTGCATAACCAAGGAACGAAGCAGGCAGTACGCGGTGCTGTACCTTTGCTACTCAGTGGAGTAGGCGGCAGGGTTGATGGAGAAGACGGTACAATCCCAGAGGCGACCAAACCTATGAGAGAACTACTCCAAGTTGGGGTGAAAACTTCCTGCATTCCAGAAGTTCAATGGCATTGAGAAGGTGAATCACAGTAGCTAACTCAACGCAAGGAGTGCAAACACTTCATGTGCTTCAGAAGTGTGAGCAAAGAGCAGGCGAAGGCCAGTAACCAGCTCGATGCATGAAGTACAACCTCGAGGAGGCGGGCGAAGTCAAGTAACCTTTGCCTTCTCAACTCTTAAGAGAATGGGCGAAACCGAGTACCCCAATTCTCTTATCTATCCAGCAAAGGAGCTCTGCATATGTTCAAAGACCCTTCGAAGATAATGGAAGACAATAGTTGTCAAATCCTCACCAACAGTGATCAATGCTACTGAGAGTAGATTGTCCGCTTCATTTCCCAACGAAATGTCAATCGAAAGCGGAAGTGATGCGAACCTACTTGGATGCGACAACTAAGTGAAAGAAGAGTCAATGAACAAATTTTGTGGAGGAAGGACCCAAAACTTCAGAAGTTTGCGAGACGATGCTCGTTAAAGCTCCAACAAGCATCCACCCAGTTCAAGCAGCATGAGAAATTTGAGAGACTGGCGCAGTAAGGATGGTCTTTTCCTTTATCTGGGGGATCCGCAGGAATCAACAAGGATCAACACAACTCAGCCAACCCCACACCAGAGTCAGAGTCATTGGTGAGTTGAAGCAGCATGGCGGATCAAAGGTTCGACTACTCAAAAGCAGCAGCGGAGAGCAGCTAGGAGCCAAGAGGCGCATTGTAGCTAGAGCAGAAGATTGAAGACTCAGCAAAGGCGAGGAGTTACAGTGTCGACAAAGGCTTCAACGAGGACGTCGAAGGAATAAGTGGGGGAGAATGTCACGGACAAACTTCTAAACAGGATGTTTGATGTAATGCTTATGTATGTCCGTGTCTTTTGGCATGTTCATGCCTTGTACAGAATGTAGAGGGGCGGCCGAAGGCTTAATAGTCACATTTTAGTTGGGTTGGTGGCCTCTTTAGGCTTGTAAATAAAGGTTGTGTCATGTGGACACGTGCGAGAGATTTTCGATCTGTAATGGACCATTTTACCCTTTGTTGTGCCACTGTTCAGAGCTTGTAAAGTCTGTTTGTAATTTGCATTGTCTATGAAGTGTTTTTCGGAGATGTTTGCTTGTGGATCCCGATTGAGGCGTTCTCTCTAACCCGTTCTCTCTTTTGTTGGTCCTAAGGGACAATAGGAGGCTTCGGGGAGGCTGACCTTTGCGGACGGACACGCAAGGGTGCCGCACGACTTAGGCAAAACCAGCTAAGTCCGTGATAGCTTGCTATCGGGTGATCCACTCGATATAACGGCCTAGCTGCGGCGAGGCTGAGAGAGAAGCGTCGAAGAAGGAAGGAGAGAGCATTCGAGAAGAGGGAGATTGGGAGAACCCCGATGCAAACTTGCTTCCACGCCTTTTCTCGATCCCGATCCGATGCCGCCCTCCCTCGACGATCCCGATCCAAGAGGTAACGACGAGGAGAGTCGTAAAGAGGAGGATCTAGAGGCACAGGGATCAGGGGAGGCAGCAATTAGAGCAGCGGAAGAGGCGGTCTCCTTCACTGCCTCGTATGCAACTCTACGGCCTTCTTCGCCAAAAGTCAGAGACGTCTGTGGCCTTCGACGTCTTCACCGTCTTCCTCGCCGAATGCCGCAAACGAGGCGACGAGGAGAAGAAGAGGCAACATCGCCGAGGCTGCATACGCCTTTTTTTAAATATTTTTATATAATTTTTATATTTTTATACATTGATTTTTATTTTTTATAAAAAATATATTTTTTATATTTTTATATATTAATTATATATATTTTTTTTAGGCATACCGCTCAATACAACATACCGTATCGTATCGAGCAAAGCTCGATACACCGGTATGGAACGAAATTTCAAACCTTGATTTTAATATCGATTAAGGATTAACAATCTACTGTTAATAGTATTTAATCCACTATAAATAGTAATTAGAGGGGAGAAAAGAGTCATCGACGATGGAACGTGGGGAAGGAGAGAGTGACGATGACAAAGGAACTTTCAGATGACGACAACGATGATGGAGCTTTCAGACGACGGCAACGGCGGCAGAGGAAGCTGCAGACGATGACAGCAACGATAAAGAAAGCTTCGAGTGGCAACAACGGTGGCGACGAAAGTTGTATAGGGTAACATTGTGGGCAAAGGAAGCTGCAATCCTATCCCTCAAACGTGGAAGGAGCTACACACAGAAGTAGCGGTGCCAAAGGGAATTGCGCATGAAAGCTAGGCCTTTGGACTCGCCTGTCGACGACAAAGGAAGCATCGGACCTGTGCATCAATGGAGGAGGCAACGATTGCGCACGAAAGCAATGATGGGAGCATAGGTGAGTCAAGGTGGCGAAGTAGGGTTTATGGGTCGGGGTTGGGGTGGGGGGGGGTGGGGGGGCGCCGATGGCAGTTGGGTTAAATGTTTTGCTTAGTTAAGTTCAATGCAGCGCTTCACTAAAGCGCGTCACCCAACTACCGTGTGAGGCGTTGGATCCTTGCCTCACCTCACTCGAGCGCCCAAGTGCCTTTTTTAAATCACTGTAAATACCTATCTTGCAAATTAGATCTCCACTTCGATTTAATGATTACCCAATCTCACTATAAGAAGGCCTTTAGGTGCATCTTATGACCCATTTGAGAATATTATATATTTTCTACTCCCAGATCCTTCAAACTTTTGCTAACTTAAGCGCTGAAGATACCTTTTATCGAGTATATTCTCGACGTAGTTTTTCATAGGATATTTATGAAATCTCCAATTTTCCCGAAATTGGACGTGCAACAAGCTAGGATGTAGAACTTGGGTTGGATTTGGATTTCTAACATGTCAGACAACCGAAATCTGAAGTAACAATTATGTTCAATGTTCTCTAGAACTTGAAAATCTAAAACAAAATATGAAAACCAGAACATTAGCACTCCAAGACAAAGTCTTCAACAACCTACTGTCTCATCCTTATCCAGCAGATTAAACACATGGAGAGCAGTTATCAACATGATCCACCGATGCAACACCATACGGACTAGTTGATTGTGCAAATGTTGTAAAGGTAAGATATGAAGCAGCTCGGACGTGACACTAAAATGTGTTTGATCTACATATTACAAGTGTTTCTATAATGTTTTAAGGCATCGCAGAGTATAATATATAAAGAATCTCCATTGAACATAACGACAAACAAGTGATAAGCGAATAACAAACTCGACGAAATCGCACCAGGAGTGAAGGGCGTTTCTTTAACGTACACTCCCTTGCGGTGGTAAACATCGATAAAGTTGACGCCGATGGCCTTGTTCCTGACCCTAATCTCGCCCTCCTTGGGCTCGCCGATCTCCACGTCCTCCCACTTCAAAACCTAAATTTACAGGCGGGACGGGGCATAAGGCTCGGAACTCAAGAAGAGAACAACGAACGAAGAAGAAAAAGAAGGAATAAGGAAAATAAAAATCGGAGTTCGTTCTGATCTTGCCTCGGGGCCGCCAAGCTCGTAGACCCTGATGGCCTTCACCATCTTCGGCGCCGGCGAGGGAGAAGAACCGGAAGCTGCGATTGTGAGGGTTCGCAGGGAAGACCTTCGCTCGGAGTTGTGTAGAGATAGTGAGAGGCCGGTAGGAGTTGATCGCAGCAGGCGCAGGGCCGCTGGACGAAGGCGAGAAGGAATGGACGGACACGAGGGGAGAATTCTAATATGGAAATGGGATGAGAGCGACAATGCTGAGCTCATATTCATACTCATACACATTGATTGGGGCTGCACCAGTGCTTGTCGGTGTCATTTATTTGTGCAGATACTCTCCATGGAGTTTATTTAAATATTTCTCTTTTGGCAGTAGCGATTATTTAAGTAATTGTTATAACCAAAGATCGGGTCTGAGCCTTCATTACTTATTTTTCAGCATTGGGAAGGATTATACGTATTGGTGAGATATATATAGTTCGAGTCGAACAAAAAAAAAATTACAATAAGATGATAAAACATAAAATAAATATTAATAATTTAATATGATTTAAATTACAATATAGATATCGTTTTTACGTCATGGAGAGAAGAAAGAATCTCTGTACACGATCATAAAACCCAAAACAAACTTGCTGAAATATAACAAAAATGGAAAGCAATAAAAAATTATAGAAATACCTCTATTGACTAAAAGTCGATCAATGTTGATTAGAGTTGACTAGAGTCAACAATCCAACTTCTTCCTCCTCTTTATGATTGTTGTCATGAGCACAATAGTAGATCAGTTCAGTCGGAGGATTCACAGGAGAAGGCCTTAGTAAGTTACATAGTCATAAGATATAGACCGAGTCCAAAAAACAAAAATAATCGAACAACAAAGCACAAAACAAATGCAAGTGATTTAACTTTGTTAGATTATAATACAAACATCATTTCTATGTCCATGAGAAGAAAAAAGAATTCTCTTTAAAAGGCTTTGAATCGTACAGCGATAAGGGAGATGATGGTCTTTTCGGGAGAAAATGAGAAAGAAACTTTCCCAAATACAACCAAGTAATAAAATTACAAAGTACCCTTATTGACCAAGATTTGACTGATGTTGACTATAGTTGAGTAGAGTCAATGGTCAACTTTCTTCCTCTATGTTGTTGCTGCCACGAGCATAGTGGCAAGCTGACAGAGGACTCACTTGAGAAGAATCTTCGACGTCTTGGTTAGATTTAGGCTGAGCGGGAGATCTCTCACATCGTCTTCTTTTCTTCCTTCTCTCCTTTTTTTTTTTTTTTTTGTCATTTCCCAAATCTCCATTTATAAGAATGAGGGAAGATGAAAGGTGAGAAGCAAGTGGGCAACTGCGGTGATTGCGATGAGTAGCACACGGCGACTGTAGTTCCAACGACGAATTGTGCGTGCCCACCTCACTGACAATCCTCTAGGTTCAACAAGAAATCCCGAAACCATCAAGCTTTTACATCTTCATTCCTTCAATTTCATGCTGTCCTCACGTGATGGCCACGTGAGCTTAGTGTCACATGTGAGTGTCATGCGAGACGAAGAGCGCATAGAAGAAGGAAATATCATACACGGATCTATCGTATCCTAAAATAAAATATACATGTGCCCAATTGTGTTAGTAATATATTCACATGTGTCCGACATGGATACATCCACTCAATTATGTGATGTTAATCTTCAGAAGTCTTGGGCAAAGCTAAAACACAGTGCATAACGACAATTTGGTGATCCTTCATCATTATTTGTGTACTCTTTGTATCATCATTTTTAGTAAAATAATTTTTTTAGTCATTATAATCTTGTTTTGCATATGTTGGTCTATTCTCTTATAGGTGTAAGGCATAGTGATCATACTTGTAACATTTGAAACACTGATTTATCTCAAGTGTTCTCAACAGTAAAAGCTTTGTTCTTATTATCTTGTGATAAGACCCTAAAGTCTTATCGTCGCTCTGATACCAAATGATAAGACCCTAAGTCTTATCGTAAAAAAAAAGAAGAGAAAGGGGATGATAATGATCACTTCGAGGGGATCGGCCTCCTTGATCACTTCGAGGAGATCGGCCCTCCTTGATCACTTCGAGGGGATCGGCCTCCTAGGGTTTGTCAAAAGACAGAATAGTATTTTTCATAGATTACCGAAAAGAAGCAGTTACATCCTTATTTATAGAGTTCCACCCAAAATCCATCAAGACTTGAACTCTAATAATAAATAAATATTAAATAAACCTCTACTTGACTCTAACTGAACCAAACCGACTCAATAAACAACTGGACTAAACAGACTCAATAAACATTATTCAAAAGCTCAGAAAAAGGGTCCTAACAGTTCCTCCCTCTTCAAATCAGCCTTGTCCTCAAGGCTGAGCAGCATCAATCTCGGGGAGCTTATCTTTTAGCACTTCAGTTAAAGGCTATCTGCAATGCATCACAACCCGTTGATCAAGTAAGTATGGTCTCCACTTTTTGACAGTGTAAGCAATAGGTCGATCTTTCAGTGTAGTAATCATTGCAAGAAATTCCTAGTCTTTGCTATCATAAGTTAAAATCCATCCATCAGCTTCGAATATATCACAGCCTTCAATGTTGTGGGTGTTGAATCTCGGATTTTGAGAATGAAGTCAATTGTTATTTGTTATCTAATCTATATGTTGAGATAAGTGTGCAGGATTAACTACGATAAAAGTAAGATATGCAGTAGGAGTTACGCCGGAATCAAGACAATGATCACGTTGGGAGTTCAAGAGTTCGACGGAAGTTCGGACAGTCGTCGGAGGTTCTACGGGAACAAATCCGAGAAGTCCATGAGCTTGCCAAAGAAGCTCGTCGGAACTCGCCAAGTGGATCGTCGCAAGTCCAGGAGTTTGCTAGAAGTCCGCAGGAGCATCACCGAGGGTTTATCGGATGATCGACGGAAGTTCGCCGGAAGCTCGCCGGAAGAAGCGATTGACGCACCGGAGCAAGTTGCAGTAAATGTCTTAGGAAATATCGTAGTTAGTACAATGATTAAGTTGGAAATGGGGGGTGATCCCATTAACTTAATCTTGAGGCAATTGGGCCCCTGAAAAACCCAAATTGGGCCGAATGGATCAACCCATTCGGACCCTGATTTCTGCCAAGCGGTTGAACCGCCCTAGCCAGGCGGTGGCACTGCCTGGGCTCAGTCTCCGAGCGAGACTGGGCGGTGCAACCGCCCTTGACAGGAGGTGGCACCGCCTAAGCTAGGTCTTCGAGCTCTGGCAGGAGGTGCAACCGCCTCAGTCAAGCGGTGGCACCGCCTGAGCTCGGTCTTCGAGCTCTGGCAGGAGGTGCAACCGCCCCTGACACGAGGTGGCACCGCCCAGAGGCTCAGTCTTCGAGCTCTGCCAGGCGGTGCAACCGCCTTAGTCAGGAGGTGCAATCGCCAGATCCTGGAATTCCGGGAATTAACAGTTTTGAGCTCGAAATTCAAACTAGGTTAGGGCCTATAAATACCCCACCCTTTCCACACTGAAAGAGCACCAAAAACACACCGAAATCCTGATCTTATTCTGTGATTTTTAGAGCTCAAAATTGTTGTAAAGGCCAAAAGTTCTTCTCCCTCTTTTCTTCCATCTTTAAAGAGAGGAGAGAAAATTCTATAAGGGTTGTCTCCTAAGCCCATCAAAAGGAGTGAAACTGTAAAAGGGTGGTTGGCCTTCGCCTATTGAAGGAATGCCTCTAGTAGACGTTAGTGACCTCGTCGGTGGAGGAAGCCAAAAGTGGATGTAGGTCAAGATTGACCGAACCACTCTAAATCTCGGTTTGCATTTACTTTGAGCATCTTATCCTTATTGCAAACCTCCTCAATAGCTTACTGCCTTCTGTGTTGAATCTCGGATTTTGATGATGAAGTCAATTGTCATTTGTTATCTAATCTATATGTTGAGATAAGTGTGCAGGATTAACTACGATGAAAGTGACACATGCAGTAGGAGTTGCGCCGGAGTCAAGACAATGATCACGTTGGGAGTTCGAGAGTTCGACGGAAGTTCGGACAGTCGTCGGAAGTTCTGCGGGAACAAATCCGAGAAGTCCATAAGCTTGCCAAAGAAGCTCGTCGGAACTCGCCAAGTGAATCGTCGCAAGTCCAGGAGTTTGTCGGAAGTCCGTAGGAGCATCACCGAGGGTTTATCGGATGATCGACGGAAGTTCGCCGGAAGCTCGCCGGAAGAAGCGATTGACGCACCGGAGCAAGTTGCAGTAAATGTCTTAGGAAAAATCGTAGTTAGCATATTGATTAAGTTGGAAATGGGAGGTGATCTCATTAACTTAATCTTGGGGCAATTGGGCCCCTGAAAAACCCAAATTGGGCCGAATGGATCAACGTATTCGGACCCTGATTTCTGCCAGGCGGTTGAACCGCCCAAGGCAGGAGGTTGCACTGCCTGGGCTTAGTCTCCGAGCGAGACTGGGAGGTGCAACCGCTCCAGCCAGGCGGTGGCACCGCCTGGGGCTCAGTCTCCGAGCGAGACTGGGCGGTGCAACCTCCCCTGACAGGAGGTGGCACCGCTTGAGCTCGGTCTTCGAGCTCTGCCGGGCGGTGCAACCGCCTTAGTCAGGAGGTGTAACCGCCTGAGCTCGGTCTTCGAGCTCTGTCAGGAGGTGCAACCGCCCCTGACAGGAGGTAGCACCGCCTAGAGGCTCAGTCTTCGAGCTCTGCTAGGCGGTGCAACCGCTCCAGTTAGGAGGTGCAACCGCCTGATCCCGGAATTCCGAAAATTGATAGTTTTGAGCTCCAAATTTGAACTGGGTTGGGGCCTATAAATACCCTACCCATTCAACACTAAAAGGGTATCAACTTACACCGAAATCTCGATCTTTTTCTGTGATTCTTAGAGCTCAAAATTGTTGTAAAGGCCAAAAGTTCTTCTCCCTCTGTTCTTCCAAGTTCTGAGTTGTAAAGAGAGGAGAGAAAATTCTGTAAGGGTTGTCTCCTAAGCCCGTCAAAAGGAGTGAAACTGTAAAAGGGTGGTTGGCCTTCGCCTATTGAAGGAAGGCCTCTAGTTGACGTCGGTGACCTCGTCGGTGGAGGAAGCCAAAAGTGGAGTAGGTCAAGATTGACCGAACCACTCTAAATCTCGGTTTGCATTTACTTTGAGCATCTTATCTTTACTGCAAACCTCCTCAATAGCTTACTGCCTTCTATGTTTTTACGAACGTGTTTCAAAGTTCAGTGCTTTCTGAATCGAGGTTTAAGACGCAAATCAGTTTTATCGTACGAACGTCATATTTCAGTTTGCGCTTATGTTCTGATTTCCATTATAACTGCAAACTGACTTTATATCTTTGCTTTAACTGCATCTCGCCTTATCTCAAGTTAAAATGGTTTACGAATCAGCTTTTATACCGAAATCACTTTTATCGTACGAACATCGTATTTCAGTTTGCGTTTATATTTTGATTTTCATCATAACTGCAAACTACGTTCATATCTTTGCTGCATCTCTCCTAGTCAAAAGTTGAAGTGATTTACGAATCGGCTTTCTTACCAAAATCACTTCTATCGATCGAAAGCAGTTTTCGATTTTAATCGCAGAAGGTTTTCCGCTGCACTAATTCACCCCCCCCCCCTCTTAGTGCTCTTGATCCTAACAATTGGTATCAGAGCGGGGTTAACTCTCTAACGGATTAAAACCCAAGAGAGATGGCATACGCCGGAAACCAAGAGGACCATTCTATTACACGTCCACCCATGTTCAGTGGGACGGACTACACCTATTGGAAGACCCGAATGAGGATCTTTCTTATTTCTATGGATTTTGAACTTTGGAATCTTGTCGAAAATGGATTTTCGAAGCCTTCTCTTCCGGTGATCGATTTGAGTGAATTGGAGAAGAAGGTTTTCGCTCTTAATGCAAAGGCTATGAATGCCTTATTTTGTGCACTTGATAAAAATAAGTTTAACCGTGTTTCGACTTGTGAAACCGCATTTGATATTTGACACACACTCGAAGTCACTCACGAAGGCACAAGTAGAGTGAAAGAGTCAAAAATCAATCTTCTGTTACATTCTTTTGAACTTTTCCGGATGAAACCGAGTGAAACCATTGGCGACATGTTTACCCGTTTCACGGATGTCGTCAACGGTCTAAAAGGACTCAGAAAAAGTTTTTCGGATTTTGAGCTCGTAAATAAGATTCTAAGATCCCTTCCTAAGAGTTGGGATCCTAAAGTCACTGCTATTCAAGAGGCGAAAGATCTAAGCAACTTCCCTCCTAAAGAACTAATCGGGTCATTAATGACCTACGAGATGACTTGCAAAGCTCATGAAGAGCAAGAAGACATCATTCCAAAGAACAAGAAGGATATGATACTTAAATCTTCAAAAGGCCACTTGAGAGAAAACTCAAGTGATGAGGACTATGACAATGACTTGGCACTTCTAACAAGAAAATTTTAAAAATTCATTAAAAGAAATAAGTTTAAGAATGAAACAAAAAATAAATTCGAACCAAAGAAGGACCAAGTTATTTGCTATGAGTGCAAGAAGCCGGGACACTACAAGAGTGATTGTCCCCAAGTCAAGAAGACAACATCAAAGAAGAAGGCGCTCAAAGCAACATGGGATGACTCAAGCGCATCCGAAGAAGAGGAGTCCAACACCGAGCAAGTTGCTCACTACGCCTTAATGGCCATCGGAAAGGAGGTAACAAATTTAATAGATGCAGATTTATCATTTGATGAATTATTAAATGCCTTCCATGACTTATTTGATGAATGCAAGATTATTAGTAGAAAATACAAATTGCTAAAAAAGGAGCATGATAGTCTTACTTATAATTTTGATAAGTTAAAAACTGAATATCATGATAGTTTAAGTTCATGCATAAAATTCCATGATCTAGAAACTCTCCAAAAAAAAAACTTACTACTTAAGGACACCTTGAAGAAATTCGAGGTTGGTAGCAAGTCATTGAACATGATCCTTGCAAACAAGGGTCATGTTCCCAAAAGAAGTGGAATTGGATTTGTGAGAAGTCCTCACCAAAATCCAACCACCTTCATAAAAAACCCCATCTTACATGTTCGACACCAAAGCAAATGCAACTTTTGTTGCAAATTTGGACATAAAACGCATTATTGTCCATTCAAGAAAATTAGTCCAAACAAATTAATTTGGGTTTCTAAAGGAACCATAATAAATTCTATGCAACATGACAAATAATGTAGATCTATTTTTGAGGCACCCAAAAGCAAATGGGTACATAAAAATCACCCTTTCCTGTAAAAACATAAAAAATTATAAGCTGGAGCAAGAAATAATATTCTCCTCCTTGGATTCTCGATATTCATGACCCAAGATCCAAAAAGAACTCGCAATGATCTCTAGCCTAAATAACAGATGGAGATTAGAAATTTAAAATCACAAATGCGATTTAGATACAATCCTATTTGATTTTTCAGAATTAGAAACGCATGATTCTCAATTCACATATCCTCTGGATTTTCGAACCCATCAATTTCATCCGTTCATAACTTTCGAATCCAACTCTGTATCATGAACTGACTAAGTCTGTCATGAACTTGCAAGGCTTACCAACTTGAACAAACTGTCACAAACATGTGTACGACATTGAGAGTATGCACGTTAAAAGATCTATCTTGATCGTGCAAAAGTTCTTGTCTTAAAATGAGAACTCTTACGTAATTACGTAAGTAAAGTTGATTGCTCTAAATGAAAATTCTTCTCAAGATAAAAACTCTCAAATTAGATCACACTACGATCAGAACAAGTGCTCACCGCCTGTAGGCGGTGGCACCGCCCCAGCTGGAGGTAGCACCTCCGGCTGTCACGTGTTGCAAGCGGTTGCACCACCCCAGCCAGAGGTGCAACCGCCCGCAACTCTGCCCTTTTTAACCCAAGCTAGGGCCGGCGGTGAAACCGACCCCAACTCACTCCCTTCCCCTCTCTACTCTTCCAAGGCTCCTCCATCCCCATTTCTCCTCTCATAGCATCCCGAATAGCCCTCATTTTGGAGCAAAACATCAACAATCCTTCCCTCTCTTGAAGATCTCACTAAGGTATTCTCTAAGAAACCCTTAAATTCTGTTTTTGATTCATTTACTCTTGCTCATCACTATTCTTCTAAATAACAGTAGTTATGGGATCTAGAAGATCCTCAAGGGACAAAGGGAAGAGGAGATTAGTGGAAGATTTTGATCTCACCCTTTTCGATTCAAAATACCATGCTGAAAAGTTTTCCTCTTTCGAACTTAGGAGTGTCAATAAGGGAAAATATGTAGATTTAAATGAACTAAGAGACTTAGAGACAATCCAATGGTTTGCAAACTTAGATCTACTCCCCATTTTGTAAATTAATGAACCCATCTATCCAAGACTTGTTAGATTGTTTTACAACAACATACAAATAGATGAAGAAGAAAGAATGTTTACCTATCTTTTAGGACAACACATCTCCATTACAGATAAATTCATTTGCGACATGATAGGCATTCCCATAAAAAGTAGAGGACTTTACTTTAGAGGATCATGGGATGATGAAACTGTTGGAACAACATATGTTGAAGCCTTAGGAAAAATTTTTGCCAATCCCAACTTAGCATTTGTTCCTAAAATTTGTGAACATCTACTGCCTCTAAACACTAAGGTACTTCATCATATCCTAACTAGCATCATTCTCCCTAAATAATACCATCATGATGAGGTAAGCCAATTAGAATTAGGAACTATGTATTTGATCATGAAAGGACATGACATTTGTCTTGGTTATCTTATCCAACAAAACATGTTAGAACTATCTAAGAAAGACATGATGCTCCCATATGGTGGTATAATCACTAGAATAATGAAAGCCTACGATATTCTAATACCACCGGAAGAAGAAGTAATAAAAGTAGATAGGTTTAGCATAATAAATAAAAATCTACTTTACCGATTGAGATGTTTTTATAGAAACGGTAACTGGGTTAGAATGCCAAGAAGAACCGATCCCCCTCAACCAGAATCAGAACTGGAAACACCAGTCTTTAGGGGTACCTAATCTCCTCCGATCTGTCCCTTTGAGGAAACACATCCATTTGAGCAAACTCATACATCATCTGTTGAAGATATTGAGATTCGGATGGACCGATTCAAACAAAGACAAGAACGGCTTGAACATCAATAAGATCAAATCCTATCTGAGCTGCAGCAAATTCATCGACAATTTGATTCTTTGTTTAGGCACTTTAATTTTCCACCTCATGAATGAGCTTGTATGAACACAATCATCTATTGTTATTGTAAATTCCTTATGCTACTCACCATGATGGGCTTTGCCTTGATCCTTGATATGGTTACCTGATATATATTTTTTTTGAGCATATGTAGAATTACAAACATCTCTCATTGTTTATCTCGGATTTTACATTAAAACTAAATGTTTTGAAAACATTGTGCCTTGATTTCCATGATAAATATAATTTGAGAAAGTGATATACCAATGCAGTTGATAAGTCATGACATTAACACTAAACATCAACTAGCTGATATTTTTACAAAATCTCTGAGTGAAGAGCAATTTGATTTCATAAGAAGAGAATTAGGAATGTTGATGTGTCCGAATACATAAACTAGTTAAAATTATTTTTCAGACTTTATTAAATGCTCAAATCACTTGATTGCCATTACATGCCTAAATAACATGTTGGAAATTATGTGTTGAATACAAAAATGTTTTGTATTGTATCTGAAAATCTATAGCATAGTTTTGTCCGAATGCATGAAAGAGTTCATTTCATTTTTCGGATTCGCTTAACAATTAGAATGCTAAAAATCGAATTCTCTCATACACTCTTATGAATAATATTTTTTTCTGAAATGGATTTGATGAAATGATTCCTGCTTATGAATTCCATCTTGAAATATGGATAATAGTATTTTTACTTACAAAAAGCTATTTCACACATATATCTTGACACTAAAGTAAACTCACAAATAGCTGGTATCACAAATGGCTTTCCTCCTTCATGCAAAAATAATTATAACAAAAAAGAGGAAGAAATATTCAACGCAATCTACGTATCATGCCTTCCTTTATATGCTTGATAATTTGCTGGTATCACAACTACCATGCTTTTTGTTGATGACAAAGGGGGAGAAATATATGAATTGATGCTATAAACACTGATGCTATGATTATGCCATGCTTGCATCACCAAGAGATATATGAACAGATGCCATGCATTAATTTGCATTTTGCCTTGAGTTGATATCTTACCATGTGAAGAAACACAATACTTGTTAAAATATTTGAAATGTGTACATCATGTAATGATATCAAAATCTTACTTCACAGCTTTACATGTTGATATCTTACTATATGATGAATTGCTACTATTACCATCATTCAAACTTGTTATATTTGAAAATGAATGTCGAGCCTTGACATCATCTTCAGAGAGATACATCATGATGGGAATCATGATGGGAGTATTGATAAGTTCAAATGATTTTAACTTATCAATATGTATCTTGAATTCTTAGGTTTTGAATTCAAGAATGACTTATCTCAAGTATGGCATATAGACAAGGGGAGTTAAGGTTAACTCCATTATCAATTGATTGTTATCATCAAAAAGGGGGAGATTGTTGAATCTCGGATTTTGATGATGAAGTCAATTGTCATTTGTTACCTAATCTATATGTTGAGATAAGTGTGCAGGATTAACTACGATGAAGTGAGATATGCAGCAGGAGTTGCGCCGGAGTCAAGACATTGATCATATTGGGAGTTCGAGAGTTCGACGGAAGTTCGGACAGTCGTCAGAAGTTCTGCGGGAACAAATCCGAGAAGTCCATAAGCTTGCCAAAGAAGCTCGTCAGAACTCGCCAAGTGAATCGTCGCAAGTCCAGGAGTTTGCCGGAAGTCCGCAGGAGCATCACCGAGGGTTCATCGGATGATCGACGGAAGTTCGCCGGAAGCCCGCCGGAAGAAGCGATTGATGCACCGGAGCAAGTTGCAGTAAATGTCTTAGGAAAAATCGTAGTTAGCACATTGATTAAGTTGGAAATGGGAGGTGATCCCATTAACTTAATCTTGAGGCAATTGGGCCCCTGAAAAACCCAAATTGGGCCGAATGGATCAACCCATTCGGACCCTAATTTCTGCCAGGCGGTTGAACCGCCCAAGGCAGGAGGTTGCACCGCCTGGGCTCAGTCTTAGAGCGAGACTGGGAGGTGCAACCGCTCCAGCTAGGCGGTGGCACCGCCTGGGGCTCAGTCTCCGAGCGAGATTGGGCGGTGCAACCTCCCCTGACAGGAGGTGGCACCGCTTGAGCTCGGTCTTCGAGCTCTGCCGGGCAGTGTAACCGCCTCAGTCAAGAGGTGCAACCGCCTGAGCTCGGTCTTCGAGCTCTGTCAGGAGGTGCAACCGCCCCTGATAGGAGGTAGCACCACCCAGAGGCTCAATCTTCGAGCTCTGCCAGGCGGTGCAACCGCTCCAGTCAGGAGGTGCAACCGCCTGATCCTGGAATTCCGGGAATTGACAGTTTTGAGCTCCAAATTTGAACTGGGTTGGGGACTATAAATACCCCACTCATTCAACACTAAAAGGGTATCAACTTACACTGAAATCTTGATCTTTTTCTGTGATTCTTAGAGCTCAAAATTGTTGTAAAGGCCAAAAGTTCTTCTCCCTCTGTTCTTCCAAGTTCTAAGTTATAAAGAGAGGAGAGAAAATTCTGTAAGGGTTGTCTCCTAAGCCCGTCAAAAGGAGTGAAACTGTAAAAGGGTGGTTGGCCTTCGCCTATTGAAGGAAGGCCTCTAGTTGACGTCAGTGACCTCGTCGGTGGAGGAAGCCAAAAGTGGAGTAGGTCAAGATTGACCGAACCACTCTAAATCTCGGTTTGCATTTACTTTGAGCATCTTATCTTTACTGCAAACCTCCTAAATAGCTACTGCCTTCTGTGTTTTTACGAACGTGTTTCAAAGTTCAGTGCTTTCCGAATCGAGGTTTAAGACGCAAATCAGTTTTATCGTACGAACGTCGTATTTCAGTTCGCGCTTATGTTCTGATTTCCATTATAACTGCAAACTGACTTTATATCTTTGCTTTAACTGCATCTCGCCTTATCTCAAGTTAAAGTGGTTTACGAATCAACTTTTATACCGAAATCGCTTTTATCGTACGAACGTCGTATTTCAGTTTACGCTTATATTCTGATTTCCATCATAACTGCAAACTGCGTTCATATCTTTGCTGCATCTCTCCTAGTCAAAAGTTGAAGTGATTTACGAATCGGCTTTCTTACCAAAATCACTTCTATCGAACGAAAGCAGTTTTCGATTTTAATCGCAGAAGATTTTCCGCTGCACTAATTCACCCCCCCCCCCCCCTCTTAGTGCTCTTGATCCTAACATTCTGCACATTTATGATTGTGTTTTAAAGTTCAGTATTTTTCGAATCGGCGTTTAGACGTAAATCAGTTTTTATCGTACGAACATCATATTTCAGTTTGCGCTTACATTTTAACTTTCATCATAACTGCAAACTGCCTTCATAGATTTCCTTTAACTACATCTCGCTTGATTACAAGTTAAAGAGATTTACGAATCGACTTTTCTACCGAAATCGCTTTTATCGTACGAACACCTTTTTAATCGTCGAAAGTTTTCCGCTGCACTAATTCACCCCCCCCCTCTTAGTGCTCTTGATCCTAACAATTGGTATCAGAGCGGGTTTAACTCTCAAACGGATTAAAACCCAAGAGAGATGACATACGCCGGAAACCAAAAGAGTCATTCTATTACACGTCCACCCATGTTCAATGGGACGGACTACACCTATTGGAAGACCCGAATGAGGATCTTTCTTATTTCTATGGATTTTGAACTTTGGAATCTTGTCGAAAATGGATTTTTGAAGTCTTCTCTTCCAATGATCGATTGGAATGAATTGGAGAAGAAGGCTTTCGCTCTTAATGCAAAGGCTATGAATGCCTTTTTTGTGCGCTTGATAAAAACGAGTTCAACCGTGTTTCGGTTTGTGAAATCGCATTTGATATTTGGCATACACTCGAAGTGACTCACGAAGGCACAAGTAGAGTGAAAAAATCAAAAATCAATCTTTTGATACATTCTTTCAAACTTTTCCGGATGAAATTGAGTGAGACTATTGGCGACATGTTTACCCGTTTCACGGATATCGTCAACGGTCTAAAAGGACTCGGAAAAAGCTTTTCAGATTTTGAGCTCGTAAATAAGATTCTAAGATCCCTTCCTAAGAGTTGGGATCCTAAAGTCACTGCTATTCAAGAGGCGAAAGATCTAAACAACTTCCCTCTTGAAGAACTAATCGGGTCATTAATGACCTACGAGATGACTTGCAAAGCTCATGAAGAGCAAGAAGACATCCTTCCAAAGAACAGGAAGGATATGGCACTTAGAACTTCAGAAGACCACTTGAGAGAAAACTCAAGTGATGAGGACTGTGACGATGACTTGCACTTCTAACAAGAAATTTAAAAAATTTATTAAAAGAAACAAGTTTAAGAATGAAACAAAAAATAAATTTGAACCCAAGAAGGACCAAGTTATTTGCTATGAGTGCAAAAAGCCGGGACACTATAAGAGTGATTATCCCCAAGTCAAAAATAGGTATCAATCCACCCAATGATCGGCATGCGGACTGTTTTATTTCAATTGAAACCCGGGATATACCATTCAATTCACCACCCCCCTATATGGGTGTTACACCCATTGTTTCACTTGATATAGTCAAAATTTGACTATTACAAATATGTATCGACTGTATTAGTTGATAATAAATAAAAATTATATCGATCCATTATCTTATTTTTAGGCTCAAGATGATGATAATTTTAACTAATCATATCTTAATGAGTGATTAATATCTATATCTTAAGTTTGAGCTCAATGAGGGCTATTGTCTTATTTTTAGGCTGAAACAAGCATTAATTATACCTAATCAAAGTTTGTTAATGATGATTGGAATCTATTTCTTAAGTTTGGCCTCAATTACATCCATTATCTTATTTTTTAAGTTTAAATTTAGGATAATTAGGCATAATCATATTTTTTAAGGGTGATCGGTGTCTTTCTCTGGAGTTTATGAATCATTAAGTACATCATCTTACTTTTCGGCTTAATTTGAAAATAATTTTGCTTGATGAGGCTATAGGAATCTAAAAAATCTTTTATTTATAGATGTAGAACATCCCCATGTCTATTTTATTTCATCATCGAGGTTATCATAGAAAGTGACAATAATCACCTTTTTTTATAATATCTTAACTTATCTCTTTTTAGGTGATTCAAGATTAAAGGAAGCAATTTTCTTGGATCATGTGATGAAGTTTCTCCTAGATGGATAAAAAAATGATATAGCCACTTTCTTATATTTATAACTTAGATATTCCTAGTCATTTATGCCTCATATACACTTTATTCTTATTTAAATTTAATAAAAAATTAAAATAAGATAAAAAAAAACCTTTAAAAATATTTTTTGATTTGCTATTTATTTTTTATTTTTTTTATAAACATCATTATATATTGACATGCTGTCATATGATCCACTCATTGGTTTTTTTTTTGTTTATTTTAATTTTTGGTGAGATTTCTTTGGCCTTCTATACTGGTGAAAATCTCTTAGACGGCAAAATTTCCTAGTTTTATATTAAATAAGATCATAGGATAAAACATGTGTCGCACATAATTTTTCAAACAAATAATGTATAAAGGAAAAAACTGCATCCGCAATAGAGCACTTCTGATAACATGTAAATGCCAAGAATCGGATGTTTATCGAGAAGCAAGCTTCATGTTTTAATTAGAGTTGGATCAGCTTATGGGGCAGAACCAATATCTAATGGAACTACGATTAACTACTATATCCTAGAATTGTTATTGTTATTACATATAGTGAAATTATATGATGATGCATTGGCTACTATGATTGCCTTCCTGCTAAATTATGTGAGGCCAAGTTATTGCTTGTTATGGTTACGACTCTATGTTAACCATAATTCTGGCATGCTTTACTGGGATATAGAGGAGAAACATTAATATGATTAGCCTGCAAAGAGAAAACGTTACATAAAGTACATACTATTTAGTTATATAGTATTAGATAATACTGAAAGTCCATATAGCACAAACACTAGTGAGTTTCTATGGTTGTAGGGCCTGCTGCTTTGTCTTAAGATTACTTATGAGAGTAGCATTGTCATATCTGTTGAACAATATCTAATATATTTTTGTACTGGAGAATATGTATTCTGGGAAACTTGTCACATGCCATACCAAGTTATGTTTTGTTTATTCTGCTATATATTGTTAGTATAAAATAACAATATAGGGAAGATAATCCTGTCAATCTTTTTGTTCTGATAGTGAATACTTTTTCCATGAAATTGTATGTGAGTTAGGATCTATTTTGACACAATAACAAAGTGAAGTCACTTGACTTCACCTCTAGCAAAAGTTGTTTCGTGAAGACTCATCCTTAAGCTATGTCTTTATAATGTAATCAGACAAAACTGGGGTGCTTGACAAAAGTCTCTGCATGGTCATTTATGTAGCTCTCAGTGCATTGGGTGATGTGAACACTCATGGGACTTTTTATTTTAAAGAAAGGATGTGACTCTGTCGTAGTTATTCTCCACATTAAACTCTGATGTAGATTAAGTTACATTTAGCCTACACTACAGCTGAATCACTTTATATGGAGTCAATAATTAGTCTAGGCATTGTTATTTTTTATTTCATCTATATTGATTAACTAAGTTACCTGTAGTTATTTGAGATGGCACAAATTGTTGTAAGTATCTTTAGATGAATTTCATCTATATTTTTCGATGCATGTATCAATTTTTTGGTTGTTTGTGTAGATTTTGTCATTGTTTTTAAGTATACTAAGTTAATGAGTTCTATAAGTATAGAATTCTTGATAAAAAAAAATATCTAGTCTGCATAATTGTTGACCATTGAATAGGGGTATATTCTAGTCCATGCTGTTATCAAAATTTAATTTTATGAGATGTTAAGGGTCTTCAGGGAGTAAGGAAAGAGGAGAGGAAAATATATGATGCAAATGGGAAAGAATTATACTTTATAACTTAGAAAATCTATTTGATCTACATCTCATGATATATTCTATTAATTTTCTTTCAAATCGATGTTTTGTTAGACTGAACACAATCAAACCGAGTAGCTTAGCTTATAAAGAAAACAGTTAATCGTGTTCCTATTTAAGTCTGATTCAGTGTTATGTCAAACGCATTCTACTAGTCAACAATATGGGCCTAAGTTCAAGCAATTTATGAACATTAAAATATTTATTAATTGTGATAAAATTAAAATTAAAATTAAAATTAAAATTAAATAAAATAGAAACTTTTAGTATAGATATGTTTAAGTTAGGGCTTAGGAGTACCTTTTTTCCATTTCGATTCAGGTTAATTATAATAGAGTAATAGTGTTCTCCATCCTATTCTTTATGCCTTTTGATTTGGTTCATCGAAAACCGTATGGATCAGGAGCTGGATTTTGCTAAATTATTTACTTGGTCTGGTGCCACAGTTGGGAGATTCCTGCTTCAAAGCTTCCCGTGTATGTTTGGAACATCCCTGGTGGGAGTCAAGTAGAATTTAGCAACAAAGCTGCTGACTTGTAATGTGGCAGCTATCTTACACTCGGTGAAGTGCCCTTCTTATGCTTGTATGTCATGTTTGTTTGTCATGCTTCTTTCCAGTTTAAGATGCTAAATGGTGAATCACATTTACACCGCATTTTGGATACTTTCTTTAAGAAATTTTAGTTATCATAATATCACCGAGTGCATTTTGCATATGATTCCTGCTCCTATTTTTTATGTCAGCATTCGAACTAGTATTTTGAACTTGGATTGTAAGAATGCTTAGTGCATTGCAATAAGGTGATATGAATGTCGATCATTTTGATGCTACCCTTGTTTGCAAAAGTGTTTACTAGGTTACCGACATCACACTACACTTTTACATGCTACTTTATTTGCTTTTCATTTGTGTGGTTTGTTCTACATATAGGGAAATGGCTTCAAAACAAGTAGTAAGTACCATGAGATTTAGATGTTGATGCAATTGTATTCGGTCGTGCTAGTCATGGAAGGTAATTCTTTGCTTTCCAGTCAGTTGCCATGTTAGATCATCATCAATAAATTTAATCATATATGAAATGTCTTCATTTTAGTTCTGTAAGAAAGATTTAGAGGATCGCTTTTGTTGAATTATAACAATTTTCTCTACTGTAATTTGCAATGTGCCTTATGAAGGTTCCTTCGGGATCAGCACTTGGGATCATCATCAATAAATTTGCAACGGCACTAGCACAACACTATCTTGAGTTTCCACGTAGGCACAACGATTCTGTCAATATCCTTTCTCCTATTGGTTTGAGGACTCATCGTGGCACTGTGAAATTATCTTCGAGCAATTACTTTGATAGAAATTGACTCGTTGTTATTGGTTTTTGGTTGGCTTGAGGCATTTACGATCCATTTTTTTTTTCCCTTCTTTTTTCATCATTTTTTCCTATCGTTTAATAGAAATGATATTAATTATGTAATTTCATAATGGGAATTGTCACTTTTGGGCTTATCCATCTTTGTCCCAAATTAAAATATGCTGCTCACAGCTTAACTTTTTATTTTGCCAATCAAGCTTATAAAAGCTAATTGCAATAATTTATATATTTTTTTTCTATATTTTATGTTTATTACATGACTTCGTATTTATTTCAAGTGGTTTCTACTTTTTTTACTTATTCTTGAGTAAATTATTTGATGAATGAAAATAATTATCATTTTCATCCATCTATTGCCTTTCCGAGACTTGTTATCCTTGTTAAATAAATATTACGAGTTCTGTAGAATCATTTTTTGACATTCTCATACTTTTGTCATCTTTGTTAGTCTTTGAAGTTGTGTAACATTGAGCATCGTCCTGCTGCTGTCTTATACATTCTTGAGAAGAACATTGAAAGATGATATTTTTTGTCCCTGTGGTAACATCGTCCTTATTCAATCCTTGTATTTTTCAAAAAGTATTTAGTCTTGTTTAAGTTGTGAACTTATTTCGTGTCATTTATGAATCTTGATTTTCAAATACTTAAAATATGGTCAGATAGTACTGGTAATCAATCTCCAATTCACAGGATGAATGCGACAGAGTGTAGTATCTTGAAAACTATTATAGAATGATCTTCCTTTAATTCAAAGAAGAACTATTGCTACCGGTATTGTCTTGTTGGCCAAGTTTAGCTTTTTTTTTGTCTATTGTGTTATAATTGGTGGGTTATTTAGATTAAACTATTATAGAATTGTGTTATAATGGGACGGACAAAGAGCTTCTTATCAAGTGGCATATGAGTCTTATTTTCATAAAAAAATTATTTGTTACTGTTCATATAATTGGTTGGTTATTTTTTTTTTTACCTCTTTCATCATTTGAAACCTCTCATTTTGGGCATTGGAAAATAAAATTTTGGTTTTAATACAATAAATACAAGTGAAAATGTGATATGAATATGCTATTTTGTAATTATTAATACCTCCTCTGTAATAACACTGTTTGAATCTTAGCTTTGCACAATCAAGTATTTTTTAAAGTAGTCTATGGGACTACATGGAATCAAGATCATGATTTAGATAAAAAATTATTTAAATTCAAATCATTAAATCATCAAAATTATCAAAATCACTTTCTTAATTCAAGAGATAACATAAAATAGATTTATAACTAAGAATCACTTGTTGAAAAATTCTAAAGCCTTTAGAGATATTTTTAAGAAAAAAAGCATTCTCCCCCCCTTTTTTTTTGTTTCAATTTAAGTGATTTGATTTCATACAAATATGCCCAAGTTTTTACCCCAAATTAAAATATACATCATAGTTTAAAATCGAAAGAGCAAGATTTATCACAAAAATCATCAAGATCAAAAAAGTATAACACATAATTTCAAAACATATGATTTCAAATCATCGTTACTTCAAATCTTCATGCATGATATAAAATCATCAAGCATGATATCAAACCTTTTAAAATTTTCATTACATCATTACATCATTATATCATTAAAACATCAAGCATGATTTCATTAAACATAAGGCATTTTCAATCAAAATCATTTTATTTTTTATAGTAATATAATTTTCTTTTTAAGTGAATCTAATTTTTCATGCTTAGTGCTAGGAGTTAACAGACAATTTTCATGCTTGAATTTTTAATTTTTTTAAATCATTAGAAAGAGAAGCATGATTTTTTTTTATTTTTTACTAACTAATTTAAAAATAACTCATGAAAAGCATCAAGTAATTTCAAAATAAATTAAAGGGGTTTTGATTGAGTCACTTACCTTATTGTCAAAAGGCACCAAAGTGTGGTTCGCAACTTCGTCTTCGGATGTACTCATTTCATTCTGCACTATCACCTTGAGTGTTTTCTTCTTTTGTGCGAGCATCTTCTTCTTTAGTTGCGGACATTCGTTTGTGAAGTACCCCGGTTGATTTCATTCATAGCAAATTATTTTGTCCCTTTTAAGTTTATTTTTATTCTTTAATTCTTGTTTTATGAACTTTTTAAATTTTATTGTTAGGAGTTCAAGATCATCATGATCATCATTATCATCATCACTTGAGTTTTCTCTTAAGTGATCTTCTTTTATTCTAAGTGTCAAATCCTTCCTATTCTTTGGAAGGTAGTTCTCATGTTCATTTTATGTCATACAACTCATTTTATTAGGCATTAAAGACCCGATAAGTTCTTCAAGTGGAAACTTGTTTAAGTCTTTTGCCTCTTGTATTGTAGTTAATTTTGAATCCTAATTTCTAGAAAGAGATCATAAAACTTTATTAACAAGTTTAAGATTCAAAAAAACGTTTGTCAAGAGCTTTTAAACCATTGACGACATCCATAAAACGGGTGTACATGTCTCCAATGGTTTCGCTTGGTTTCATATGAAACAATTTAAAATCATGTATCGGAAGATTAATATTCAAATCTTTAACTATACTAGTGTCTTCATGTATGATTTCAAGAGTGTGCCAAATCTCATGAGTTATTTCGTAAATAGAAACTTGATTGAATTGATTTTTATCTAAAGTACAAAATAAAGCATTTATAGCTTTGGTGTTCAACGAGAAAGTCTTCTTCTCTAAATCATTTCATTCATTCATTGGAAGAGAAGACTTTGAAATTCGTTTTCAATAATATTTCATAAATTCAAATATAAAGAAAGCAAAAAAACTCTTATTTGAGTTTTCCAATATGTATAGTCCATTCCATTGAACATAGGAGGACGAATGATAGAGTGACCATCTTGAAAGTCGAAAAGAGCCATTTCTCTAGGGTGTTAAACCAAACGAGAAAAAAACGTGGCTTTAATACAAATTGTTAGGATCGAGTCGGCACTAAGAGGGGGGTGAATTAGTGCAGCGATAAAAATTATGTCGGTTTAAAAATCTTCGTATGATTAAAATCGATATCTGAAAAGAGTTTAACTTGAAAGTGTTTGTAAGCGTAGTGAATAAGTGAGTAAAGTAGTTTGCAATGAAAGTAAAGAGCTTAAAGTAAATACAAATTGAGTTTTATAATGGTTCAGTCATCGTGACCTATATCCACTCTTGATTCCTCTTCACTCGAGGTCACCGGCTTCCACTACTAATCTTTCTTCAATGGACGAAGATTAACTACCATATTATACTCTTTCTCCTTTCGATAGGCTTAGGAGAGAACCTTTACAACCTCTCTTTTAGATCTCACTCCTCCCTTAGAAAACTTATAACTCTAAGAGAAAGAGACTCTAAATCCTAAGAGAGTTTCTAACTTTTTCTCAAGTATTCTTTCCCCCTTTTTCAACTTATTTTTTGTGCTCAATTCTTGCATCTCCATATAGGAATAGATGGGATATTTATAGACCCCAAATAACTTCAATGTTGGAGCCAAAAAAAGGTCTCATCTTGGGTTTCCCGAGTCCTAGCGGTACCACTGCTTGTGTTGGGTGATACTATCATCTGAAACACTAACACTAGGTGGTATCACCGTCCAGTCTAACAGTACTACCGCCAGTACCCTCTGACACTAGGTGGTACCATTACCTGACATAGTTTGGGAGAGTGTGTCTGGGCGGTACCACCGCACAGTCTAGCGGTACTACTACCTAACATAGTCTTAAAGACTATGTCTAGGCGGTACCATCGCCAAACCTTGCTATAGGACAATAAATGGGTCGAACAACAGGACCAATTCAGCCTTGATTCAGGCCCAATTAGCCCTTAATTGAGTTTACATTGTTTCACCCCAATACCGACTCAATTATACCTAAACTAACTTGATTTAGATATACAATTACAAGCATAAATCCTATATTGTCCGGCATGTCATTGGTTCATCCGACGATTCGTTCGATTCTTCGGTGCATCATCCTCTCCTTTGGCGTATTGCCTAATTGGCATGTTGACTCCTGCAACTTCTAATCTTCTTGGCGCAATATCCGATCCTTTGGCCCAATGTCCAAACTCACAACATGAAGCCTTCTACCGATACGTCAAACGATCCTCCGGCCCGATGTCCAAACTCTTTACGTGTTCTACTCCGGCCCAACGTCTAATTCCTCCTGCTTTAATTGATTTGCCTTTTCTGATCGAAGTTAGTTCTGCGTCACTCAAATTATAGACTAGATCGTTATCTCTATCAATTGGTTTCATCAACAAAATATGAGATTCAAAAGTACTACCGATAGTTAATACTGTCAAGCAATGGTACCACCCTATCAAGCGATGGTACTGCCCTGTCAAGCGATGGTACCGCTAGAGCCCAGTCTCCGAGGCTTTTCGCCTAGACTAGGCGGTGGTACCGCCTAGTATCAGTCTGCAAGCGGTGGTCCTACCCAATAATGGTAGTGGTACTGCCAGTACCTTAGAAACCTAGGATAAGACACCATTTCTAAACCATTGGGGCCTATAAATATCCCACTCTTTCCTGCATGAAAGAGCACGAAAGTGTGAACAAAAATCTTGAGATTTTAGATTGTAAAATTGCTAAATGTCCTCCTCCTCCCTTTCTAGTTTTGTAATCATTTAAGAGGTGTAAGGCTTGTAAGAGTTGTCTCCTAAATCCATGAAAAAGAGAAAGTATTGTAAGAGAGTAGTTGGTCTTTGTCTAATAAAGGAAGACCATTAGTAGACACCGTTGGCCTCAACAGAGGAGGAATCGGGAGTGGACATAGGTCACGATGACCAAACCACTATAAATTTAGTATGCACTCTCTTTTGCTCTTCATTACTACTATTCTATATTTTTAATTGCTTATTACATTTATTTCGAAACACACTTTTGATATCAATTTCGATATAAGTTTCATCGAATCAAACTTTTCAAAATTATTAAAATTTTTTGAATCGACGAAATTTTTATAGTAAGCACTAATTCACCCCCCACCCCCTAGTGCCGACTCGATCTTAATACAGACAAATTAGTTTGAGTTCCTAAATGAACCATAAATAACTTAATTCCATTAGTTAAGATAGGTAGATCTTTTCATGAGGGACCTAAAGCTAAATGAGTACCTATAGCGAATCCCCCTTTCTTGTAGATATGTCTACAATCAAAAGTTCGAAGGAAGAGATGGTACCTTAATAGTGGATGCTCAAGACACATGATTGGAGATCTAATATAATTCTCTAAGTTCACTAGCCACGATGAAGGATATGTCATATTTGGAGATAATAACAAATGAAAAATTATTGATAAAGGAAATATAGGTAATAAATCAAACATCTTAATTAAAAATATTTTATTAGTATATGGTTTAAAACATAACTGATTAAGCATTAGTCAATTGTGTGATAAGGGCTATAACATCAAATTTGAATCTAATGCTTGCATTATAGAGATACCTCACAAAAATATATCTTTGATTGCCTTAAGGACTAATAATATGTATACCATTGATCTTAATGATTTTTTATGATAAAACTTACTTTTCGATTTTAAACAATGATGCATGGCTTTAGCATAGAAGATTAAGCTATATAAGTATGAAACTAATTTCACAAATTACAACTAAAGAAATTGTAAGAGGTACACTTAAAATTAAATTTGTCAAAGATAAAATTTATGATACATGCCAACTAGGTAAACAAATAAAGAGTAGCTTTAAGTCTAAAAATCAAGTATCTCTAGACCACTATAATTAATTCATATGGACTTATTTGGACCAATTGATATCACAAGTCTAGGAGGTAGCAAATGTTGAATCTCGGATTTTCATGATGACGTCAATTGGTGCATTAATGATCTAATCCATATGATGAGATAAGTGATGCAGGACTAACTAAGATCATGAGAAAGGTAAAATGATTAAAAAAAAATTAAAGTTAGGCCAGAGTCAATGATCGGGCATCGGGTCGGATGAATTGGGGGATACACTAAAGGATAAGACAATGCAGTGAAAGCTCGCCGGAAGATCGCTAAAAGTTCACCGAGAGTTCTGTTGAACAATTGATATGTCAGATAACTTAGATTACATGTATCGTAATTGTTTTTGCCTTAACTATTGTAGTTAGGATTTTAATTCGAGTTATTTTTGGGAGAAATCCTACTAACTCAATTAGGGGCCAATTGGGCCTAAAACAAGACTGAATTGAGCTGTTTGGATGGCCCAATCAGCCAATTGGAGCCATGTTAGGCGATGGCACCGCCCAGACTAGGCGGTGGTACTACTTGAGGCTCAGCCTCCCAAGTGGTCTGAGCGATGGTACTGCCGGCAGTTAATGCTTCCAAGCGGTGGTACCACCTTGTCAAGCAGTGGTGTTACTAGAGCCCGATCTCCAAGGCTCTATCAGGCGATCGTACCACCTAGATTGGATAGTGGTACCACCCAATATTAGTCTGCACGTAGTGGTACTGCCCAATACTAGCGGTGGTATCGCCCAATACCCCATAAACCTGAGATGAGATACTTTTTGACTCCATTTTTGAAGCCATTGGGGCTTACAAATACCCCACTCTTTCCTGCATGAAAGAGTACAAAAAGTGTGAACAAAATTCTTAAGATTTTGGTTGTAAAAGTGTTGAAAAGGTACTTAGTGTCCTCCTCCTTCTCCTTTAGCCTTGTGATCAATCTAAGAGAGGTGTGAGGCTTATAAAAAAATTGTATCCTAAACATATAAAAAGGATAAAATGTTGTAAGAGGGTGGTTGGTCTTCGCCCATTGAAGGAAGACCGTTAGTGGACACCGGTGGCCTCAACAGTGGTGGAATTAGAAGTGGATGTAGGTCACGATGACCGAACCACTATAAATTTGTTGTGCTTTCTTTTTATGTCATTTCTTTCATGCTTTTCATTCTCTTTACTCACTGATTTACTTGCTCATTGCCCTCAATCACTTACAAATATTTTTTAAATATTTTTTAAAGTTTTGTAAGCTAGTTCAAAATGAAAAGGGTTTTATGATTTTTTTTATTCGTAATGATCATGGTGGTGAATTCAAAAAATCATGATTTTCAAGATTTTTATGAGTAAAATGGGTATGACCACAATTTCTTTACTCTAAGAAACCCACAACAAATTGGAGTTGTTGAGAGAAAAATAAGAAGTTTACAAGAAATGACAAGAACCATGCTTAATGAACATAGCCTACCCAAGTATTTTTAGGCCGAAGCCATTAACATGATATGCTATGTCATGAATAGGGTACTTGTAAGATCATTACTTTCTAAAACATCTTATGAATTGTGAAAAAATAAAAAACCCAACATTCGTATTTTAAAGTTTTTGGTTGTAAATATTTTATTTTAAATAAAAAAGATGTCTTAAGAAAATTTGATGCTAAATCCAATAAAAGAATATTTCTTAGATATTCTTCTATTTTTAAAGCTTATCATGCTTTTAATAAAAGAATTTTAGTTATTGAGGAATCATGTTGGTTTTAATGAGATTTTCAAATTAAAAAAATAATTTTGTTGATGATTTTGATTTTGATACTTTAAATTTGAATGAAAATTCTCCTCTTTTAAGCAACTTGGTGCATCTACTTCCAAAGAATCCTTATCAAAGGAATGGAAGTATCTAGATACTCATCCTAAGGAGCTAATTATTAGAGATACATCAAAAGGTGTTCAAACTCGTTCGTCATTTAAAAATTTTTATGCTAATGCTGCCTTTTTGTCTCAAATTGAACCAAAATGCATTTACGATACTCTAAAAAATGATTCATGAGTTTTTACAATGCATGAGGAGTTCAATCAATTTGAGAGAAATAAGATGTGGAAGCTTATTCTTAGACCTAGTGACCCTCTTGTAATTGACACTAAATAAGTCTTTAAAAACAAGCAAGATGAACTTAGTATCGTGGTTCGAAACAAGGCTAGATTAGTGGCCAAAGGTTTCAACAAAGAAGAAGGTATCGATTATGAAGACACATTCACTCCTATGGCAAAACTAAAAGCTATAAGGATACTCTTTGCCTATGCATGTTGTAATAATTTGAAGTTATTTCAAATGGATGTTAAAAGTATTTTTCTTAATAGCTTTATTTAAGAAGAAGTTTATGTTGAACAATCACCCAAATTTGAGAATGCTCTTTTTCTGAACCATGTTTTTAAGTTATCTAAGGCTATTTATGGATTAAAATAAACTCCAAGGGCTTGGTATGAGAGACTTAGTTCATTTCTTATTAAGAATAGTTTCTTAAAAGGTAATGTCGATACTGCTAGTCATAGGTGCCCTGCAAGCCAATCACATGAGTGATGGCACGTATGACATGATACATATTCTTTTTTCTTATTATATTATTTGATATTTTATTACTTTATATTGCTTATATATATATATATTGTTGAATCTTGTATTTCGATGATGAAACTATTAGGATCAAGAGCACTAAGAGGGGGGGGGGGGGGGGGTGAATTAGTGCAGCGGAAAACTTTCTGCGATTAAAACGAAACTGCGTTCGTTTGATAAAAACGATTTCGATGTAAAAGTCGATTCTAAGATTACTTTAACTTAAGATTAAGCGAGATGACGTTAAAGTAAATCTATGAAGGCAGTTTGCAGTTTATGATGAAAATCAGAATGCAAGTGCAAACTGAAATGCGACGTTCGTACGATAAAACTGATTTACGTCTAAATGCCAATTTTGAGGATACTGAACTTTGAGATATGTTTTATAAATGCACAGAAGGCAGTTTGCAGTTATGATTGAAATCAAAATGTAAACGTAAACTGAAATGTAATGATCGTACGAAAAAGCTGATTTACGTCTAAACACAGATTCGGAAAGCTCTGAACTTAGAAACTCGTTCGTAAAAGAGCAGAAGGCAGTAGCTATTTAGGAGGTTTGTAGTAAAGATAAAATGCTCAAAGTAAATGCAAACTGAGATTTAGAGTGGTTCGGTCAATCTTGACCTACTCCACTTTTGGCTTCCTCCACCGACGAGGTCACCGACGTCAACTAGAGGCCTTCCTTCAATGGGCGAAGGCCAACCACCCTTTTACAGTTTCACTCCTTTTGACGGGCTTAGGAGACAACCCTTACAGAATTTTCTCTCATCTCTTTACAACTCAGAACTTGGAAGAACAGAGGGAGAAGGACTTTTGGCCTTTACAATAATTTTGAGCTCTAAGAATCACAGAAAAAGATCAAGATTTCGGTATATGTCTGTGCTCTTTCAGTGCTGAATGGGTGGGGTATTTATAGGCCCCAACCCAGTTCAAATTTGGAGCTCAAAACTGTCAATTCCCGGAATTCCGGGATCAGGCGGTTGCACCTCCTGACTGGAGCGGTTGCACCGCTTGGCAGAGCTCGAAGACTGAGCCTTTGGGCGGTGCCACCTCCTGTCAGGGGCGGTTGCACCTCTCTGCCAGAGCTCGAAGACTGAGCTTAGGCGGTTGCACCTCCTGACTGGGGCAGTTGCATCGCCTGCCAGAGCTCGAAGACCGAGCTCAAGCGGTGCCACCTCTTGTCAAGGGCGGTTGCACCGCCCAGTCGCTCGGAGACTGAGCCCAGGCGGTGCTACCTCCTGGCTAGGACGGTTGCACCGCCCAGTCTCGCTCGGAGACTTAGCCTAGGCGGTGCTACCTCCTGGCTTGGGCGGTTGCACCTCCCACAGCAATCAGGGTCCGAATGGGTAGATCCATTCGGCCCAAATTGGGTTTTTCAGGGCCCAATTGCCCCAAGATTAAGCTAATGGGATCACCTCCCATTTCCAACTTAATCATTGTGCTAACTACGATAAATCCTAAGATAATTTCTGCAGCTTGCTCCGGTGCGTCAATCGCTTTTTCCGGCGAGTTTCCGGTGAACTTCCGTCGATCATCCGATGAACCCTCGGTGATTCTCCTGCGGACTTCCGGCAAACTCCTGGACTTGCGATGATACACTTGGCGAGTTCCGACGAGCTTCTTTAGCAAGCTTATGGACTTCTCGGATTTGTTCCCGCAGAACCTCCGACGATAGTCCGAACTTCCGTCGAGCTCTCGAACTCCCAACGTGATCATTGTCATGATTCCGGCGTAACTCCTGCTGCATGTCTTTCTTCCATCGTAGTTAATCCTGCACACTCAAAACAAAAACTTCGATCGAGACAATTAATCCTAAGCAATTAACCAAGTTGTCCGGTATGTCATTGGTCCCTCGACGCTTCGTTCGATTCTTCGGCGCATCGTCCTTTCCTGTAGCCTATTGCCTAATCGACCAGTTGACTCTGCAACTCCGATATCCTTGGCACAATACCCACTCTTCTTGGCCCGATGCCCGAGTCCACGGCCCGAAGCCTTCTATCGATACGTCGACTGATCCACCGGCCCGACGTCCAATCTTCTGACATGTTCCTCCGGTACAACATGATTTTCCTGCTTTAATTGTCTCATCCTGATCAAAGCATCCTGCGTCACTCAAAACGCAGATTAAATCATAAACATATATCGAGTAGTTTCATCATCAAAATACGAGATTCAACAATCTCCCCCTTTTTGATGATGACAACCACTTGATGACGGAGTTAAACTTAACTCTCAGAGTTTAAATAAACTCCCCCTATCAATATGCCATATTGATAGAATCTTGAATTCAAACTGAATTCAAGTCATTGCAATATTCATCATGAATACTTGCAACACGTCATCATGAACTTATGCATAAGCTTATGCATAACATGTCATGTCATCAACATACTTCTCCCCCTTTGTCATCAACAATAAGGAGAAGTACCACAATCAAGTGTTTGTGATATTGGTTCAACTCATTGCATGAAAAACATAATATCAAGTTTTATCATCATGCAGTTTTGAAGCCAGAAAATTTAGCAAATGTTACATCATGCTTAGAACATTCAAGCTATCAAGTTTTAGATATGCAAGTTTTACAGCATACAAGATAGCACTTTTATAACATGCAAGCTAGCAATGTTGCAATATTTTAGAACTTGCAAGCTAGCAATTTAGAGATGTTCAAGAAGGCAACTCTTGCTTCTTGAAATATGCAAGTTGCAAGCTAGCAAATTTTTACGATATGCAAGTTTTGCTTCTTGAGATAGGCAAGATAGCACTTTTGCAATTTTTGTTTGGCAAGCTTGTGATGTTCAAGATAACAAGCTCTTTCTTCTCTTTTGAGAAGTGTCATTTTTGCTTTCTTTGCAAAGTGCAAGCTAGCAAAATGCCAAACTAGCAAGAGATAATGTTTTACATGAGGCAAGCAAACAATTTGGCAAGTGTTACATTTGCATCTTCTCTTTAGATGTGCAAGAAAATAAACAAGTTTTTGCATTTTCTTGACATTTCAAGCTAGCAATTATCGGTGATGTTCAAGATAGCAATTTCTTCTCTTTTGTAATTTTTGCTTTTTTCTTGAATTGTGCTAGCAATCTATCTCCCCCTTTGTCATTGTCAAAAAGAAGGGAAAAACCCTTTACATCAATTTCTAAATCATGACAAAGGTAAGTAATCATTCTTATTTGTGCATCATTATAGTTTCAATGCACAAATTCATTAACATTACATTTCATTTTTTTTTATGCATGATACCGAAAAATCAATCATCATCATGAGCATATCAAACATGATATTCAAGCATTCATGATATATCATTTTGGCAACATGATCATAGATATTCAAACGATGGTATCTAAATATCAGAATTCATTACATCCTATTATGCATGATCATTAACTCCTCATTTGTATTTTATGCATTATTTCATTTCATCTCATAAGGAATATCAAGAAGAGTTATTGGATGATGAGATAAATATTTTATGAATACACGGAATATCATAAGTGTTTCATGTATTCATATTATCACATGAAGCATATTATCATTTTTAAGATTCATAACATGAATAACATTATTACTATTTCATCAAAATCAATTTCGAGATTCACACAATATCATGAAATCATTAATCTCGATAAGATGGGAAAAGCATTTTCTTTTTAAGTGATTCTTTTAACACATCATAAAAAACTCATTCATAATTAAAGTGATTTACAAGATATCATAAATGAATTTATCACTTGTATTTCATCAAAATCGAGAACTCTAGAGATAGAAAATGATTGAAGCATTTAATCTGATTGAAGCATGATTCATATTTAAAGTGTATCTTATGTCGTAAATACGAATCAAGCATTTGTCAAATCTGAAATTATCCTCAAAATTACATTCAATAAATTCATATATGACAAGCATAGATTTATTGAAAAATCAATAAGATAGAGGATTACATTTCAAGTGTTCTTCAATTGTAGCATTTCATCACATGGTAAGATATCAATGCGTAAAATTACGATACAAGTTCTTGATATCTTAACGCATGATGCAAACATGGCATAAAGCAAATTTGGCAATCATAGCATCAATTCATATAAGCATTGCAAATATGGCAATCATATCAATTCATATATCTCTTGATGATGCAAGCATGGGATAATCATAGCATAGTGTTTATAGCATCAATTCATATATTTCTCCTCTTTTTTAAGTGTTTCATCTTAAGTGATCGATTTTATGTTAGCATGCATTTTCATTTATGTCAAATGAAAACATGCATCAACGTTTAGGATCGTAAAATGAATTTCATCATAAAACCATCAATCACAAAAATCATCATGTATAACTTTAAAATCTCATGCATAAAATCATCAAATCATAGTATCAAAACTTTAATATCTTCATTGCAACATTAAGCAAGGTTTCATTGAACATAATTTTGAATGATTCTTATAAATGCCTAAAACTTCTTTAGTTTTAATTTATATGATTGACTTTATAATAGCATGCTCAAATCTTTATTCTTATGTCAAAACCATACATCATATTTAACAAACAAAGACAATAAAAAATATCAAGCCTTCCAGACAAAAGCCATGTATCGTCATTGAAAAGCAATATGAAAATCATCAAAATATACATTCTTGCTTCTCAAGCACATAAATAAGATTAATCTCACTAGGTGTACAATCATTAGATTTCTATCTTGCATTAACATAAGACATGCAATTTTCATTATCATTTTCAAAATTACAAGCATGATCATATTTTTGCATTTTCATTATTAAATTATTAAAAATGTAATTTTCAAGAAAATTTAAAGAAAAAGAAAAATGCATCATGAAAAGCATCATGTAATTTCGAAGTAAATTAAAGGCATTTTGATTACCTCGGCATCGAAAGGCGTAAAGGCGTAGTTTGCCACCTCGCCTTTGTTGATTTTCTCCTCGTCTTCAGAGGAGTTCGATTCATCCCAATTTTTGTTCTTCTTCTTGCGTTCAAAGCAAGTAGTTCCGTTATTTTTACTTTTTAATTTTTGTTTCATTTGTAGTTTAAGTTCACCATCACTTGAGCTTATGCTCAAGTGGTCTTCAAATGTTCTATGTCCCAAATCCTTCCTTTTTTTTGGAAGGTGGTTCTCAAGTTCTTCACGTGCATTGTACGTCATTTCATATGTGATCAAGGAACCAATTAGTTCTTCAAGTGGAAATTGGTTCAAGTTTTTCGATTCTTGAATAGCAGTTAATTTTGAATCCCAAGGTTTAGAAAGTGAGCGCAAAATCTTGTTTACGAGTTCAAAATCTGAAAAACATTTTCCAAGAGCTCTTAAATTATTAACGACATCCGTGAAACGGGTGTACATGTCGCCTATAGTCTCGCTTGGTTGCATTCGAAAAAGCTCAAAATCATGCAATAAAATGTTAACTTTCGAGTCTTTGACTCTACTAGTTCCTTCGTGCGTGATTTCAAGTGTTCGCCAAATGTCAAAAGCCGTTTCGCACGTAGAAATCCGATTGAACTCATTTTTGTCTAAAGCGCAAAATAAGGCATTCATAGCCTTCGCGTTTAAAGAAAAATACTTCTTCTCCAAATCCGACCATTCGTTCATCGGTTTAAAGGGAAGTTGAAAATTATTTTCAACGATATTCCATAAATCCAAATTCATAGAAGTCAAGAAAACTCTCATTCGAGTTTTCCAATAAGTGTAGTCCAATCCGTTAAACAACGGTGGACGAAAAACCGATAAACCCTCTTGAAAGCCATGAAGAACCATTTCTCTCGGGTGTAAATCCGAAATGAAAAATACCGGGCTCCGATACCAATTGTTTGGATCAAGAGCACTAAGAGGGGGGGGGGGTGAATTAGTGCAGCGGAAAACTTTCTGCGATTAAAACGAAACTGCGTTCGTTTGATAAAAATGATTTCGATGTAAAAGCCGATTCTAAGATTACTTTAACTTAAGATTAAGCGAGATGATGTTAAAGTAAATCTATGAAGGCAGTTTGCAGTTTATGATGAAAATCAGAATGCAAGCGCAAATTGAAATGCGATGTTCGTACGATAAAAGCGGTTTACGTCTAAATGCCAATTTTGAGAATACTGAACTTTGAGATACGTTTTATAAATGTGCAGAAGGCAGTTTGCAGTTATGATTGAAATCAAAACGTAAACGTAAACTAAAATGTAATGATCGTACGAAAAAGTTGATTTACGTCTAAACGCAGATTCGGAAAGCTCTGAACTTAGAAACTCGTTCGTAAAAGCGCAGAAGGCAGTAGCTATTTAGGAGGTTTGCAGTAAAGATAAAATGCTCAAAGTAAATGCAAACCGAGATTTAGAGTGGTTCGGTCAATCTTGACCTACTCCACTTTTGGCTTCCTCCACCGACGAGGTCACCGACGTCAACTAGAGGCCTTCCTTCAATAGGCGAAGGCCAACCACCCTTTTACAGTTTCACTCCTTTTGACGGGCTTAGGAGACAACCCTTACAGAATTTTCTCTCCTCTCTTTACAACTCAGAACTTGGAAGAACAGAGGGAGAAGAACTTTTGGCCTTTACAACAATTTTGAGCTCTAAGAATTATAGAAAAAGATCAAGATTTCGGTATATGTCTGTGCTCTTTCAGTGCTGAATGGGTGGGGTATTTATAGGCCCCAACCCAGTTCAAATTTGGAGCTCAAAACTGTCAATTCCCGGAATTCCGGGATCAGGCGGTTGCACCTCCTGACTGGAGCGGTTGCACCGCCTGGCAGAGCTCGAAGATTGAGCCTCTAGGCGGTGCCACCTCCTGTCAGGGGCGGTTGCACCTCTCTGCCAGAGCTCGAAGACTGAGCTCAGGCAGTTGCACCTCCTGACTGGGGCGGTTGCACCGCCTGCCATAGCTCGAAGACCGAGCTCAAGCGGTGCCACCTCTTTTCAGGGGCGGTTGCACCGCCCAGTCTCGCTCGGAGACTGAGCCCAGGCGGTGCTACCTCCTGGCTGGGGCAGTTGCACCGCCCAGTCTCGCTCGGAGACTTAGCCTAGGTGGTGCTACCTCTTGGCTTGGGTGGTTGCACCTCCCATAGCAATCAGGGTCCGAATGGGTAGATTCATTCGGCCCAAATTGGATTTTTCAGGGGCCCAATTGCCCCAAGATTAAGCTAATGGGATCACCTCTCATTTCCAACTTAATCATTGTGCTAACTACGATAAATCCTAAGACAATTTCTGTAGCTTGCTCCAGTGCGTCAATCGCTTCTTCCGGCGAGTTTCCGGCGAACTTCCGTTGATCATCCGATGAACCCTCGGTGATTCTCCTGCGGACTTCCGGCAAACTCCTGGACTTGCGACGATACACTTGGCGAGTTCCGACGAGCTTCTTTGGCAAGCTTATGGACTTCTCGGATTTGTTCCCGCAGAACCTCCGACGACAGTCCGAACTTCCGTCGAGCTCTCGAACTCCCAACGTGATCATTGTCATGACTCCGGCGCAACTCCTGCTGCATGTCTTTCTTCCATCGTAGTTAATCCTGCACACTCAAAACAAAAACTTCGATTGAGACAATTAATCCTAAGCAATTAACCAAGTTGTCCGGCATGTCATTGGTCCCTCGACGCTTCGTCCGATTCTTCGGCGCATCGTCCTTTCCTGCACCCTATTGCCCAATCGGCCAATTGACTCCGTAACTCCGATATCCTTAGCACAATACCCGCTCGTCTTGGCCCGATGCCCGAGTCCATGGCCCGAAGCCTTCTGTCGATAAGTCGACTGATCCACCAGCCCGACGTCCAATCTTCTGACATGTTCCTCCGGTACAACATGATTTTCCTGCTTTAATTGTCTCATCCTGATCAAAGCATCCTACGTCACTCAAAACGTAGATTAAATCATAAACATATATCAAGTAGTTTCATCATCAAAATACGAGATTCAACAGAAACCACTTGATATGTGTTTATGATTTAATATGTGTTTTGAGTGACGTAGGATACTTTGATCCGGATGAGACAATTAAAGCAGGAAAATCACGTTGCGCCAGAAGAACATGTTAGAAGATTGGACGTCGGGCCGGTGGATTGGTCGACATATCAACAGAAGGCTTTGGGTCATGGATTCGTGCATCGGACCAAGAAGAGCGGAGCTTGTACCAAGGATATCGGAGTTGCGGAGTCAACTGGCCGATTGGGTAATAGGCCGCAAGAGAGGATGATGTGCCAAAGAATTGGATGAAGCGTCGAGGGACCAATGACATGCTAGACAACTTGATTAATTGCTTAGGATTAATTGTCTCGATCGAAGTTTTATTTTAAGTGTGCAGGATTAACTATGATAGCTTGAAGACATAAAGCAAGTCTACCGGAGTCAAGTTCGATGGGTGTTTGAGAGTCCGCTGAGAGTCCGAAGATTCCTCGGAAGAACTACCGGAACCAACCGAGAAGCAATCGGGGACTTGCCGAAGTTTTCGTCCGCCGGAGAGATCATTAGAGGTTCATGGAGATTACCGAGAAGGTTCGGCTACTTGCTAAAGACTCGCTGAACTCGCCACAAGACCGAGAGCCTATTGGAAGTCCGCCGGAAGAAATCAGAGGGTGTATTGGAAGTCCGTCGGAAGTTTGCTGAAAAGCTCATCGGAAGGAAACTCGACGTTGCCATTAAAAACTTGCTTAGGACTATGACTTAATTTCATAGTTTGCATGTAGTTAGGGTTAGGATTAAAGGTTAATCTTATAACCCGGTTAGGGGCCAATTGGGCCTGAGTTTGGACTGGTTTGGGCCAAGTTTGGAGCCCAACCAGTGAGCTGAAATAGTCTAGGCGGTGGCACCGCCTAGAACCCGAAGGATCGGGTGGTGGTACCATCAGATTAGGCAGTGGCATCGCCCAGCACCTGAAAGATCGGGCAGTGGCACCACCACCGATAAGCGGTGGCACCGCAAGTAAATGGTCAATATGACATTGACAGGCGGTGGCACCGCCACCGACAGGCGATGGCACCGCTAGCTCCGGGAATCTAAGAGGAATTCAAAATTTGGAGCCTAAATTTGAATCCTCTTGGGGTCTATAAATACCTCTCAATTCTCAGCAGAGAAGATAACATTTGAGAAGTTATAAATTGAAAAAAGCTTTAGCAAAAGTCTTGTTTTCAATAGCTTAAGTGTTCACCTCCCTCTTTCTCTTTGAAAAATCTGTAAGAGTGTGAACCACTTGTAAAAAGGTTATAAGAGAGGTATTTGGTCCTTCCCCTTCAAAGTGATTTGCTAGTGGAAATTGGGAGCCTCATCGAAGAAGGCTTTATAAGTGGATGTAGGTCATTTGACCGAACCACTTTAAATTGTTGTGTTTTTTGAATGTGTGAGTGTTTAACTTTTTGAAACCTTTATTTACATTGCAGCAAGCTTTTGGTTTTCATCTCCTTACTTTACTCGAGCTACTTTTACCAAATCATTCTTTATTGAATCAAAATCTCTACGCATTTATGAAATTATTTTCAAACTTACAAGTTTTAATCCGCTGCACTAATTCACCCCCCCCCCCCCCCCCCTAGTGCCACTCCAATCCTAACAATTGGTATCAGAGCTACGGTTTTCTACTTTTGTTTAACACCCAAACAGAAATGGCTCTTTTCCACTTTCAAGAGGGTTACTCTCTCATTCGTCCTTCCTTTTTCAATGGGACGGACTACACTTATTGTAAAACTCGAATGACAATTTCCTTGCTTTCTTTGGATTTAAATTTATGGCACATAGTCAAAAATGGATTTGAAATGTCTTCTCTTCTAATGAACCATTAGAATGATTTGGAGAAGAAGATGTTTTCTCTAAATGCAAAGGCTATGAATGCCTTATATTGTGCACTTGACAAAAATAAATTTAATCGCATTTCGATTTGTGATTCAGCTTTTGATATTTGGAGAACTCTTGAGGTCACTCATGAAGGCACTAGCCGAGTGAAAGAGTCCAAAATCAACATTCTTGTGCATTTTTACAACTTTTCCGGATAAAACCAAGTGAGTCCATCGGAGACATGTACACCCGTTTCACGGATGTCATCAATGGACTCAAAGCTCTTGGTAAAGATTTTTCTAACTTTGAACTAGTAACTAAAATTTTAAGATCCCTTCCAAAGAGTTGGGATCCAAAAGTTACGGCAATTCAAGAGGTCAAGGACCTTAAAACATTTCCTCTCAAAGAACTAATTGGGTCTTTAATGACCTATGAAATGAATAATATGATAAAAAGGGAACTCGAAAATAATCTTCTAAAGGACAAGAAGGATTTAGGACATAGAACACATGAAGACCACTTGAACATAAGCTCAAGTGATGATGAACTTGAACTCCTCACTAATAAATTTAAAAAGTTAATGAAACAAAAATTTAAGAACAAAAAGAATAGAACTACTCACTTTAAACGCAAGAAAAAGAACAAGAATTGGGATGAATCGAGCTCCTCTGAAGACGAGGAGAAAATCAAGAAAGGTAAGGTGGCAAACTACGCTTTAACCGCTTTTAACGACGAGGTAATTGAAATCCCCTAATTTATTTCGAAATTACATAATACTTTTCATGAGTTATTTTTAATTTAGTTTAGGATTAATTTTCTTGAAAATTACATGAAAATAAAAAAAATTAGAAATCATGCTTATCATTCTAGTATTTTTGAAAATAATCATAAAAATTATATGTTTATGATAAGCAAAATGATTTTGATTAAAAATGCCTTATGAAATATGATATCATGCCTAATAAATTTATTTTTTTGAAACTATGCATGATGATGATGAGTTTTGGGTAATTTGTAGTTTATTGTTCTTGATGATTTCCATAATGATCTTTTACAATTTATGGATTATCGATTTATACCACGATGAAAGTTGCTTTTAAAAAATGATACACAGTTTTTGTATGCAAACTAAGCATGAAAGGATAGATTCACCTAAAATGAAAAACGCATGACTACAACAAATAACAAATGATTTTGGTTGAAAATACCTTATGCTCAATGAAACTATGAATATGCTTTATGTTTAATGATTTCTTTGCCTCATATATCCTATCATGATGAATATTTTAAAAATAAATGAAATTATGTTTGATTTGAAGTAATGCATAATGATCATGCTTAATGAGTTTTCTTTCGAAATGATGCATAATGATTTTTATGATTTATGGATTATCATTTTTTATGATAATAAAAGTGGCTTTAAAAATAATGCATATTTTGATTTGATATAAATGAAATAGGCATGCTTGTGTTAGGACTCTAGCTTGGAGAGTCCTAATTGAGAGGTACATTAATGTAAAACCTGCCTAAGTCGATCCCTATTAAAGAGGTGAAGAGACCGGGTAGGGTTAGGAGGTTGTTTCTTAGAGAAGAATAAGGAGTTGTAAAGCAATAGATGAATATTTTCTATAGCCTTTGAGCAGCAACTTGGAGGGAGGAACCCCTATAGAGTTCCAAGGAGGCCGATCCCCTAAAGAGATCAATCCCAAGTTTAGAATCTGCAAGGGTTCTAACACCTGGTATCAGAGCAGCGTTCTTGGCGTCTCGCTGCCCTTCCACAGCCATCCATCAATCCTCCACAATCGCCCAAAACAATTCCCACAATTGCTTAAAAGATCGTTGCCAAATTCCGCCGTCATCTCCACCACCACGGATCATCCTTTGATCTCCCCGTGAATTGCAACAGGTTCTGGTTTTCTACCTTACTGCTGCTGCAATTTAGTTATCCTTATTTAAAAATCCCAAAAAAAAAATTATTCCTATATTGCTGCATAAATTTTTCATCATAAAGTTTTCATCTCTACGACGAAAGATACATTGCAAAATTCTAGCCACATAGCATCATCTTTTTTATCTTGCTACGGTGCTTTTTCTATCCAAATTTCTACAAAATTTTTATGACATCTTTGACACTTCCTAACAGTGGATTTCCCTTTAGTTTCATGGAAAAATTCTCAATATAAACTATTGATATTTTATGTCCAATCTGCTACACTTGAAAATCTATGCTGCAGAAAATTTCAGCCGCATATTGTTGTCTTAACCCATTTATTTGCTATCTTTTTTGAATGAAATTTCTTATACACTTCATAGATCATCTTGGCTTCTATCTAAGATTGATCTATTGAGAAATTCATCTCTAAAAACAATTTTGTGTTGCTGCAAATTTTCGTCGTAAACCGCTGAAATTTTTCGACAAGAATTCTGCAATCGCAACTTGCACCAATTTCCTTGCTATTATACTGCCGAAATTTTCTTAATTAAATTAGACATCCTTGCAGTTATATAAACTGTGATTTTGCTATCAATTTCCTCCTCAATTCTCTTACTTTTTTGGTGGAAATTACGTCGAGAAACCGTTGTTTCTTTGACGACAATTCTACTCTTACAAGATAGCACATACTTGCTGTAACTTCCACTTATTTCTATCAAACCTTTGCTACCATCTACCACAGATCCAAAACTTTCAACCACAGCCCTAAAACTCCACTAAACCACACCCTCAAACTGCACCCAAAACAGCCATAAAACAAGCCTAAACCGCAGCCTACATATACCAATCCACCAACCCTTTCGACCATCACCTCTCTCAACCTATACATGCCTTTAACCTGACAACAAAAGAGAGATCATAACATCACAGATTTGGAGGCATATACTATGGCATCTGAGGAGGCAATCAATGCTAAATTTGAAGCCTTTGAGGCACGAATGGAGGATATGATTCGGACACTCTTTACTGAACTCAGATTGGGCCGACCACTAAGCCCAAAGAAATCAAATCAAGGAGAGAGCTTTGCCCAATCGCACCAAGCCCGAAGAGATGACTTCCAAAAGAGGAGAGGTTCTATGATCGATCCCAACTATCCACGCATGAGGGTAGACTTCCCTAGATGGGAAGAAGGAGACCCGATTAGTTGGATTTCGCGTGCGGAGCGATATTTTTGGTACCACAAAACCGTGGACGCATCTATGGTGAAAATTACAGCTATACATCTTGAAGGGGATGTCATATAATAGTTTGACTGGTTTGAACATACTTATGGAGTCATTTCATGGCGACAATTCAAAGAAGGACTATTGATCCGCTTCAAACCAACCGATTACGAGAATATTGACGGACAACTAGCAAAGATCCGACAAACCTCTACCATTCAGGAGTACCAAATCAGGTTTGAAAGGTTATCTAATCAAACTCATGATTGGTCTCAAAAATAGCTATTGAGGACCTTCATTGAGGGCTTGAAGCCGGAGATCCGAGGAGAAGTTAGAGCGTGACAACCATATACGCTTATGGCAGCCATCTCCTTCGCACGACATCAAGAGGAACAATTGAACCATGAAGCTTAAAGGACTAGGGTCACTCCTCAACTAGTAATATTGAAGCCCTCAGCCCCCCCTACTGTTGATCGAGTCCCTGCACCAAAGAAGTTGACAAGAGAAGAGCTTCGGGAGCAATCTGCGAAGCGGTTATGTTGGCATTGCGATGAGCCGTGGAGTTACAAGCATTGCTGTAGAAAAGGGAGACTTCTTTTGATTGAACCAATAGAAGAAGAGGTCATTGAACATTCAGAAGAGAACCTTGAACATAAAGAAGATGCGGAAGAAGAGCCACAACCGACTGACGTTACAGTACACGCACTAGCCGGCTACTCAAACCCACAAACGATGAAAGTTGGAGGCCTTCTCAAACAACAACCGATCACTGTTCTCATCGACATGGGCAGTACTACTAACTTCCTAAATAGTAAGCTTGCTAGGTTTGTTGTTAAGGTCACCGACGGACGGATTTTGAATTGTGATTGTAGGCGCGCGCCCGCAGGAGAAACTATTGTTGCAGGACCAAGAGATAATTGCAGATTTCTTCCTTCTCGCTCTTAACAATCATGAGGCCATGCTCAGAATTAAATGGTTGACGACATTAGATGATATTTCCTGGAATTTTATGAAACTAATTATGAAATTTTAAAGTAAGGAGAAATAGGTGACATTGCACGAGAAACGTGGGGGCGACATAACAACGATTTGCACACAACAAATGGAGAAAGTTTTGCATAAAGCATGCAGCAGATTTTTGGTACAACTTGAGCAACAAACTAAAGGAGAGCTAATAGAATTTGAAGATCCAAATCTACTTCCTTTGCTTGCTGAATTTTCAAATATATTTGACGAACCGCGTAACCTACCTCTTGCCCGTCGGCATGATCATTGTATAATGATCCTTCCAGGCAAATCTTCAGTAAATGCTCAGCCATATCAATATCCACGTCTCCAGAAGGATGAAATAGAAAGGATTATAAAAGAGATGCTCGAAACAGGAGTTATTCGGCCAAGTTGCAACCTCTACTCTTCACCGGTGCTACTTGTACACAAGAAGGACGGAACAAGGTGATTATGTGTTGATTACCAAGCTCTCAATGGCATAACCATCAAGGATAAATATCCTATTCCAGTAGTAGATGAATTGCTAGATAAAAGGGAGCACAAATCTTCACAAAGCTGGACCTTCGATCCGGGTATTATCAAATACGAGTATGCGAAGAAGACATACCGAAAACCATCTTTTGAACACACAACAACCACTATGAATTTTTGCTTTCTTCAAAAGAAGGTGGAATATCTTGGGCATATTATATCAGAGGAAGGTGTGGCAATAGACCCCTTCAAAATTGGAGTAATGCAAAACTGGCTGACCCCAAGGAACATAAAATTGCTACATGGATTTTTGGGTTTAACAGGCTACTACTGCAAGTTCGTGAAAAACTATGGAGAGATCAGTGCACCACTTACTTCCTTACTGAAAAAAGATGTCTTCCAATGGTCGGACAAAGCCTCCGCTGCCTTTGACAAACTTAAGGCAGCCATGACGATGACGCCGGTGCTAACACTACCAGATTTTAGCCGACCCTTCATTATTGAGGCCGACGCATCTGGAGTCGGAATTGGAGTCATTCTCATGCCAGATGGTCGACCACTCACATACACTAGCAAGGCTTTATCTCCCTCCCATCAAAATAAATCAACATATGATAAGGAGATGCTCGCCATTGTGCGTGCAGCAACGAGGTGGAGACCCTACTTGATTGGTCGATGATTTCAAATTAAAACCGACCATAAAAGCCTCAAGTACTTTTTGGAATGAAAGATATCATCCCATAAGCAGCAAAAATGGGTAACAAAACTTCTTGGATTTGATTATGAAATAACTTACAAAAAGGGAAAAGAGAATGTTCTTGTAGATGCGCTTTTGCAGCTACTCGAGCAAGTTGAAGTTTCGTCCGTTTCACTTCCGACCAGCGACTTCCTTGAGGATATTAAGATGGAATGGCAGGAAGATTTAGAGACTAGTAAGATTATAAAAAAATTGGAGGAAGCACCAAGCTCCGTGGCTCATTACAATTAGGACTCAAAAGAATTACACTATAAGGGATGCATTATGCTTGTGACAAATTCTACTTGCATCTTCACAAGCAGATTTTGGACAAAGTTATTCCATATGCATGGTATTAAATTGAGAAGGAGTACGACATATCACCCACAAATTGATGGTCAGACGAAAGTTATAAATAGGTGCTTGGAGACAGCCCAAAGCCACCCACCAAATAAGACTACCCAAGGAGAATTCCAGACTCAGCCAAGTGCCATTATTGATCGACGGATCATGACTCCACGACGACGACCCACTAATGAAGTGCTAATATAGTGGGCGAACCTACCAATATAAGATGCCACTTGGGAGAACTATGACGACTTGAAGATCAAATTCCCAGAATTCATGAATCATCAGTCTCGAGGACAAGGCTGATTTGAAGAGGACGGGTTTGTTAGGACTCTAGCTTGGAGAGTCCTAATTGAGAGGGTCATTAATGTAAAACCTACCTAAGCCGACCCCTATTAAAGAGGTGAAGAGGCCGGCTAGGGTTAGGAGGTTGTTTCTTAGAGAAGAATAAGGAGTTGTAAAGCAATAGATGAATATTTTTTGCAGCCTTTGAGCAGCAACTTGGAGGGAGGAACCCCTATAGAGTTCCAAGGAGGTCGATCCCCTAAAGAGATCAACCCCAAGTTTAGAATCTGCAAGGGTTCTAACAGCTTGATGATTGATGATTGTATCTTTAAAAATGATGATTGACGATTGACAATTGACGATTTACGATTTACGATAATAAGAGTGGCTATTACACATAAATGAAATAGTATCATACTTGACGATTGTAAACTTAATGATGCATAAAGTTGTAATGAAAATATTGAAATTTTGATACCATGATTTGATGATTTTATGCATGAGATTTTAAAGTTATACATAATGATCTTTATGGTTTATTGATCTTGATAGTTTTTATGAAGAAATTTATTTTTCAATCCTAAACGTTGATGCATGTTTTTATTTGACATAAATGAAAAAGACATGCTTATACGAAATCAATCACTTAAAAAGTATCACATAAAAAGGAAAATATATTATTAGGTTTAAAATCATGAATCTATTTATGAATTTTGTGAACATTGAAATTGAATTTGATGGTTTGAATCTAATGGGTTTTATCGAAATCACGATCTTGATCTCTTGAAATTTATAACATGAAATCCTTTATGAATCAAGATTTCTTACACTTTATTATCTTACATTTTGAGAAAATTTTCAATATGAATTATAAGAGTTCTTATGCATTAATTGAAATATTTTTTTCCTGCGTTTCCTTTTGTGATTTACTAAAGAGAATATCTTTTTTTTGAAAATTCTTGACTTAAAATTTTATTTGAAAATATCTTATTATTTGATCTCCTAAGATCTCTCTTTGAATATTTAAAAAGAATTTTCTAGATGAATCATGATTTTGATGATTGAATATTTGATATGCTTGAATTAATATCTTGTTCTCCTACAAAATTAAATGAATTTTATCTATATCATGATCTCCTAAGATTTTCCTTTGATTATTTAAGAGGAGATTTTTTCAAATGAAAACATGTCTTTTGGTATTTATGAAATATTTATCTCATCACCCAATAACTCTTCTTGATATTCCTCATGTGATGATATGAATACATGAAATATTCATTAATTTGTTTTGGTGTATACAAATAAGAAATTTCAATCATGCATGGTAGGATGTAATTTGACAAAATTGATACCATCATGATGTGAAATAAATGATGATTTGGAATTATGTATGTAATGATGATTTTACATTTTATATACATGATGATTTGGAATCATGCATATCATGATGAGTTTATATGTTTTGAAAATATATATGATGATTTGGTATTATGCATGAAATACTTTAATGTATGATAATGGTGCATGCAATGATGAAATATTTATGATAAAATAATTATTTTGGCATTCAAGACTTGAATTTTCATCTATACTATTTATCTTTGTCATAATTTAGAAATTAACATAAAGGGTCTTCCCTTCTTTTTGATAATGACAAAGGGGGAGCAAAACATGCTAGAAAGTTAATTTGCTAGCTCGCACAATTCAAGAAAAAAAATGTAATCAAATCAAATATTTAAGTTAGGAATTGATTTGATTTCCTTACTTGTTATTATAATTTAAGGAAATCTTAATCTACTTCCTTGTTTGTTGATATGAATTAAGGAAATAACTATTAAGTATTCCAAATATGATGATATCATATTTGTTAGTATATTAAATGGAAATAATTTATATTAAATAAATATAAAAATTAAAATAAATTTCCCTTTATAGAGGCTCACCTTCTCCTATTTAAAGGGGAGGGATCTCTCTCCTTCGTTGCTCACCTAGTCGAGCCTAACAGCGGGAGGAACGAGGAGTTACACCTTGTCGACAAGAGAACGAGGAGTTACACCCTGTTGACAAGATGTAGGTTTCCCTACCTTTCTTAAATGTTTTAGCTTTTATTTTGGTTCTTTAAATGTTGAAAGTTTTATAGTTTGAAAAATGTGTATCAATTCTTTAAATGTCAAATTTTTTGTATTAAAATAATCAATTAAAGTTTTCATAATATTCTTTGACCCATAATTAAGATTTTTATTGTAGAATTAAATATGTTAAAAAAGGTATATGTTTTATATGATATATTTTCTGTATTACAGTTTATCTTTAATCTTATCTGGATTAAAATCTTGTTAGACTAGAATATGTTATCTAAAATCCCTTTTTTGATATTCTTTGATATGAAATTTAAAATATATTATTCTGAATGATTTAAAATATGACTAGAATATGTTGAAATTTTATGTGTTGAAAACATGATTTTTATTTGAATTTAGAAAGCTATTTCCTTGTATTAAAACTTATCTCCTAGTCCCTCTTTTATTGTCTTATGATTTCTAGTCAAATTGAGAATACTATTTCTTTGTATTAAAGCTTTTCTCCTCATCTATCTTTTAATGCATTATTATGTTTTTATTTATGTTGTTAATGGGTATATGCTATGACTAGTCCATGGGCCAGGGTTGGGTCAGTTTTATGTAATGCATGCTCAATCATGTATAATGCACATGACCAGTAGATGGACTGGCTCAATCTAGCCCAATATTATTGTTGAACTTGAGCCCAAATATTGATTGAACTAAACTAAACTTGATTAGTCTAGATCAATTCAGGGTGATTCCGAATTGATTGACTTATTCAAGTTAGTTTAACCTAAATTGAATTTAATCTAGTCTAAATTATGCTAGTCTAAGGTGGTTCCAGACCAGTTAAATAAGGATTAGAGATCAGTTCAGTTAGGCTCTAGTAAATCGAGTTCAATTGAATCGATTAAACTAGAGTTCAAGTCAATTGAGGACTAATTTATATTATTTGATATTGATGATATTTGAAAGAGATGTTTTAAATATGTTATTTCATCCCGAAATGGACATGACCAGTGTGAGATTATATTATTTTCCTGCCGAGAGCAGGTAGGGTGATTCCCTTCGGGGATTAGCGGGCCGTCAAACGTGGCGGCTGGACGGTTCCTCCATCCGCTGTTGAGAGGAACGTGTCCCCACTTTGGCGGGTATGGGACACCACTCCATCCGCTGTTGGGAGTGTGATATGAGTTTGCCTCCATCCGCTGTTGGGAGAACACAAACTCATCCCGTAGGATAAAGCCTCTCCATCCGTTGTTGGGAGAGTGCTCCTTCGGGTACTTGATATACGCCAATGGGATGATTGATTGAATTTTGATTATGTATACATTTTGAGTTGACTTTTGGGGTTCCTACTCAGCGTTGCTGAATTTTCTTTGTTTTTGATTTTCAGAGCAGCCTCCCTCTAGTACTAAGTCGGATTCCAGTGGAGAGCGGACCTTCCTCTACCGCTAGGTAGAGCCACTTGGATGATTCTTGAAGTTAACATCACTATGTTTACCTTTTTATTTATGATTCGATGAATAAATAGATTGTAATAAATAAATTATAATAAATATTTATGAATGATGAATAAAGTGATGTTTATCTATTTGGCTTGTGTGGAAAGATATATGTATATAAAAAAAAAATCCAGGATGTGACAAAAAAAAGCAAAAATTGTACTTCTCAAAAGAGAAGAAATTGTTATCTTGAACATCACCGAGGAGTGCTATCTTGCCTATCTCAAGAAGCAAAAAGTTAACTTGCACATCTAGCAAAACTTATATTTCAAGAAATAAGAGTTGCTTTCTTGAACATCTTGTTAGAGCTAGCCCTAGGAAATTTACCACAAGGTAATTTTGGCAACCCAACAAGATAATAAAACAGAAAGAATAAAAGCGAGACAAGAACACAAGGACACCAGATATACGTGGTTCGGTCAATTGACTTTGACCTACATCCACGGATGAAAGAGGAGCAAATTACTACTGCAAAAGAGGGACAATTACAAATGCCTTAGGAAGATGTTCCTAGGCCATAAAACACCCGAAAATACTAAACAAGAAAAACCAAACTATAAGTCCAAACTATTTAACTGAGTATAGACTTAAACCAAAGCAAACACTTAGGTTTTTCTTGTGGTGCCACTTATGGTACCTCTTGTGGTGCATGTGGTGCATCTGACTTCAAAGCTCAAGCCCTTATTTATAGTTCCAAGATGAGACAACAAGTCTGATTTTCCCGATGTGGGACTATGGGACTTGCCAAACTAACAAATCTCCACCTTGGCATGTCCCAACAAAACTTGCTCCACCTTCTTCATAAAAGCCCTAATGGGCAATCACCAACAATGAACACCAAAGTCCAAGCACTTCTTGAACTTGTAAACTGAAACAAGCTTCGTAAGCATATCAACTGGATTGTCCTTCGTATGAATTTTCTGAACAAGGACTTTCCCCTCAGCAATGGTATCCCATTTGCATCCAACAATTTTCTTACCCGAAGGCGGCTTCACAAGATCCCAAGTTCTATTCCGACGGAGAGACTCAATTTCTTCATTCATCGCAATCAACCACTTAGCGGAATTATCACAAGAAACTGCATCTGAGTAGGAAGTAGGCTCACCAACTTCACTTGTCTCTTCTGCAACAGACAAAGCATATGCAACCAAATTTACATATCTTTGTGGTGGTCGAATATCTCTCCGTGGTCTATCCTTGGCTATGGAATATTACTCTTCCTCTGGATCAACTTCCTCAGTAGACTCGGGACCATCTACTGGCATTCTTTGAGTAGAAGAGTTTCTACTCGGGACCATCTACTGGCATTCTTTGAGTAGAAGAGTTCGACTTAAAAGAATCTAAACTACCAATCTCAAGCTCCACCTGCTTCTGCGCACTATCATTTGTACAACTAGTAGAATCCTCTTTAGAAGATAACATAGATAATTCATCAAAAGTAACATCTCTACTGATTACAAATTTTGGGGATTTGGGATCAGACACCATAATTTGTATCCTTTCACCCCAGAAGCATACCCAAGGAAAATACACATTTTAGCCCGAGGCTTTAATTTTTCTTCATTTATATGCATGTTGCTAGTCATAGGTGCCCAGCAAGCCAATCACGTGAGTGATGGCACGTGTGACTTGATACAGAATCTTTTTGCTTATTATATTTTGGCGTATATCACTTTATAACTATTGCATAAATGCATATATATTGTGATGTCCTTGGATTTGTGCAATGGGAATCGGATCATGATGAGATCACGATAATGAGATCGATTCACCTTTAAACACATATCCTAAATAATCCCGGTCATAGGTTACTCGAGAGGGACATCGTGATAACCGGATAGACTGGTGTGCTGTATACCCGTCCATATGATGGATGCAGCTGATCTCATAGCTGCTCGTGTAGGGACACTAGGGATACAGTACAGGTGCTCATTGGAGAATGAGTTCACTAATTGATCCGCTTACGGAATGCTGGATGGTTGATGATGCCTTATTGTCAGACAACGATTCCGTAGTCCTAGTGGTGTATCTGGTTCTTAGACTTGAGACACCAAGGATGTCCTGTATGAGTGCTCCACTCTTTGATACCAGACTTATAGGTTTGGCTGTTCCCAGATCTAGTACAGCTGGTCATTGGGAGTGGTAGTCGACCTTACGAGGGCTATTGAGTGTCGATAGAGGATCATCCACTCTCGGTATCATGAGAGGAATATCCCATGTGTTCTTGCTCAGACAAATCCCTGGCCAGGGTCATTCGGGTTGAGAGAGAAAGAGTTCTCCGGGAGAATCCGATTAGAGCGAGACTCGAGTAGAAACCGTATGGGTCTGACAGCACCATGCTCGATATACGGTCTCTGGGATATTAGATGGATGAGGGACTATAGGTACATGGTAACTGAGGACAGACAGGTCCAATGGATTGGATTCCCCTGTATCGTCTGGGGACTACGGCGTAGTGGCCTAGTACTTCCGTAGTCGATGAGTCGAGTGAATTATTACAGAGATAATAATTCACTTAGTTAGAAGGAGTTCTGACAGGTATGACTCACGGCCAGCTCGATATTGGGCCTAGAGGGTCACACACATATGGTAGGCATTGCGATGAGTAGAGGTTCGGATATGAGATATCCGACGGAGCCCTTGTCTTATTGGATGCAGATCCAATACCCACTAGGGAAAAGGACCCATTAGGGTTTTGACACGGGATCTCTATAAATAGGAGGGATTCACAGCCTCATAGGCTAGAGTCTTTGCTTGCCCTTCCTATTCTCCTCTCCCTCTCCACCTCAGAGTAGGCCTGGAGTTTTGAGGAGCGTCGTCGCAACCCTGCTGTGTGGATCACCGCTAGAGAGGAGGACGCTTGACCTCCTTCACCCTCTCCTAAGGATCTGCAAGGAAACAGGGATATACGATCTCCCTAGGTAACACAATCTCTATACGCAGTTTTGTGTTTTTGCGGATTTTGCGCACCAATCTTCGCACGACGATGAACATCTTTTTGGGAATCGGGGATTTTTGTTTTCTTGTTCTTCCGCTGCGCATATGATGCCGCCCCCTATGATTTCCCAACAGTGGTATCAGAGCCAGGTTGTTCGTGCGAATGATTGGTTTTTGAACTGCGTGTGTTGTGTTTAGGAAGAATTTTGACGTCAAAATCGTTGACGCAAAAGCAAGGAAGGGCAACAACAGTTGCTGCCCTCGATCTGCATGCCTGCAGCCACCTGCAGCGGCAGCCGCAGCCGCAGCCAGGCAGCACAGCGCCGGCGCATGCGCAAGCGCAGTGCCTGCAGCAGCCGGCCGGCGGCCTGCTTGCAGCAGGCTTGCTGCCGGCGGGGCTGGCAACCCACGGGCAGAGGCGCCGCAGGACAGCGGCGCCTACCGCCGAAAGGAAGCGGCGCCTGCCGCCGCAGGGCAGCGACGCGCGATGCCTGCCGCCGCAGGGCAGCGACGCGCGACGCCTGCCGCCGCAGGGCAGCGACGCGCGACGCCTGCCGCCGCTGCTCCCGCGGGCGAAACCCCCCCCACAGGGGCGGCCGCCCGGCGGGACAGCACCGCCTGCGGAGGCAGCGGCGCCCGAAGGGGGAGCCCACCCGCAGCGGCATCGCCGCCAGCGGGCGTGCCGCCCGCAGGCGAGGGCAGCGCCCCGCCCCTCGCCGCACAGGCCGCCGCCAGCAGGGTGGCGGCGGCAGCAGCAGCAGCAGTAAGAGGGAATTAGGGTTTTATGGGAAAAAGACAGTTTTGCCCCTCGGAATTTAAGAAATTCCAGTTTCTATCTTTTGTCCAAATTACGAAAATACCCTTAGGAATTGAGAAATTCCCTACATGTCCCTGATTTCAGAAAATATTAATTAATTAAAAGGTTTAGTTGATTATTATTTTTATTATTATCTAGTAGTCCTACATAATGACGATTATTTATACATGTGATGTATGATGAGTGGACGGATGATCATGGACCGTGTGATGTGTGTACTTGTGATTATTATTATTGAGGTCTGCGAACCTCCATTATATTTCTCGTTTATTGTCGGGCCTGCGTGCCTATGATTAAGTTGTAATCACATGAGGAGGCGCAGCGGGAGCGTGGAAGCCATAGCGGGACCCACGAGACGGACGATCGTGATGCATGAAGATGCATCAAGATGTCGACGAAACCGACGAGGACGAGATGGACGATCACAGGGCATGGAGATGCACCGTTGCACACATAGATCTTGATGTGAGTGATTAGGCCTACTGGCTCGGGCCTAATCATATTAGGTTGTGGTCCATGATCATCTGGTGTGATTGCTTATACACATACTAGATATGTATATATATTTTGCATGCGATGTAGATATATATTAAATATGTATATGTGTGACATGTCATATTAGGAGACCAAATCATAGAAACATCTCTCGATAATATTAAGTCGGTAAACGTGAGGCAATTAGATTAACCCACGTGGCCTTCCATCGTTATGAGTAGGAACCGAATCCCGGTGTAGGTTGAGTTGGTCGAGTCCCTCGAGACTCACCTATATCGCGATTCGCTATCTTGCTTACGACATAGAGATGTCACCGGTGACCTGAGGGTATGATATGCTTGGTCGAGTCCCTCGAGGGTATATCATCAAATCAGACTCATCTTGTAACGAAGGTGTTGACTTAACCGAGCATCATGGTTGGTCGAGTCCCTCGAGGCCATGGTGATTCGGAGGCCGAACAGGACGGGAATCACAAGGAGTTGTGATCGGCAAGAGTTGTCTACCTTTTAGGCTTAGTGTGATTGGTCGAGTCCCTCGAGGTTACACTAAGACGCTGATTGGATCCTGATCCCCACTAGAAGTCTACCGGAGACTTCCGTTTCACGTGCTGAGGGTGTCGCGTGACTCGTTAGTAAAATAGTGGGAGCATATTAAGATAGAAGTCCATATCTTGATAGTTTATTTCTTGCAAAATCTGCATGTTATTCATTTTTGCTACATCTTTATTTTCAGAAAATGTCGCTTTCAAATCCCTTACGTGGCATACTTGATGTCAACCGCCTCACTGGTCCAAATTATACGGATTGGCTCCGTAACTTGAGAATTGTTCTCACAGCGGAGAAAATCGTGTACGTCCTTGATACAGTGATGCCTACGCCCGAAGAAGGGGCAAGCGAGGATGAGATCGCTCGCTACGTGAAGTACATTGATGACTCCACTCTTGCTCAGTGCTATATGTTGGGCTCTATGACTCCAGAGTTACAGAGACAACATGAAAAGATGGATGCCAGATCCATTCTCCTACATGTCCGTAAATTGTTTGAGGAACAGGGAAGGACTCAACGATATGAGATATCCAAGAGCCTTTTCCGCGCTAGGATGACTGAGGGGACACCGGTTCAGAACCATGTCCTAAAGATGATTGAGTGGATAGAGAAACTCATAGGTCTAGGAATGGTCCTAGAGGATAACTTGTGTGTGGACATTGTGCTTCAGTCCCTACCAGATTCCTTTTCACAGTTCATAATGAACTTTAATATGAACAAGCTTGAGGTGACTCTCCCAGAGCTCCTCAATATGTTGAGGGAGGCAGAGAGTACTATTAAGAAAGAGAAGCCAGTTCTCTACACTGGTGAGACCAGAAAGAAAAGGAAAGCAGAAAGGTCCCTTAAGAAGGGAAAGGGCAAGGGCAAACAAGGTAAAGCAAAGGTTGCTAAGAAAGACCCAACAAAGGACAAAGGCCAGTGCTTCCACTGTGGTAAAGATGGGCACTGGAATAGAAACTGCAAAGAGTACCTTGCAGAAAGGGCGAAACAAAAGCTTGATGAAGCTTCAGGTACATTCATGATCAGTCTCCATTTGTCAGACTCTTATGATAACACATGGGTATTAGATACCGGTAGTGCTTATCATATATGCAATTCGTTGCAGGTTCTGGCAAGGCCTAGGAGACTAGAGAGAGGCGAGATGGACCTCAAGATGGGTAATGGAGCAAAAGTTGCTGTATTAGCTGTTGGCGAGGTCGCCCTACATCTGCCTAGTAGAGCTTTTATTGCATTAGATGCATGTTATTTTGTTCCTTCTATTATCAAAAACATTATCTCCATTTCATGTTTAACAGTTAGTGGATATAAATTTGTTTTTGAGAACAATGGTTGTTCGATATTATTAGATGATAAGATCATCACGAAAGGAACATTGCATAATGGTTTATTTATATTAGACACCACTCCACATATCATGAATATAAATGTGTCCAAAAGGAAACGAGATGAGTTGAACAGTGCATACCTGTGGCATTGTAGGCTAGGTCACATCCATGAAAGAAGGATTCAAAAGTTGCTAAATGATGGATATCTAGATCCATTCGACTATGTGTCATATGCAACTTGTGAGCCTTGCATTCGTGGAAAACTGACCAACTCTCCATTTAGTGGAACTGGAGAGAGAGCCACTGAGTTGTTGGAACTCATACATAGTGATGTATGTGGACCCATGTCAACTCATTCCATTGGAGGTTACTCCTACTTCATTACATTTACTGATGATTTCTCAAGGTATGGATATGTGTACTTAATGAAGTACAAGTCCGAGGCCTTTGAGAAATTCAGAGAGTATAAGAATGAGGTGGAGAACCAGACTGGAAAGAGTATCAAAACTCTTCGATCAGATCGAGGAGGTGAGTACTTAAGTACAGAGTTTACTCACTTCCTCAAGGACCATGGGATATTATCCCAATGGACACCTCCTTATACACCTCAGCTCAATGGTGTCTCTGAAAGGAGAAATCGTACATTATTAGATATGGTACGGTCCATGATGAGTTTCGCTAACCTACCCATCTCATTCTGGGGATATGCCCTAGAAACCGCAGCTTACCTTCTGAACAGAGTTCCAACTAAGTCGGTGGTGTCTACACCATATGAGATATGGAAAGGGAAGAAGCCTGATCTTAAAGTAGTTAAGATTTGGGGCTGCTCTGCCCATGTTAAAAGACACAACCCCGATAAGTTAGAATCAAGGACAGGGCGATGTAAATTTGTGGGATACCCCAAGGAAACTTGTGGGTATTACTTCTATCATCTCGAGGACCAAAAGGTCTTTGTAGCTAAGAGAGCAGTGTTCCTTGAGAAGGAACACATTCTTGACGGAGACAGTGGGAGAATGATAGAATTGAGCGAGGTTGGAGAACCAAGCTCAAGCACCACTCTACAGCCCGAGTCTGTTCAGGTATCTAATACACAAGTTTCAACTTTACGCAGGTCTGATAGAGTATCCCATCCTCCTGAGAGATATGTGGGACATATTAGAGCAGAGGATGTAGAGGATATTGATCCTCAGACCTACGAGGAGGCTATTATGAGTATAGACTCCGGGAAGTGGAAAGAAGCCATGAATTCTGAGATGGATTCTATGTACTCCAATAAGGTTTGGAACCTAGTTGATGCACCCGAAGGTATTGTACCCATCGGTTGCAAGTGGATCTTTAAGAAAAAGATCGGAGTAGATGGAAAGGTAGAGACCTATAAAGCAAGGCTAGTGGCTAAGGGGTATCGTCAAAGGCAAGGTGTTGACTACGACGAAACTTTCTCACCCGTAGCAATGCTAAAATCTATCAGAATTCTATTGGCTATTGCAGCACACTATGATTATGAGATCTGGCAGATGGATGTGAAAACCGCATTCCTCAACGGGAACCTGGAGGAGGAGGTGTATATGATGCAACCTGAGGGATTCGTGTCCAAGAACTGCCCAGATAAGGTGTGTAGGTTGCTTAGATCCATTTATGGACTAAAGCAAGCTTCCCGAAGTTGGAACATAAGATTTGATGAGGCAATCAGATCTTATGACTTCGTTAAGAACGAAGATGAGCCTTGTGTATACAGAAAGGTAAGTGGGAGCGCTATTAGCTTTTTGGTGTTATATGTGGATGACATCCTCATCATTGGGAATGACATAGGAATGCTATCCACAATAAAGGCTTGGTTATCTAGACACTTCTCCATGAAGGACTTAGGGGAAGCATCCTATATCTTGGGGATTAGAATCTATAGAGATAGATCCAAGAGGATGCTTGGCTTGTCCTAGTCTAGGTACATAGAAACCATTGTCAAAAGGTTTGGCATGGAAAATTCCAAAGGGCAAACATGAATATGATACCTTATGCCTCAGCAATAGGATCTATCATGTATGCCATGCTATGTACTAGGCCTGATATAGCGCATGCTTTGAGTGTCACGAGCAGGTATCAGGCGGATCCAGGCTTGGAGCACTAGAAAGTAGTAAAGTGTATCCTTAAGTACTTGAGAAGCACTAAGGATTGTTTACTAATATATGGAGGTAATAGCTTTAAGGTTGAAGGCTTCACTGACTCAAGTTTTCAGTCTGATGTCGATGATAGCAAGTCGAATTCAGGGTATGTGTACACCTTGAATGGAGGAGCAGTGTGCTGGAAGAGTTCCAAGCAAGATACCACTGCTGACTCGACCACAGAGGCGGAGTACATTGCTGCATCAGATGCAGCAAAGGAGGGAGTCTGGGTGAAGAAGTTCATCACAGATTTGGGAGTCGATACAGATAGCGACAAGTCGACTTCCTTGTATTGCGACAATTATGGGGTGATTACTCAAATAAGGGAACCCGGGTCTCATCAGAAGTGTTCTGAGGAGGTTCCAGCTTATAAGAGAGATCGTAACCCGAGGAGATGTAGTAGTGGAAAGAGTTCCATCCGAAGATAACATTGCAGATCCACTGACAAAGCCGTTGTCTCATTTTGTCTTTGAGCGTCACAGGAGTCTGATGGGGCCCCATCAGACACATAGGTGATTGGCTTTAGGTCAAGTGGGAGATTGCTAGTCATAGGTGCCCAGCAAGCCAATCACGTGAGTGATGGCACGTGTGACTTGATACAGAATCTTTTTGCTTATTATATTTTGGCGTATATCACTTTATAACTATTGCATAAATGCATATATATTGTGATGTCCTTGGATTTGTGCAATGGGAATCGGATCATGATGAGATCACGATAATGAGATCGATTCACCTTTAAACACATATCCTAAATAATCCCGGTCATAGGTTACTCGAGAGGGATATCGTGATAACCGGATAGACTGGTGTGCTGTATACCCGTCCATATGATGGATGCAGCTGGTCTCATAGCTGCTCGTGTAGGGACACTAGGGATACAGTACAGGTGCTCATTGGAGAATGAGTTCACTGATTGATCCGCTTACGGAATGCTGGATGGTTGATGATGCCTTATTGTCAGACAACGATTCCGTAGTCCTAGTGGTGTATCTGGTTCTTAGACTTGAGACACCAAGGATGTCCTGTATGAGTGCTCCACTCTTTGATACTAGACTTATAGGTTTGGCTGTTCCCAGATCTAGTACAGCTGGTCATTGGGAGTGGTAGTCGACCTTACGAGGGCTATTGAGTGTCGATAGAGGATCATCCACTCTCGGTATCATGAGAGGAATATCCCATGTGTTCTTGCTCAAACAAATCCCTGGCCAGGGTCATTCGGGTTGAGAGAGAAAGAGTTCTCCGGGAGAATCCGATTAGAGCGAGACTCGAGTAGAAACCGTATGGGTCTGACAGCACCATGCTCGATATACGGTCTCTGGGATATTAGATGGATGAGGGACTATAGGTACATGGTAACTGAGGACAGACAGGTCCAATGGATTGGATTCCCCTGTATCGTCTGGGGACTACGGCGTAGTGGCCTAGTACTTCCGTAGTCGATGAGTCGAGTGAATTATTACAGAGATAATAATTCACTTAGTTAGAAGGAGTTCTGACAGGTATGACTCACGGCCAGCTCGATATTGGGCCTAGAGGGTCACACACATATGGTAGGCATTGCGATGAGTAGAGGTTCGGATATGAGATATCCGACGGAGCCCTTGTCTTATTGGATGCAGATCCAATACCCACTAGGGAAAAGGACCCATTAGGGTTTTGACACGGGATCTCTATAAATAGGAGGGATTCACAGCCTCATAGGCTAGAGTCTTTGCTTGCCTTTCCTATTCTCCTCTCCCTCTCCACCTTAGAGTAGGCCTGGAGTTTTGAGGAGCATCGTCGCAACCCTGCTGTGTGGATCACCGCTAGAGAGGAGGACGCTTGACCTCCTTCACCCTCTCCTAAGGATCTGCAAGGAAACAGGGATATACGATCTCCCTAGGTAACACAATCTCTATACGCAGTTTTGTGTTTTTGCGGATTTTGCGCACCAATCTTCGCACGACGATGAACATCTTTTTGGGAATCGGGGATTTTTGTTTTCTTGTTCTTCCGCTGCGCATATGATGCCGCCCCCTATGATTTCCCAACACATGTATGCTAGACACCCAAAAATTTTAAAATCAGAGTAATCAGCAGGAGTACCTGACCAAACTTCCTCCGGAGTTTTAAAGTTAAGTGCTGCAGAAGGAGCGTGGTTGACAACGTAACAGGCCATATTAATCGCCTCTGCTCAAAAGTCCTTTGTCAACCCTGCATTTGAGATCATACACCTTGCTCTCTCCAAGAGTGTTCTGTTCATACGTTCAGCCACACCATTTTGCTGAGGCATCATCCTAATAGTGCGATGTCGAATAATTCCTTCATTTTTACATAATTCTTCAAAGTCACCTTCACAAAATTCCATGCCATTATCCGTTCGAAGCCGCTTAATCTGTTTACCTGTTTATTTCTCAATCAAAGCCTTCCATTGTTTAAAGGTTAGAAAAACATCATTTTTATGCTTCAAAAAATAAACCCAAACTTTCCTGGAATAATCATCAATGAAAGTCAACATATATCGGGCACCACCCTTAGACTGAACATGAGCTGGATCCCAAAGGTCTGAATGAATATAGTCAAGAGTACCTTTCGTTTTGTGAACTGTCGGAGAAGTGAAGCTGACTCTTTTCTGCTTTCCAAAAATACAGTGTTCACAAAAATCAAGTGGCCCAGTACTCTGTCCACAAAGTAGACCCTTTTTGCTCAATATGCTCAAACCTGTTTCGCTCATATGACCCAAACACATATGCCATAATTTGGTGATGTCAGAATCAGATAATGATGATGACGAAACTGCAACTGTACCTATGATAGTAGTTCCCTGTAGAATATATAAGCTACTAGACCTACAAGCTTTTATAACAATAAGAGCACTTCTAGAAACTTTCATAACTCCACCTTCAGTTGTGTATTTACACCCAAGGGCCTCTAGGGTGCCTAAAGAGATGAGATTCTTTTTTAAATCAGGAACATGTCTAACATTAGTGAGCGTTCTCACAATACCATCATGTATTTTAATTCGGATTGTACCTCTACCAACAACATCACATGCGGCATTATTGCCCATCAAAACAATTCCACAATTACAAGATTCATATGTGGAAAATAAATCCCTATTGGGACACATGTGATAAGAACAACCCGAATCTAAAATCCATTCATTTTTAGATCTCGTCCTGTCATCAATAGCAGAAAAAATATTTCCAATAATCTCATCAGTTGCTACACTAACTTCAGCGGATTCAGTAGTTTTTTCAACAAATTTTTCCTTTTGCTTTAATTTATTTTTCAATTTAAAGCAATCAGATTTAATGTGCCCCATTTTATGACAATATCTGCATTCCAAATTTCTATGTCTGGATTTAGATCTAGATTTAGATCTACTACTGTCAAATTCTCTTTTATCCATTCTCCCCCTAACAACCAGACCCTCAGCCTGATTCTCTCTACTTTCCCCAGTGATATTCCTGTCTATCTGGTCCTTAGATTTCAGTGCAGATTTAATTTCTTAATAAGAAACTATTTCTTTTCCATAAATCAAAGTATCACGGAAATGCTTAAAAGATTGGGGAAGAGAACACAAGAGTAACAAAGCCTTATCCTCATCATCAATTTTTGCATCTATATTCTCCAAATCCATAACCAAAGAATCAAACTTATCAAGATGCGAGAGTATAAATGTACCTTCAATCATCCGAAGCATATACAAACTCTGCTTCAAGTAGAGACGATTCTCCACTGTCCTCTTCATGTACAAGGCTTTAAGCTTGTCCCACATGCTCTTAGCCGTAGTCTTCGTAGCTACCTCCCGTAAAACCTCGTCAGAGAGATTTAGAATGATGCTTGATCGGGCCTTCTTATCCATACCCGCAAGCTCTTCTTTTGACATATCATCTGGAATGCTCTCGGCTCCCTGTAGTACCAAATCAACTCCGTCTTGAACTAGAATGGCCTCCATCTTGAGTTG